>NC_064809.1:118908002-119084139 GCF_023721935.1 Panthera uncia
CTCTCCCTCTCTCCCCCCCCCCTCTTTTTGCCCCTCCTCCCCTGTGTTCTCTCTCTCTCTCTCTCTCTCTCTCTCTCTCAAAATGAATGAATGAATGAATGAGATAGTGTATAAAGCATAGGGGCAAGAAAAGAGTGTGGCCATGCTTCCTGAAACTAGTTCCTTTTGTTTCTACCTTCTCATAACTCTGAGCGTTCTGTCCCCTACTACTTTCTCCAAGACCAAGATTGCTGTTTTCTTCTTCGTATCCTCAGCACACAGCTAGCAAAAGATTAGTCCTCGTATTTCTTTGTTGAATAAATGAATAAGCTACTTACTTATCCAGTCATACCTCTTTCTTTCTTACCTCTGGACCTTTGCTGTGTCCTCCCCTCCCCTCCCAGAGAAAGATTACTTTCTCTGTTAATAGAGTCCCGTAGGATTTTTACAGTTTTGCATTCTTTTGCCCGGGAGCAGAGGAGGAGCACTGTTTACTAAACTCTTAGGAACAGAGTCCCCACAAGTTTGGTTCAATCCTTGCAGGAAATCCAGGAGGTGGTGTCTTTGCCTGGATGAGGAAACTGAGACTCTGAAACATTAAGTCGCTTTCCCCAAAGTCAGCATCACCTGTGCAGCATGGTTTCTATCTCTCTTCACTTCTCCCTGCTTTTAGTCTTGAAATAGGCAGATAAAACCTCTTAAAATCGTAACATTTGTTCATTCAGGTTTTTTTTTTTGTTTTTTTTAAGCCCTATACAGCTTATAAATTATACACAGAGAGAAAACAGTTTGTTTCCCAAGTACTATTGTAAAGCCTCATCGGGGCACCTGGGTGGCTCAGTCGGTTGAATGTCCAACTTCGACTCAGGTCATGATCTCATTGTTCCCAAGTTGGAGCCCCACGTCGGGCTCTGTGCTGACAGCTCAGAGCCTGGAGCCTGCTTCAGATTCTGTGTCTCCCTCTCTGTCTCTGCCCCTCCTGCTCTTGTGCTCTGACTCTGTCTCTCTCTCAAACATTAAGAAAAAAAAATTTTTTAAAGCCTCATGAAGCCTATGGATTAGGAAGTTGAGCGAGTCACTGAGCTCTCTTCTCAGCCTCTTTTATTGGATGTAGTGGATGATCTAAGTGGCTTGGAGGCAGTCCCATATCCATATTTAACTTTTGACCACAGAATATTGTTCTTTCTTACTCCTTCTTGGTAACCAAGAGTCATGGTTACCCCTGCCCCTCCCCCATTCATGCTCTGTCTCTCTCTGTCTCAAAAATGAATAAACATTAAAAAAAAAATTAAAAAAAAAAAGGGGGGGGCGCCTGGGTGGCTCAGTCGGCTGAGCGTCCGACTTCACCTCAGGTCACGATCTCACGGTTCGTGAGTTCGAGCCCCGCGTCAGGCTCTGGGCTGATGGCTCAGAGCCTGGAGCCTGCTTCCGATTCTGTGTCTCCCTCTCTCTCTGCCCCTCCCCCATTCATGCTCTGTCTCTCTCTATCTCAAAAATGAATAAACATTAAAAAAATTTTTTTTTAAAAAGAGTCATGGTTACCCAAACATGGACCTCTGTTTCCTGACATCAGTGTTCATGTTATATGAAAGTGAGGAAGATTATATTTTACCACCTTGTCTACTGCATCGAAACTAGACAAGGAATCATTTCAGAAATTACCTGTGTTCAACTTTGCAATGTATTGCTGTTTGATTACTTCCCATGTTTGGTTAATTTAAACCATTCGAAGCACATCCTGAATGATTTTCTGGGGGAGAGAGCCTAGATTTCAAAGGAAGGCCTGCGTGAGATTGAGAATTTCTGTAGAATAATTTCCTAAATGCAAATAATTAAAACTTGTTTGTGAGTTAACAGTGAAACCATAGTTAAGGTGTTTGGCATAGTTGTCAGAGAGACTAAAATTGGTGGGCACTATCATCTTAAGAAAATCTCTGTTCTTTAATTCTGTGTTGCCTGTCGTTTTTGTTTTTTGTGTTTTTAGGCAGTTAATTGCTCATTTGCAAGTTTTCTCAAAGTTTTCAAATCCACGAGCCTTGTATCTAGAATCCAAATTATATGACCTGTATCTTCAGGTAAGTAAAATAAATTATTGCCACTATAATTCTTTGTGAAATTTTCTCTTGTCATTTACTTTATCAGAATAACTTTTAGGTTTTTAATAATTGTTAATAAATAGGGCCTATGTCTGCCTTTCCAGTACAATGTTTTAAAAGTTAATAATTATTTTCTGTATCTTGAGAAACAGTTTTAGACAGTACTGATTTTGTTGGTATTAAAGACATCTTGGGTAACATTGGTCAGCTGTATTAACAATGGGTTTGTGCCAAAAGAAGCTAGCTACTTTTCCTTTTACATAAATTGGTCTTACGGAGTGCTGGAATTTCAGGATCTGTTAGATTGAGTGAAAGCTGATAGTTGGAATAAGAATCTGTTGCAGTCACAATATATGACCTTCAGTTACAGAAAAGATTGTGGACGAAATTTAATGCCAGAAGCTGAGTAAGCATTGGTTGTCATTCTAGGCCATAAGGGGAAACAAAATTTCCTTTTTTCATTTGGATGTTTCTTAACGGGGGACTTATATGATTTTAGCAGAATTTATCTTCATTCTGCCCATAACTCACATATAACTTCCCATGGTATATGTGACTTCATTAATTTATTCTATAAAATATCATTCTTAGCTGTTGCTACATCAGGATCAAATGGTGCAGAAAATAACCCTGGATTGTATAATGACATATAAGCATCCACATATCCTCCCTTACAGGTAAGTTACTTGAAGCTAAAGAAATGCTGTTTCTTTGGCTGATTTTTATCTTTCTACCTGAGAGCCTTTCTAAAATAATTTTCTGAAGGCCTAGGAAATTTCCCTCTTTTCTACCATAATCATAATGCTATTTTCAAGTAATAAATGAAAACTGAAAGTATATTTGTGTGTTGAGTGATTCTTCATCAGTAATAAGGTAGGAAAGAGAATATTAATTGATAAGTGTTGAGAAGGTTATATCATGTTGCTTCAGTAACGCCAAAATCTTGGTGATTACACAGGGAATCCTAATGATCACTCTCTGTAAGAACTAAGGAAAGTTTTTGTATGAATCTCTTTTAAACAGCTGAGTTATTGACTGTTACTTCCTTATAGTCACTTTTACCTTTTAAAATTTGAAAGCCTGTCATTTTGTGAAAATTTTCCTTTATGAATATCAACCACAATATGGGTATTCTTAATACCTGTTTCAGTTTTTTGGATTACTGTACTATATATTGCATTTTTTAAAGGTACCATTGATTATTAAATGATGATTTGTGCTGTATTCTATTTTTAAAGGGAAAACTTACAAAGATTGCTTGAAGACCGAAGCTTTAAGGAAGAGATAGTGCATTTTAGCATTTCTGAAGATAATGCAGTAGTGAAAACAGCCCACCGAGCAGATCTGTTTCCCATTCTGATGAGGTATTTATACTGTTTACAACTGATTTTTTTTTTAAGTTGGTCACAAAAACAGTTGTGAATGGAGTATTATGATTCTTTCATTTATAATCATACGATTATTCCTTCAGTTATAATTTTTTCAATTATAATGGAATATTTCACTTTTTATTTTATTTTGATTTTTTTTTTTTTTAATTGGACCTTTTGGAGAAGTCAAATTGTTATAGAAACTTACTTGAAAATAATTTGTCCCTGGGGCATCTGGGTGGCTCAGTTACTTAAGAGTCCCAATTCTTGGTCTCGGCTCAGATCGTGATCTCACAGTTTGTGAGTTCAGGCCCCACGATAGGCTCACACAGTGGTGGTGTGGAGCCTGCTTGGGATTCCCCCCCACCCCTCTCTGTCCTTCCCCTGCTTGCATTCTCTCTCTCAAAATAAATAAATAAACTTTAAGATAAGATATAAAATAAACTTTGTCCCTAACATAAAGAAAGATCTTGCCGTGGAGTTATTTTAATAATAATGTTAAAATTAAATCCAGTATTCCTCTAAATTTTATTGAGAAATAGTAAAAATAATTCATTCATTTGGTATGTAACTAATTATGATTATAAAAGCTATTGATTTTTGGTGTCGATAATGTAACCATCCACAGTACAGACCTTTGTTATATTCATTTTAATAGTTTTCATTGGATTTTCTTGGTTGAAAAAGTAATCGTTAATAACAGTCATTAAATTATTAGTCTGCTGTTTAAAAAAAACTCTTTAAGGTTCCATTTTACTCGAAATAAAGTAGAAGGTCCTCACTCCTCCTTCGAGGGCCTGGTATGACCTCCCTGCAGCCTGCCTGTCCAGCCACATGGTTTCCATTCACTGCCCCCCTCAGAGCCCACTTCCAAGTCTGTGGACCTGCTCATCTCTGTGCTCACAACACAAGTTGGCTAGCTCTTCTTCTTCACTCAGTCTTCTCTCCGATGTCATGTTGTCAGGATGCCTTCCTCGACCACTTTGTGTAAAATCGCACCGTCCTCTAATCACCCTTTAGTCCCCTGCCTCGCTTTATTTTTCCTCATAATTGTCCAGCATATCCTCTTTCTTATCACTTGTCTCCCCTGACAGAAGGTACTCCACGGCCTGTAGTAAATGTTAGTCTAATTAATTTTGTCTTTTATGGTAAAAACAAACAAGCCTTATTTTTTCTGTTTTTTAAATTTACGTATCACCTACACAGAGTAGAAGAATGAACTGTGGTGGTAGTGTTTGTGGTTATCCTTGTCTTGCTGCCGTATTTAACAGTAATGCTGCTAGAGCAGCCCTTCTTGAAGTGTAGTCTGCCCCTTCTTGGCGGGGGCTGTCGCTGAGATGCTCTCAGGCGGTCTATGAGGTTAAGACTTTTTTCATAGTACTACTAAGACATTACTTTTTCCCAGCATGTTGATATTTGTGCTGACGAGGCAGAAGCAACAGTGGGTAAAAACTTCTGGTGCCCCACGACTAATCAGGACAGTGCCTCCAAACTGTACCAGTCATTCTTCATTACCACACACCTGGAATTAAAAAAAAAAAAAAAAAAAATCCTGGTCATTAATGTTCTTGGTGAATCTTAAACCTTGAGTACTCGTCTTTTTATTGTCTTATATGACAAAGTGGGAAATGTGCATAAAGCACTTCTGCTGAATACTGGTTGTCTCATCGAATGGCCTATTTTCCAAATTACCGATGCGTGTTACAGAATCATTGGTGGGTAAAGATCCATTCAAAGTGCAAGATAGACAGATGGAGATTAAGGTAACAGATCACAGAGTTTATGAATATGTTTCAGATTGCACATTGCAACTAGCCTTTAAGAAACTACCGCTTGTTGGGGCGCCTAGGTGGCTCAGTTGGTTAAGTGTCCGACTTCAGCTTGGGTCATGATCTTACGGTTTGTGAGTTCGAGCCCTGCGTCGGGCTCTGGGCCGACGGCTCAGAGCCTGGAGCCTGCTTCGGATTCTGTGCCTCCCTCTCTCTGCCCCTCCCTTGCTCATTCTCTCTCTCTCTCTCTCTCTCTCTCTCAAAGAATAAATAAACATTAAAAAGAAAATTAAAAAAATAGAAAAAATGGAAAGTACCACTTGTTGAAGTTTGGTGTAGTATCAAAGTGCAATATCCACAGTTATCACAAAAGAATTATCTGAAAGTTTACAAAATATGTTTCCTTTCCCCACCTGCATATCTGTTTAAAGTCTGGATTTTCTTCAACTACAATACATTGCAATTGATTGAATGCAGAAATCGATAGGAAAATCCAGTTATCTTCTAATAAGCAAGATAGTAAAGAAATGTGAAAATAAGTAAAAAAAACATACCTCTAGACTCACTAAGTTTTGGTGGGGAGAGATTTGGAAAATAAAATTATTTTTTATTAAAAATATTATTTATGGCAACCCATTTTAATTTCTACTATGATAAATATCAATAGATAAGACTCATACAAAAACTCTTTGGGGACCTCAAAAATGTTTAAGAGTATAAAGCACCCCAATCTAATAGGTTTTGCTAGTGATTCTGTCTTGCATTTCTGGGATACTTCTTATTTAGCTTTAATATTGTTTTAATGCATTACTGGATACTGTAATTAGAAATGAGTATTATGAGGCGCCTGGGTGGCTCAGTCGGTTGAGCGTTCGACTTCTGCTCAGGTCATGATATCACAGCTTGTGAGTTTGAGCCCCTCATCAGGCTATGTGCTAACAGCTCAGAGCCTAGAGCCTGGAGCCTGCTTCGGATTCTGTGTCTCTTGCTCTCTGCCCCTCCCTCACTTGTGCGTGTGCACATGTGTTCTCTCTCTCTCTCTCTCAAAAATAAACACTAAAATTTTTTTTAAAAAGAAATGGGTTTTATGTTTATAAGCAAGAGTGGTATATAATTTTATTTTTGTTCCTAGCCCAACTCAATATCTTAGTTACACCTCCTTCATAAATGAAAAAGGACTGTTCCTTCTTTCTCTCAGCTATGAAACTTTATAGCATAGCAATTAGTTTTCTTTGACAGTTTAAAAAATTCATCTGAAAAACTGTATAGGTTCCATGTTTACTCATGATTACTGTTCTATTCAGGTTTTCTTAAGTTCCTTTCACTTACTTATGTGTTTTGGCTTTTTCTTGCCCAGGAAATTCCCCATTTAATTGAAATCTTGCCAGTTTCCTTATTTTTTTTTTTTAATTTTTTTTTTCAATGTTTTTTATTTATTTTTGGGACAGAGAGAGACAGAGCATGAACAGGGGAGGGGCAGAGAGAGAGGGAGACACAGAATTGGAAACAGGCTCCAGGCTCCGAGCCATCAGCCCAGAGCCTGACGCGGGGCTCGAACTCACGGACCGCGAGATCGTGACCTGGCTGAAGTCGGACGCTTAACCGACTGCGCCACCCAGGCGCCCCGTCAGTTTCCTTATTTTACTTAGAGTTGAATTCACTTATTTCCTTTTAATCTATATATTATTGTTTTCATTTTTTCTTGATTAGATATACCTTTGGCTTGCCTATTTTACTGCTTTTTTTCTTCGTATAAAGAACTACCTTTTGGCCTTTTATCTTTATTATTTCCTTCCTCCTGCTTCCTTCAGCCTTGTTTTTTGTTGTTCTTCTAAATTTTATATGTTAAATAACTAATTTCTGTTTTCATCTTTCCTTATTTTATAATATATCCTTTTAAGTCCGTTGACTTGCTGTTCTTGGCTTTTAGGAAAACAGAATGACTAGAATTATGTTTCAGGATTAATGTGCAAAGAAAATAATGTTCTCTTAATTAACTTTTTAGGATTTTGTATGGCCGAATGAAAAATAAGACTGGGAGTAAAACTCAGGGGAAATCTGCCTCAGGGACCCGCATGTCCATTGTTCTGAGATTCCTTGCTGGGACCAAACCGGAGGAGATTGAGACATTCTTGGACCTGCTATTTGAACCTGTGAAGCACTTCAAGAATGGTAGCTCTCAACTCCCTGCTACTCTGAATGTGTGTTGTCTGCTGTAGATTTCTGATGTCTCAGGCTAAGTCTCCTGTGCTCTTGGACATCTTTCTCATGGGACTGTTCCTCCCAATCTTGATGGTGGACTTTTGGCTGAAATGGAATTCATTTGAAATTTTAATTGAATTAAGCAAAGCTCACACTGATCCTGAGGGTTGTCAGCATCCATGTGTCAGTAAGCCCCTGATTAGAAAATGTGTATTTTTCAGGGGGAGCCTGGCTGGCGCGGTCGGTGGAGCATGCGACTCTTGATCTCAGGGTTGTAAGTTCAAACCCCACGTTGGGTGTAGAGATTACTTAGAAAAAATAAGATCTTTAAAGGAAGGAAGGAAGGAAGGGAAGGAAGGAAGGAAGGAAGGAAGGAAGGAAGGAAGGAAGGAGAAAGATAATGTATTTTGATTGTTGTGCATTTAGGCCATTTGAAAAATGGTACTTACGCATACACAATGAATAGGTTTCTCCTTAGAAACTTAGAGCATGCTGATGAATTAATTTCAATTGTCTTGGTATTTAATCATTCACTAAGTCATTCATCTATTGAGTAATGATTAATTGAATACCTCCTGTACCCTGGACACCTCTCAATAATCTCTGCTCTCAACCTCACCGTCTAAGTGCAGTGAATGTAATAAGTATATAAAAATGAGTTGAAATGCTGTGTGGTCTGTTTTTTGGTGTGCAATGTTAGTAATTATTAGTAATAATAATAGCTAACATTGAGTGCATACTCCATGCCAGACATTATGGCAGATCCCTTTACATACAACTCAGTTGATCCTTAAAATAACCACATGAGGTATCATTACTTGACTGGTCCCATTTTACAAATGAGGAAACTGAGACTTAGAGAGTGTAGTATTTTGCTTATAGCCACTCAGGTAGAAAATGGTAGTTTTGTTTTTGTTTTTGTTTTTGTTTTTTTAAGTTTATTTATTTTGAGAGAGAGCGAGCATCCAAGCTGGGTAGGGGCAGAGAGAGGGAGAGAGAGAGAATCCCAAGCAGGCTCCAAGGTAACAGCACAGAGCCTAGCATTGGGGCTCGATCTCACCAACTGTGAGGTGCATGACCTAAGCTGAAGTCAAGAGTTGGAAGCTCAACCACTGAACCACTCAGGTGTCCCAAAAATAGGAGAGAGAAAGAGATAAAGAGAGAGAAAGAAAGAAAGGGAGGGAAGAAGGAAGGAAGGGGAAGGGAAGGAGAAAATGATAGCTCTTTCTGACTGCAGAACCTTTGCTGTAGTCCCATAATTGCTTTGCTTTAGGCAAACATAGATATTTATTTATAGGGTAATATGTTACATTAAGTTCTGTATTTTTCTATGATAATGGATTCAGCTGTTAAAATGTTTTCATTCAGTATATTGCCCTGCAAAAGAATAGAAAGGCTTTTGTTCAGTGAAACAGCCTCCATTGTAAGAGGGTAGCTATAAATGGTACTCTTACAGGTGTACCATTTAGGTGTATGAATTAGCAAGCCTGTGATTTCATGCCAGTTGGTTTGAAGTATAAAGCTCAAGCAGTAACAATTCAAGTCTTTTAAGTAAATTATGAAATCAATTTTGGTGCCTGTTTATAAAGAATTTTGTTTTATTTATTCACTAAGGACTACAAGAGGAAACATTTGATTCTCGGCATTTAAGAAACTTCTAATTAGTGGGACATTTTCTGTGAAACTGCTCAAATCAACATAGACAGTGAAAGCTGAGAGTGAGGAAAGTGTATGGAAAATTGCGAGGGGAATGAAGACATTGTAACTCGGGTTTTGAGGAATAGTCTAAGGATGAGAAGTGGGCTTAGAGACTTGGTTCTGGCACAAGTTTCTCTCTCTTTTATTCTGAGTTTCCTCATCTATAAAGTGATAATACTAAAATGTGCCATGCCTAGCTCATTGAATATTTGGTAAGAGAATCAGGAGAAAATATGTTAGGAAAGTACATTATCATCTACATGATCATACTGTATCATTGAGGGAAATTGAAGCTGTAATTGGAGAGTAACTAACATTTCCTTTTACTTGATATCTCTTGCACTAGGAGAATGCCATTCTGCAGTCATTCAGTCAGTAGAAGATTTGGATTTGTCGAAAGTTCTTCCTTTAGGTCGTCAGCATGGTATCTTAAATAGCCTTGAAATAGTATTGAAGAACATTAGTCATCTGATCAGTGCCTACTTACCAAAGATTTTGCAGATACTGTTGTGCATGACAGCAACAGTCTCACACATCCTTGACCAACGAGAAAAGGTGAGATTCACTGTAGATGTTTTTCTTCCTGGATGAATTATGTGGGTTTGAACTGTGTGGGTCCACTTGCAAGTGGGATTTTTTTTTCTGATAAATGTAGTGCAGTACTGTAAATGTACCTAATGATCTTCTTAATAACCTTTTCTCTAGCTGACTTTATTATAAAGTAATAATACAGAATTACAAAGTAGAATACATATACAAAGTATATGTTAATTGACTGTTTATGGTATTGGTAAGGCTTTCAATCAACAGTAAGCTATTAGTAAAGTTTTGGGGGAGTTACACATAGACTTGTGACTGCGCAAGGGATCAACACCCCTAACCCTTGCGTTATTCAAGGGTCAGCTGTATGTCACTTGTATATTTTAAAAAGAGGTTTAAAAACAGAGTGTGAATTAGTTCTATATACATCTGAAAAACTAAAGTCAGGGATAGTTGAGCTGATGTTTCTCACATTTTAATTTCAAGAGCCTAGAGGTATAGGACATCTTCCAACTCTCATTTGTCCAGAGTAGTTGGAGAATGAACAGAATACTGTTAGCATCATCCTTGTTATTTTGAGGTAAGAATTGCCGAGAGGTCTTTTATAAGTAAATGCTTGCCTACTAGGAGTACAATGTTTTGAATAAAGATCAGCAGCAAGACCATGCAGCTAGCTCAATGCCAGAGGCTTCACAAGGCAGTAAATATTTTCTGAATTGTATTAAAGACAATATATTTATGTTCTGTTGAAACAAGTATACGGGCATAAGTATACTTTCTGGGAAGTCAAGAGAAACCTATGTCTTTATGGACTGAAGGCTTCTTAGAGAAAATGAGACTTGAAGTGCAGATCTAGATTCCCATTTCTGTTGATTCTCCATTAATGGTAAACAGGCACAGTTTTAACTGGGTTAAAAATCTGTTTCATTCATTTGATTTATGGATATGCATGGTGAACTGTCTCTCAGATATGGTCATGATCACTGAAAATGGACAACCAAAATTTGACGCTGTTTTTTGGGCTATGTGTGGATACACATCTGCTTTAGTAATGAAATTCTCGATTGTCGAGCTCCAGGGATTTAGAACACACCTTATATTTTGTTAGGCATCATTTTGTTTTCTTTACTCTTTCATTCATTCCTTCCACAAATATTAATTGAGCCCCTTTTGGGTGACAGGCACCGTTCTGAGCACTGGAGATGGAACAGTGAACAAAGCAAACAAAACTTCCTGTCCATTCATTTTTTCAATAAATACTTATTTCACACCTACCTGCTATCTATCAGACATAATTCTAGGTGGGGAATGAGACAGGTAAGGACTCAGTGTCATGGGGAGAAAGAGAATAAATAAATAATTAGAATAATGTCGGTTGGTGGGGAGTCCCCAGAGGGAAATAAATGAGACCCTCTGCAGATCTGTGACTCATTCTCTATGGAGCTCTCTCCTCCCCAGCACTCTGCCTGCAAATTCTTGCTGCCATGCCTGGGCTCTGCCTTCTCACACTAAATCCTGGAACTCCAAGCAGGAAACCGGGAAATGTGTAGGACTCACTTCCTCTGTTGCCCCCCTCTCCCAGGGCTTACTGTCCTTTACTGCCTGCTGTCTAGTATCTGAAAAATCATCATTTCATATGTTCATATGAATGTTTCATATGTTCAGTTTTTTAGTTGCTTGAGAAGGAAGGCCAAACCTAGTCCTTGTTGATCCATCTTGAACAGATGCAGAAAAACTGCAAGCAGGCAGAGAACAGACCTCCGACTAACACACGGTTAGGAGCAGCTCAAGTTCCCAATAGCCAGGGCAGAAAGCTCATAATACCCGAGGCACCAGGAAGAGTCCTAGGCAGGGCCTTGCCTCGGTGTTGGAACTAGATTAACTCTGGAATAAAGGCTGCCCTGGCAACACCTACCAAAGCTCACAAAGATCCAACTTCCCAAGTACATTAACTGCTTCTGAGAATAAAATGCAAAAGTTTTCAAATGATTTAAATGAAAATAAAATTCACAGTGTCTGACATCCAGTCAAGTTTTACCAGGCATGCCAAGAAGTAAGAAAATTTTATTCATAATAAGGAAAAAAACAGTCAATAGAAGCAGCACGAGCAATGGTACAGATGATAGAAATAGCCAAAAACTTAAAATAGCTGTTAGAAAGGAATACACTCCATATATTCACAAAAGTAGAGGAAAACATGAGCATGTTGAGTGAGGGACATGAGATGTGAAAATTTTTAAATAAAATGAGGGGATGTGATAGGAAGTGACAAACAGGGAGTGGATGGTGCTGCTTTTATTAAGGTGGTCAGTGTCTTCTCTAAGGAGGTGATAATTTGAACTCGTGTCTCCCCAGCTGTGGGAAGAACATTTCAGGCAGATAAAATGACCGGTAGTCCCTGAGGTAGAAGAGCCGTGGCACATTCTAAGAGACACAAGGGTAAGATGGCTAAAGCACAGGAGCGACAGGACTCGTGTAAGGTAATATTGAGAGCTAGGTAGGGCCTCTTGGGCTGTGAGCTGGATTTACTCCTAACTGTATTGGGAAACCTCGAAGAGGTTTGAAGCCAGGGAGTGATGAGGTCTGTTTGATGTGTTTAAAATCTCACTTTGATTGCTTTGTGGAAAAGAGGCTTGGGGTGGGGGGGGGGGGGGGGGGGGGGGGGGCAACAGTGAAAGCTGAAAAGAGGTATTGGAAAAATTCTTTCTCTGTGTTATTTGAGAGCATCAGAGCCATACGAAGACTTCTTTGTGAATTTTCATTTGTGCCTTATAGTGAGTGATAGTGACTTTATCTACACATGGATATATTAAATCGTGAAAGGTTAGAGGTTTTATAAACTCTGTATAAGTTCTCTGACTTCTTGGTTAACTTAGAAGCAGTTATTCAGTAATGCAGCCTTACTCTTGAGTCAACAGTTAGTAACTCCAAAGACCAATTATGCAATTTCATAGATCTTTAGTTAGTGAGGTGCTAAGCTTTTTGACCGTTTGGAGCTTTTTTTTTAAGGTTCTTGGACAAGTTCAAAGAATTCCTTGAAGTGCTGTAATGAATTATTACACTAATACTGCTTAAGTGAGTTAAACTTCTACATTTGTGTATTTGAACTAAGTTACACATTTATTTATTTTTATTTTTAATTTTATTTGTGTGTGTGTGTCTTTTAGCTCCTTTAAAGCATTGACTGACACTGAAGTATATATCATGAGGGTTGTTGTGGTTTGATTTATTTTGGAATATTTGAACAATGTAGTAACTTTTAAATGTACATGAACTCAGTCATATTGACTGTTCCTCTTGGAACAAAAGTCTACAATTGCTCACTTTTAGGGCTTTTCTCAAGTTTACTAAATTATTGAGTAAATTGGGAAGCTGACACTGTAGAAACGAAGTGAGTGGAATGTGTAGATCCTACCCGATGTGGAGGGTGCCTGGTGGGAAGAGGGAAAAGGTGGGGGTGTCTGATTTGACATCATATTTGCTATGGTTAGTTTCTTATTTTCTCCAGGGGATCATGATACCATATTGTTTCAAATGTAGGTAATAGTTTTTATCTTTTAGCAAACATGATAGACCTCATATTGAAAATATTGCCCGCAGAACTGAAGCAAAGCAGAATGACCTGTAACTGTATCACCTTGTGCTTGCCTGTTATTTCCTGTCGTTGTAATTTATATAAAGAGATAATTGGCCACAAGTAGATGGTAGAAACCTGGGAGGTATGTGAAATATGATGATTCCTCCAATTTGCATGGCGAAGTAATGACATTGTTGCTCCCATTCACTTGAATTTAAAATGTGTTGTTTTAGATTCAAATACTTCTTTTGATCAGAGTATCCAATTTTCATCACAAGTAACCCCCCATTACTTTTCTTCATAATATCATGGCCATAAAGCTTGATGAAATTCATTATATTAGGGTATTGTGTTGTCTTCACAAATTTCAGAGTGGTTTTCCTCACACCAGAGTGGCTAAAATGAGCAAATCAGGAAACTAGACACTGGTGAGGATGTGGAGAAACGGGAACCCTCTTGCACTGTTGGTGGGAATGCAAACTGGTGCAGCCGCTCTGGAAAACAGTGTGGAGGTTCCTCAAAAAATTAAAAATAGATCTACCCTATGACCCAGCAATACCACTGCTAGGAATTTACCCAAGGGATACAGGAGTGCTGATGCATAGGGGCATTTGTACCCAATGTTTATACCAGCGCTTTCAACAGTAGCCAAATCATGGAAAGAGCCTAAATGTCCATCAATTGAGAATGGATAAAGAGGATGTGGTTTATACATACAATGGAATACTACTTGGCAATGAAAAAGAATGAAATCATGCCATTTGCAGCAACGTGGATGGAACTGGAACATATTATGCTAAGTGAAATAAGTCAGTCAGAGAAAGACAGGTATCATATGTTTTCACTCATGTAGATCTTGAGAAACTTAACAGAAGACCATGGTGGAAGGGAAGGGGAAAAAAATAGTTACAGAGAGGGAGGGAAGCAAACCATAAGAGACTCTTAAATACAGAGAACAAACTGAGGGTTGATGGAAGGTTGGGGAGAGGGGAAAATGAGTGATGGGCATTGAGGAGGGCACTTGTTGGGATGAGCACTGGGTGTTGAATGTAAGCCCATTTGACAGTAAATTATATTAAAAATTTTTTTCAGGGTGGTTTTTAGATTTTGACATAGATAATAAAGGTCCCTTGTAAAAATAAGTTGCCACTATATATCCAGGGCTCACAGTATGTTAATGAAATGGAAAAACAATTAGGGGTTGCACCTTACCCCATTTGTTTGATTTTTAATAACATTCCATGCTTGGAAGAAAACTTTCTAGGCTTTTATCTCTCTGCTTGGCCTAAACCTCTTCATCCTTTAAGATCCACTAGAAATTCTGCCTCTCACATGAAGCATTTATTTCCCTTTTCAAATTTGTAATTCCTCCCCTATTGGCTGTCTTCAGCGTTTTCAGTCTATCACATAATTTAATATGTTTTCCTTTAGTGAGATTTTAAGCTGAGGTCAGAACTATGGCTGTCATGCCATTGGACTCATTGGTGGGGTCTCAATAAATTATTCTACTCTGAGCCTGAACAAACTGGCCACATAATTGTGATTTTGTAACTCATCAGGAAGGAGATGCCGCTAGGCAGTAGCAGTATCTGTTACTGATACATCATAGCAGTATCTGTTATGAAAGAAGTTTGCTCTTAATTCAAACATCCACCCACTCTAGCCTCTGTGCCTCTAAAGACAAATTTTGATTTTTTTCCCATATTTTTCTTTAAACTGTATATTTTCAGATCATCCCATGCCTCAATTTAATCACCTTATTCTCTTATACTGTATGAAGTATTCCACTATATAGACCATACATTCTTTAGTTCCCTAGACTAATTTTTTAACAAGAATAATTGAAAACTCCTAGTTTCAGAAAAAGTAAAAAAAATAAGTTATGAAAACAAAAAAAGAAAGTGACTTTGATTTGAAACAAAGATTTATTTTTTTCCCCCTAATCTAAGACATTGTGATGGCAAAAAAACTTTTGTTTAGAATGTTCTGTTCATAGGAAGAAATCAGGATTTTATTTGAGACAATTACTGGGATAAAGAAATAAAACAATGCAGGACACAAAACAGCTGTTCCATTTGTGATTTTTTTTTCCCTTAAGGACACTTTAACGTGATTTTACTAGGCAGTGATAATGGAGCACACCTCACCATTTGACTTTAAGTCTCTGTTTACCCATCTTGTTCAATGAAAAAAGCAATATGATATACTCAGTTGACATTTCCATGTGAATCAGAGCCACAGTCAATAGACTTACTAACAGGATTTCCAGTTTGATTCGTAGCCATCTGAGCAAGAGTGCTTCCCTGAGGAACCAAGGATAAAAAGGAAATAGTTTTGTTTTTTTTTTTTTAAGTTTTTTAATGTTTATTTATTTTTGAGAGAGAGACAGATTACAAGTGGGAGAGGGACAGAGAGATGGAGACACAGAATCTGAAGCGGGCTCCAGATTTTGAGATGTCAGCACAGAGCCCGTTGCAGGGCTCGAACTCACGAACCAGGAGATCATGACCTGAGCTGAAGTCGGACGTTTAATCAACTGAGCCACACAGGTGCCCTGAAATACGTTTTTTTGGGTTTTTTTTTTTTTTTTTTTTAAGAGAAGATCTTTGTTTTACAGATACAGCTCAGGTTTATTAACCCACTGAAAAATTTAAGACGTCTTGGAATCAAAATGGTAACTGACATCTTTTTGGATTGGGAGTCTTACCAATTCAGAACAGAAGAAATTGATGCTGTATTTCATGGTGCGGTTTGGCCCCAGGTAAACATGATTATTACATTCTGCCTGGATATCTTCTGCTTCTTCCCTTATTTTTACTTTACCCAGCTTAGTCTACACCCAGACATGAATGCCTTTCCTGGTCTTTTCTTTTACACTAAGTCTTCCTTTGTTTCTGGAACTTCAGAATACTTTTCTTTGCCTCCACTGCCACCTAAAGCTCAAGAGCTGGTTTCTTAATCCCATGACATTTATACTTAAGGTTAATTTGAAAATGACGTGTCTCTCAAGCAAATGGAATATAACCGTTGTATCACCTCAGTGATGTGCCTTTGGATTTTGACAAATACAAGAGAAAATGCACAAGTATTTTTGTTACACATTTCCTTGTTTGTAACCATTTTGTGACGATACCTGGTATAACTGTAACTAAAAAGACTATAGAGGAGACTTGATTTTAGGAAAGATTTCTAGCTGCTTGAGCTCTGTTATTTCTACCCAAATGAAACCTAAAGGACGTCATTCCTTTCAAGTGTCTAGCCCTTCCTTGCACTGCCTTTGCCATCTTCCCTGTGTAGATATTTTGGATTCCTTTGTTTTTTTTCTTTCATCTGTCCTTTAAATGTTAATCTCTGTCCTTTGGCTCTTTATCCTTGGGTGTGGTTTCTGTACTTGTTCTGCTTTTTAGTTATTTTTGTCCACAATTCTGTATGTGATTTTATTTTGTATTCTGTTCATTTTGCGTCCTAGATCGGAAGGCTTGGATCTGAGAGTCAGTATTCTCCCACTCCTCTGCTGAAACTAATTAGTATCTGGAGCAGAAATGCAAGGTATGACCCTTCCTCCCTGCCTTTAAAAATGACAGTGTTTTAGACCAATCTAGTCAAAATGAGTCAAGGGAATTAATAATATTATTTATGGTCTTTCCATACAATGAAATACAACAGGTGTGGTTAAAGAGAATAAGGTGGGGGCGCCTGGGTGGCTCAGTCAGTTAAGCGTCCGACTTCGGCTCAGGTCACGATCTCGCGGTCCGTGAGTTCGAGCCCCGCATCAGGCTCTGGGCTGATGGCTCAGAGCCTGGAGCCTGCTTCCAATTCTGTGTCTCCCTCTCTCTCTGCCCCTCCCCCATTCATGCTCTCTCTCTGTCCCAAAAATAAATAAACGTTAAAAAAAAAAAAATTAAAGAGAATAAGGTGGCTGAATTTCAAAAGACATAGTTTAAAGAAAAATACAAGTTGTTGAACAATATAATCCAAGAAAAATAACTGTGCATGTGTATATATATAAAACGAAGTAGAAAATGTCTAGAAGGAGAGGTGCCTGGGTGGCTCCGCCAGTTAAGCGTCGGACTCTTGATTTTGGCTCAGGTTATGATCTCATGCTTTGTGGGATTAGGCCCTGTGTCCAGCTCTATGCTTACTGCTCAGGCTCTGCTTGCGATTCTCTCTCTCTCGCTCTCTCTGCCCCTCCCCTGCTCACTGCTCTGTGTGTGTCTCTCTCTCAAAAATAAATAAAACCTTGAAAGAAAGAACGAAAGGAAAGAAAGAAACAGAAAGGAAGGAAGGAAGAAAAAGGAAGGAAGAGGAAGGAAGGGAGAAAGAGGAAGGAAGAAAGGAAGGGAGGAAGGAAGGAAGAAAAAAAAAGGAAGAAAAAGAAACGAAAGAAAAAGAAAATGTCTAGAAGGATACATGGGAAACTGTTAATGTTATTGTAGCATGTGGAAGTTTTGGTGCCCGGGAGCAGGCAAGAGATACTTTTTATGCTATATCTTTGGAGTGTTCATTTGTAATTTTTAACAAAGGGGAATATAGGTAAAATAACATTTTGCAATTTAAGTTGTAGAGCATAATTATAGCAAAAGTTACGCATTTTTGCTAGTTTTACAGTTCCGTTAAAACTTAGAAATTAAAAGTATTAGAATCAATAGGGATGTTCTTCTAGTGTGTTGTAATTGTTTCAGTAGTTTGATTTGGCCTGGGAAAGGGAAAAACAGAATGTGAAACATGGCAGATACAGGTTTCTCCAGCTATCTGAAAGTAGAACATTTCTATGAAACCTTTCTTAAGCCAAAATGGCATAAAGCAAAGAAGCGATTACTATTTATTTACATGGAAAACATTTGTAGTGTTCCTAGATCCAAAAAATAACCTCTCATAGGCTTCTCTGATACCTTAGGTCACATCTTGCTAAGGGATGCACAGAATAAATCGAGACAAAGCACAGATGTTCACAGACGCAGTTCACAGCTCTGGCACCTTGATGCTGAGATGCTGAGTGTGGTTCCCAGGGAAGAAGCCTGGCAGGGCCACTCTCACTGCTCAGGGTGCGTGCTGCCTCCATAATGACTTACTGCACAACAAATGGTGAAAGCTATTTTCGCGTTTCGCCTTTTTTCATAAAAGCCAAGTGGCATAACATGAACTTTTGAAAAGCCAGGGATATGTGTAGTTATACCAGCATATAAACCTGGCTACTTTTCGCATGTTTGCTTAAAAATAAAAGCTGATTTGTAATTTGCATTCTTTGTCTTTTTCCCAGTTTCTACTTAAAATAAAAAAAATTGCATAGGCTTTTTACATTTTCTAGATGTCCTCTGTTCTTTATGGAACTACATCTAAGTATACATACAGTCCTCCCGATCATAAGTCAACATTGTTTTGAGGACATCATGAGCCATTTACAGGACCTTCATCTACAGATGCTTGTGTCACAGACCAAATGCATATTTCCTGAGGAGTGTAGAAACCTATGTTGTTTATCTCAGTGATAGAAATAGACTTGAGTTTGCCCTGATCTGTTTTGAATAATGAAAGGTAGAATTAAAAAAAAAAAATCATTATTGATTGTGTGATATTAGAATCTTGGCATCAGTTTTTACAAAATTGGTATCCTACTGTATAACTAGCTTTTGATTTTATCTTTTTTCATGTACCATGATATCAGGAACTTTTCCCCATGTTATTAAATAGTCGTCAAAAACAAACCAAAGACCTTGACACTGTCTTCCTCAGGAAAACCTGTTTAAAATATTTTACTGCTAGTAAGGGCTCTTTTCACTTATTTCCCAGTTTGAGAAAACAGTTTCATGTCTTGTCTTATAACTGGGCGTGTATAAGCAGCCTTTCATAGGCATACTTGAGAAATGTCTTATAGTTGTGTAATTTTTTTTTTTTTTAATTTTTTTTTCAACGTTTTTTATTTATTTTTGGGACAGAGAGAGACAGAGCATGAACGGGGGAGGGGCAGAGAGAGAGGGAGACACAGAATCGGAAACAGGCTCCAGGCTCCGAGCCATCAGCCCAGAGCCCGACGCGGGGCTCGAACTCACGGACGGCGAGATCGTGACCTGGCTGAAGTCGGACGCTTAACCGACTGCGCCACCCAGGCGCCCCATATAGTTGTGTAATTTTTATGCAAATAACCGTGAAGGACTTTTCATCTGAGACTTGGTGATGGTGACCGCCTTTTATATTAGTTGGGTCCTTTCTTAAGGTGTAGATCCACATCACTGGATGCCACTTCATCCTGTGTTCTGCAGTTTCTCCCACTGTGGGTTGGAGAAAAATAGAAGTCACTGAGTAACATGGCTTGTTTTGTATGTAACACTTAACCTGAAAGAAATCTTTAGAAGGACTGACTTCCCTTGAAATCTCCCTGGCAATAGATACACATTTGTTGCTGTGTGTGGAAGAATTAAAAAAATGAGTATTTCTGGGGCGCCTGGGTGGCTCAGTCGGTTGAGCATCCGACTTCAGCTCAGGTGATAATCTCACAGCTTGTGAGTTCAAGCCCCGTGTCGGGCTCTGTGCTGACAGCTCGGAGCCTGGAGCCTGCTTCGGATTCTGTGCCTCCCTTTCTCTCTCCCCAACACACTCGCCTTCTGTCTCTCAAAAATAAATAAACATTTAAAAAAAAAATTTTTTTTTAGTGAGTATTTCAGAACCAGCTGATAGAAATGTTACTTTTCAGTTAAAAATTATTTCAAAGTGTGGTTACAGTTTACATAGTGTCAGTTAGACATTTCAGCAGGTTTTCATCTGCAGAGAAGTCCAGCATTTTATTTTGCTTTGTGTTTGGACAGATGCAGGTAGAGATGAACTATAGCCGGTATCTTTAAGCTTACAATTAAGGTTAAATTGTCTCAAATTAAGTGAACTCGAAACAACAGAAACTTACTCATTAACTAGAGAGGTCATATAATCCCAACCATATTCCTGAGGGTGAAGAGAGATGCTATAAATAATTAAGCCAAAACAACCAAAATAAACTGGGACTGTCCCTGGCCACTCTCACTAATAGCTGCTCTGGTTCTGACCGCCATGACCCCCACGTGACTCCATCTCTTCCTCCTCTGAGCTTTCCTCTCCTGGGCCTGTGATCACATGCTGCCTTTTTTTACCCTCCTCTCTTAATAGCTGACCTACTTAAAGCTCCCTGAGGGTAGAGAACATGTCACATTATTATTGTTACTACCCCTCGTGATCCATGGTTCGTCGATACTCCTTACATATTGAAAGAGTGGCTGACATTTCTGACAGAGCCCTATACTTAAGCATGGAGCATGCCCCGTACACTGTTACATTGCCGTTCAAGAAACGCAGTTTGGTCATTTACAAGTTGTTTTGGATTTGAATGGGTTCTTGCGAAGACCTTGCCAGCAATTGAAAGCAGTTTTTTCACCTTTTGTGCTTAAAAAAAAATGTTAAGACATCATAGAGTAGTGGTCAAGAGAACAGTCTCCAAAACCACACAGACCTAGCTTCAGATCCTAGCACGACTGTGTGTTCTTTGACAGAGTTGGCCTCTCTGAGCCACAGTGTCACCACCTATAGAATGGAAATAATAACAGTACCTACCTCGTGGATAATAGAGGTGATAATGTGTAAAGTATCCTGCTTGGTGCCTGCACATACTATTCCTAGTATCTGTTAGACAAAGTTGTATGGATACAGCCTCTTAGAGCCTTTCTTCAGTTTGTTAGTACTAAGTACATTAAAAGTGCTTGAGCTCTTCTTCCAATGATAATAATTGGTGAAACCAAACTGTCTGCATATTTTTGGTTTTACCTTCCTGCTGATTGTTAGGACTACGTCCCTGATGTAAAACAATTTCTGGTTTGCCATTGGCTGGAAAGCCTTTGTGTTCTCTACCCTTGTTGGTGTGTTTCCTCTAGGTGGGATGCTCTTATCCTTTGTGCGAGGTTTCATAATTGGGGATGGATTCATCCACCTCCACCCGAAAATGATCCTAATCTCTAAATGTTGCATATCCCGATACAGCAAATTCTTGTTTGGTCTGTACTCTTAATTTCCATGCTGTAGTATGTTGGTTTTTGTGTTTTATAAACATTCACACTCTAGAAGGCTTTTAATTGAAAAATAGCTTGTCTTCAATACATTTCTTGTAGAAAAGGCTTAGACTTTGGAGTTAGACTGTGGTTCAATCTCAGCTCTACACCACTAAGCACAGTGGCTTTAGACAAGTCTCAGGGTTTTTTTGTTTGTTTGTTTTTGTTTTTTACCTGTAATGTGGGGACCGTGTTACCGCATGATAGAGATGTTATGAGGATTAAACGAGAGATGTAGATAAATTGTCTAATGTAATGTTGGTGAGGTGCCTACCATTACCCATCATATTATAGATTTTAAAATAATTTCCCTTTTGAGTAATCTTACTAATGTTCCTTCACATATGTATTTAAACTCAATATGAAAATTCATATAGAACATGTTTTCATAAAGAAACATTGAGAAATAAGATGACTAATCTCCTTGCAGATATTTCCCTTTACTGGCTAAACAGAAACCTGGGCACCCTGAGTGTGATATCCTGACCAACGTCTTTGCAATTCTGTCAGCGAAGAATCTCTCTGAAGCCACAGCCTCTATTGTGATGGATATAGCTGATGACCTTCTTAACCTTCCAGATTTTGAACCCACAGAAACACTTTCGAGCTTGCCGGTGACTGGATGCGAATACACCGAAAGGACAGATGGTACGTGTGCTGTACAAAGCAAAGCTAGCATTTGTGCCCTCACAAAGGAAAAAGTCCATACAATTTGGCTCTTTTAATTAGTTACATTATTAAAAGAGTTTCTTTTCTGTAGAAATTAATACCAACTTACATAAACTGAATTTTCTTTGCAGTCATAGAAATTCAGATTATTTATGCTCCAGAAAGCTCAACTGCCCACCAGGAAATTATCAAATGACTTCCACTGTCCTTTTTCTGAATTCCTCCTATCATATTGTACGAACAGTTCTTTTACTACTTCCCAAAATGGGTTAATTAGATAAAGCCTCAGGGGTCTCTTATATAAACTTAAATTTAGCTAATGATACAGCTATTATGACTAAGAAGAAAGATATTTCATCTTTAAATTTGAAATTTATTAAATGTTTATGGTAATTGAGTGGTTTCCTTGTCTGTCATTATGAAGATAGTGTACGATTATCCTTTAAGAGAATAATTTATTAAAATCAAAACATCACTTTTTTTCAGAGTCTATCACAATGGGAGGAAGATTAATTCTACCTCATGTACCTGCAATTCTCCAATATCTCAGCAAAACCACAATAAGTGCAGAAAAGGTGAAAAAGAAAAAGAACAGAGCACAAGTCAGTAAGGAACTTGGCATTCTGTCAAAGTAAGTGATATATATACGTCCTTAAAAGGTAACATTACTCTCTGTGGTTTTAATTTCTGCTAAATTATGTCCAGTTTTTCAATTATTTAAATGTGATAATAAGCTGAAAAGGTTTTCAGTATTTTAAATGCTTTCCATTTTTAAGTTAATGTGGAACTCCTATTCTTTTCTGGAATATTTATTAAAAAACTTTTATGTAAAGCATCTGCCTTCATTTTATTATAAGAAAACAGTCTTCAAAATTCTAAAGTAGACTAATAGATTTGCTTGTTTAGCCTTTGCATATTTTGTTCAACTAGAATTTTGAGTTACATGAGATCACATACTTTTTTTTTTTTTTTTAGTTGATAAAAATAATTAAAAGAGCAGGCTGTGGTTGCTTTGTTTTCTAAGGGTCAAGAAGATCTTGCAAGGATTTTTAAAGATTCTTTTTGTCAGTAGACCTAATAATATGTAATTGTGATTTCTATAGCAAGGTTAGTAAACCAGAGCACAAAAAATGTTTCTATTTTAAACTCTAAATTGTTCCAGGCCTTAGCTGTGAAAAGTTTATTTTTTTCTGTTAACCTCAGCAACAGCAAAAAATGATATATTAGAGAATCGTTGAGGAACTTCTTTGAAGTGTTTTATTTATACTGTTGTACTTCTAAGTTTTGCAGAATGGGAAACCACACAAAATACACTCATTGAATTTTATCACAGGCTGTGTGGTGGTGAAAAGGTGAAGAGAGATCAGGCACCAGAAAGACCCGGGTTTGAAAGCCCTGCTCTACCATTTCTTAGCGATGTGACACCAGTTTCTCTGAGTCTCCCATTTTCTTTGGGCAAAATGGAGCTAAAAATAATTCCTACATTGAAGGCTATTTTGGGAATTAAAGTGAAAATTGTACAGAAAGCCTTCTACAAGTCTTGGCACTTAGAATGTTATTTCTTTGTAAAATAAGAAATTACTGATTGTCAGATCATGATATCATCTACACAATCAGATGCTACAAGAGAAATAGAATAGTAGCAAGGTGCCTGAAGTTGGAGAGAAGTGAGCAGACACTGCTAAATAAGTCACCTGAACTTTTTATAGATGAACACATAAAAGCCACCTGTCTGTCACGTTTTTCTACAAGAAGTTGAGCTTCTTAGAGAAGTACTCTTAAATTGTTGATCTTCCTTATATATCCATTTTTTTCCCCATCTCTAGGATCAGCAAGTTCATGAAAGACAAAGAACAAAGTTCTCTGCTCATTACACTTCTCCTCCCTTTCCTCCACCGTGGCAATATTGCTCAGGTACAGATTCATAGGATTTTATTTTGTCTCTGAAGCAGCACTTTATTATTAGATTTATTTGTGAGCAGTAATTTCCTTGGTTAGATTCTGTGATGTATTTGTGAAGAGACTTTATATAGAAATACAAAAATAAAAATAGAGGAGAAAAATTGGGATGAAAGTAGGAATGAGGGTGCACAAGAAGGTGGAAAACGCCATCATCAGTCATAACAGAAAAAGTGTTATTAATCCCTTCATTTTCCTTTCTTTAGCTTCTAATCCATTTCAAGGCTTTTTTTTTTTTTTTTTTTTTTTCCCCTGACTTTGACCAGTAATGAATCTGGAACCCAAAAAGTACATTGTATAATCTTTTTTTTTTTTTAATTTTTTTTTTAGTGTTTATTTCTGAGACAGAGACAGAGCATGAGTGGGGGAGGGGCAGAGAGAGAGGGAGAGAGAGAATCAGAAGCAGGCTCCAGGCTCCGAGCTGTCAACACAGAGCCCGACGTGGGGCTTGAACTCACAAACCATGATATCATGACCTGAGCCGAAGTTGGTCACTCAACCAACTGAGCCACCCAGGTGCCCCAGTACATCGTATAATCTTAAATATAGATCACAGTTGCAGGACTGAATGAAAAGTCAGACTATAATAATATTAGGCATAGCTAAGAATTTTCTGATATGATTTTCAAACCTTAGTTCAATCCCAAGTTAAAGAGTCTTCCCATGCTCAAACTCAGGTATGAGGCCGAAGCCATTACACTGAACATCTCTTACCACATAGTAATTCAGTGTGGAAAACCACAGATCTGTAGACAACCAGAAATGTGTTTTTTTTTTTCAGCAAGCTCATTTTTCTTGGCTCTTTTTGGACTCAGTAGAGGAAATTCTGTCCCAAAGCCATATGTGTTTTCTATTAGAATTAAGGAAGAAACCATTCATGGACATTGTTGTGGATTTTATGTTGTTAAAATGCTAAGAACTTTTAAAAGACTGTGAAATAACTTTTCCAATTACTACTTTTGCTTCTTATTCATAATTGTATGTTTTCTGGGCTGAAATATATTAAAGCCAAGTTGATCAGTTTTATAAACTACTGAAATGTGATTTCTCTTTCTTCTTAAGGATACAGAGGTTGATATTTTGGTGACGGTACAAAACCTTTTAAAACATTGTCTGGAGCCTACAAGCTTCCTCAAGCCTCTAGCAAAACTCTTCTCAGTTATTAAGAATAAATTGTCAAGACAGTTGCTTTGTACAGTTTTCCAGGTCGGTAATACTAATTTTTACCCCAAACCACCCACCCCTTTTTAAAAAGATAACTATGACATGTAACACATATTAACAGCTTTCTTGGTGCCAGTATGTTGTTTCATATAAATTTGAGTGGAAGGAGGGAGTTAAAGGGAGGAGGGCAGGAAAATTAAGATTTTATTCAGTAATAACATACTTTTTTCATTCCATTTAGACTCTTTCTGATTTTGAGAGTGGATTAAAATACATTACTGATGTTGTCAAGGTAAGAGAGAAAGTCTTCTCTTTTGCTTCAAAAGTATTATCATTTTTGTTTATTTAAGGTTGATGTACTTTCACCTATGTTTTCAACGTTTCAATGTTTTCATTTCTCGTAGCTTAACGCCTTTGATCAAAGACATCTTGATGATATCAACTTTGATGTTCGCTTCTCAGCATTCCAGACAATCGCCTCTTGTATTAAAGAGATGCAAACTGTGGATGTTAACTACTTAATTCTAGTCATGCATAATTGTTTCTATAATCTGGAGGTAGGTCTTTATAGCAAAAGTTTATGAATTGGTTTTCATTGTTTTGATATGACCAAATTCCTTAATTTGTGTTTTGAGCAGGACAAAGACTTTTGTGTAAAATTTCTTTTAGTTGCACAATATTTTGCAATATGGTGAAGACCATATTGTTATTCTCATGATTTAAAAGATAAGTACTTTGAATAAAATAATATATGTGGAAACACTTTGAAAAATCCAAAAGCTGTGTATTAGAATAGGGAAATTCATAAAGACAGAAAGTAAATTAGTGGCTAGGTTACGAAGGGCTTCCGAGGGAGGGAGGAATGGAAACGGAGAGGGAGGACTTCAGACTGGCACAGGGTTTATTTTGAGAGTAATAAAAATGTTCTTAAGTTAGATAGTGGTGATGGTTGAAACAACCTTGTGAATATATTTGCAAAAAGACTTTATACTGAAAACCTTTAAAGTGTACAAAAGGGCGAATTTTAGAGGTGCCGGGGTGGCTCAGTCGTTTAAGCATCTGACTTCGGCTCGGGTCATGATCTCATGGTCTGTGAGTTCAAGCCCCACCGTCGGGCTCTGTGCTGACGGCTCGGAGCCTGGAGCCTGCTTCAGATTCTGTGTCTCCCTCTCTCTCTGCCCCTCCCCCACTCATATTCTGTCTCTCAAAAATAAACATTAAAATAATTTTTTTTTTAAGGGTGAACTTTAGGGGTACCTGGGTGGCTCAGTTGGTTGAGCATCTGACTTCAGCTTAGGTCATGATCTCTCAGTTTGTGAGTTTGAGCCCTGCATCGTGCTCTGTACTAACAGCTCAGAGCCTGGAACCTGCTTCGGACTCTGTGTGTGTCTCTCTCTGTCCCTCCTCTGCTCACACTCTCTCTCTCTCTCTCTCTCAAAATAAATAGACATTTTTTTTAAAAAAGTGAATTTTATAGTATTTCAATTATATCTCAGTTTTTTTAAGTTTTGTAACTACTGTCATTATTTGACAGTCTGCCCTCCTTTATTGATATAGAACTATAAAAGGGTTTGGACTATAATTAAGTGCCATGTTGCTGAATTGAATTAAAGCCCCAAAATGGGGAAAATGGAACCCTTGATTTATAGTTGACCATGTAATCAGTAATATCTTTGTGGCATTTTATAGTTATTCATCAGGTATCAACAATTATGTAATATATGAAAAAGTAATCTCTCTGTTTGGAGATGATTCTTCATATATTATGTCAAGTTCCAACACAAAGGATTCCAAATCACTGCTTGGTTGGCTGAGTTGGAAATAGTTTCTCCACATTCACTGCCTGCATTGCTCGAAGCAGGAACTGGAGCACAACTAACCAGGATTATACCAGCCAACTTTGTCATTCTCAGTGATCATGTGACACTGAATATTGAAAACTGCTTATTTTGCTTGTTTTGAGAAATAAAACAAATCAAAAACTCTATTTCATCATATTTTCCAAATGGGAGTGACACTTCTCAGTAAGCATGATTTTTTAAAGTTATATACTACAGGCACACCTCATTTTATCATGCTTTGCAGATACTGTTTTTTACAAATTGAAGGTTTGTGGCAACTCTGCTTCAAACAAGTCTGTCAGCACGATTTTTCCAATAGCATTTGCTTACTTTGTGTCTTTGTGTCACATTTGCTAATTCTCACAATATTTCAAACTTTTTCATTATTATTATGTTTGTCGTGGTGATCTGTGATCAGTGATTCTGACTCTCTGAAATACAGATCA
This sequence comes from Panthera uncia, assembly GCF_023721935.1. NCBI lineage: Eukaryota > Metazoa > Chordata > Mammalia > Carnivora > Felidae > Panthera > Panthera uncia. The sequence continues at coordinate 118,935,382 of NC_064809.1, forward strand.
TGGTAAATATTTTTTAATGAAGGTATGTACCTTGTTTTTTTAGACATAATGCTAGTGCACACTTAATAGACCATAGCATAGTGTAAACATAACTTTTATATGCACTGGGAAACATTAATATTCATGTCACCTACTTTATTGTGACTTTCACTTTGCTGTGGTGGTCTGGAACCAGACTCACAGTATCTCTGAGGTATGCCTGCATGTTCCTCACAACCCTACATTTGGTTCTTCCTTATGATTTTTACATAGACGAGTGGCAACATTTTCATTGAGGGGTAAACTCTTTCATTGGGAAATAATATTCCATATTACAGATATTACACAGAATAATTTGGGGTTTTTTTCTTTTTTCCTGTTTCCAGTTAGGAGACATGTCTTTAAGTGATAATGCCAGCATATGCCTGATGAGTATCATCAAGAAGGTAGCTGCCTTGAACGTCACAGAGAAAGAATACAGGGAAATCATTCATCGTTCACTCCTGGAGAAATTGAGGAAAGGATTGAAGAGCCAGACAGAGGTATTGGGGTTTGCGATTGTATTTTTGTCTTTTACACACTACTGTCTGTGAGTTTGGTATTGGTTTTGTTTTTTCCTACTTATACTGTTGTTGAAAAGCAGTCAGTCTTATAAGTACATTTAATTAAAATACTTGATTGCATAAATACCAAACTTTTAACAGGAGAATGAGAATAGAAAGGAGAGCAATCACTTCTGATTTCAGTTTGTGTTTATAGTGGGAATTAAAAAAAAAATTATAATGGCTTTGTTGTGTGTCTCTTTGTATCCTCTAGAAAACAAATTCTTTAAAAAATTTTTTTCCCCTCAATTTGGCATTTGCAGAATATTCAACAGGATTATACCACAGTGCTTTCCTGTTTAATTCAAACTTTTCCAAATCAACCAGAATTTAAAGAGTTGGTACAGCTTACTGATTGCCATGATCCAGAAATGGACTTCTTTGAGAATATGAAACACATTCAGGTAGAAGACAGTTCTGTTCAGTTCTTTTTTTCCCTGCCTATAAGTATTTCAAACTGTTCTGTCTCATTTAAAAAGATATATTTTAATTTTCCAAAAAGTTTTGAGCCTCTGATTTCTTGGTCTTATTGATCGTCAATGAAATTAGCACAGGAAATGATCATTTTCCTGGGGTCTGTTTTCTTTCATGGTATCATAAACCACAATTACAGTGTCACCTTTCTCTGCCATTTGCTAAGAAGTTTAACTGCTTTAGGATCCATTGTTAAACAAATGCTATGGATTATATCTCTGGAAGCAAATCAAGGCACAGGTGTTGCTCATGTAACACATGGACTGCCCTTCACTCCTTTAATCTCTTCATGCAAAAGGAACATGATACTGGGGCACCTGGGTGACTCAGTCAGTTGAGCATCCAACTTGTGGTTTTGGCTCAGGTCATGATCTCACAGTTTCGTGGGTTTGAGCCCCACGTCAGGCTCAGTGCTGGCAGCATGAAGCCTACCTAGGATTCTCTCTCTCTCCCTCTCTTTCTGCCCTGCCCCCACTTGCACTGTCTCTGTCTCTCTCAAAATAAATAAATAAACTTCAAAAAGAAATGATACAGAAATGGAGCTGGTCATATGTGAGTTCATTCAGTAACTAATTTTTATTTTATCTAACGCATAGATCCACAGAAGAGCAAGAGCCTTGAAGAAACTGGCAAAACAGCTAATGGAAGGCAAAGTTATGCTGTCTTCTAAATCTCTCCAGAATTACATCATGCCTTATGCCATGACTCCAATTTTTGATGAGAAAATGCTCAAGGTAGGACATTAGATTTAGAAAACATTAAACCTCAGGGCACCTGGGTGGCTCAGTCAGTTAGGCGTCATCCAACTTTGGTTCAGGTCATGGTCTCATGGTTTGTGACTTTGAGCCCCGCATCGGGCTCTGTGCTGACAGCTCAGAGCCTGGAGCCTGCTTCAGATTCTGTGTCTCCCTGTCTCTCTGCCCCTCCCCTGCTCACACGCTGTCTCTCTCTCTCTCTCTCTCTAAAAATAAACATTAAAAAAAAAGAAAAGAAACCATTAAACCTCTACCCATACCGTGACACACTTTTCCAAAATGCATATGGGGTTGGTGACATCCATGTTGATGTTGTCACCATAATTAGAGGCTTAGAATAGTTCTGAAGCCCTTAGAATGGTACTTGGCACACAGTAAATGTTCTATAAATGGTAGGCGTTATTTTTATTTTCATTATTATTAGCTCGCAAAGGCCAGCCACAAAATATTTCCCCTCTTAGAAATGATCACATTACTAACATAGCATACTTTTATTTTTGTATCATAGGATTTAATTCTGATAAATACCATTAATAATCAGTATTTTCCCAAATGTCTTACAAGAAATGAAGTCACACAATAGCTACCTTTTCTTTAACACTATGCCAGCTACAGGTGCTATTCTAAGTACTTTACATAGTCTTACTTCATCCTCACCACAGCTCAGCCCTATGGGGGGGATTGTTGTCAGTATATTACAGGAAAGTAAACTGGGAATATGTGAGGTATTTATCTTTCTCAAAGACATACAGAATGAGAATCAGTATTTGAACTTAGGCCTGTCTTCACTGTTAGACTACACAGTGCCAAAAAAACAGTGCCTGGCACATTGTAAGACTCTGATAAATGATATTTATTGATCAGATTAATGAAAGAGTGAAATTTAAGTCCAATTTGAGGTGATATCAGGAGCTGTTGGTCGAACTTATTCTGTGTTGATCACATGGTCTTAGGCAAGTTTAGGTTTCCCCTATTGTTTCAAAATTTTTTTAAAGAATTACCTACATAGAGGCGCCTGGGTGGCTCAGTTGGTTAAGCGTCTGACTTCAGCTCAGGTCATGATCTCACGGTTTGTGGGTTTGAGCCCCACATCAGGCTCCATGCTGATGGCTCAGAGCCTGAAGCCTGCATCAGATTCTGTGTCTCCCCCTGACCATTCACAGATGAATAAACATTAAAAAAAAAAAAAAGAAAAGAATTACGTACGTAAATAAAATACTCCCCCTAAATTCTGGCTTGAAGAGCCAGTAAGCACAACCAATTTATAGTTTGATGGCAGTAAAATAGGAAAGAGGTGTAGATGAAAAAAATAAATTATATTTAGTTTTGGTTGATGTTAACATAATATATCTCTTTAAACGTTTATTTATGTTAAGGGAGAGACTGCACATGGGTGGGGGAGGGGCAGAGAGAGAGGGAGAGACAGTTTCCACAGTGTTAGTGCAGAGCCGGATGGGGGGCTCAGTCCCATGAACCATGAGCTCATGACCCGAGCTGAAATCAAGAGTCAGATGCTTAACCAGTTGAGCCACCCAGGCTCATATGGTATATCTTTTTTCGTGTTCTTTTTTTTTTTTTTTTTTTAAACATATTTGTGATTTTGTATTTACAGTTGGTTTCTGGTAGATAACATATAACTGGGTCTTGGCAGTTTTATCAAATCTGACAATCTCTGCCTTTTAATAGGTTTTAGACAGGGGCATCTAGATGGTGCAGTTAAGCATCCGACTCTTGAATTTTGTCTCCGGTTATGATCTCACAGTGGTGAGATCAAGCTCTGCATCAGGCTCCACACTGACAGTATGAAGCCTGCTTGGGGTTCTCTCTCTCTTCTTCCTCTGCCCCTCCCCTCTTCATGCTTTCTCTCAAAAAAAAAATCGTTTTTTAGACCATTTACATTTAATATGATTATTAATATGGTTGGATTTATATCTTTGATGTTGTTTATATTCCATTTGTCCCTCTCTTTTTTCCCTTGTATTGGATTAATTGGATTTTTTAAGCGATTTTATTTTATCTCTGTTGGCTTATTAGTTATCATTGAGCTCTTTTTATAGGTTTTACCTCTACATTAGTTCTGGTGTCTTTTTTTTTTTTTTCCCAGTTTGTGTATTTTGATAGAGAAATAGAGTGCATGTGTCCAAGAGCATGCACAACCAGGGGAGGAGCAGAGAAAGAGGGAGAGAGAGAATCCCAAGCAGGCTCTGTGCAGTCATCATGGAGCCTGACTCAGGGCTCAATCCCATGAACCATGAGATCATGACCTGAGCTGAAACCAAGAGTCAGACACTCAACTGACTGAGCCACCCAGGTGCCCCTACCTATACATTAGTTTTATACATATATTGTTATTTTTGCCTTAAACAGTCAATTATCTTTTAAAGTGATCTTTCAAAATAAGGAAGGATCTTTTATATTTCCTTACATATTTATAATTTCTGGTTACTTCCAATTACTTATAATTTTCCAGTTATTCCTTTGGGTAGATCCAGATATACTGCTATATCATTTTATTCCTGACAGGAAGACCTCCTTTAAATTTTTTGTAGTAAAGGTCTACTGGTGATGAATTCTTTCAGTTTTTATGTCTTTTCTCATCTTTGCTTTTGAAAGATGATGTTTCTGGAAGTTGTGGAATTCTAGATTGACAGGGTTTTTTTTCTTTCTATTCTTTAAAGATAATTGCTCTATTGTCTTCTAGTTTATATCATTTCCAACAAGAAGTCATTCTTATCTTTCTTCCTCTGAGTGTAATATATCTATTTTTAGGGGCTGCCTTGAAAATTTTCTCTATATCACTGGTTTTAAGCTAGTTGATTATGCTGTGCCTTAGTGTAGTTTCCTTCATATTTCTTGTGCTTGGGGTTTGTTGAGCTTTTTGGATCTACTGATGTAGTGTTCTTCAAACTTGGAATTTTTTGCCATTATTTCTTCAAAGATACTTTTGGGTCCCCTTCTTGCCTTTGGAGACTCCGGTGTGTATTAGGCCACTCAGAATTGGCCCAAACTCATTGAAGCTCTTTTTTTTTTTTTTTTTTTTTGTCTCATTAGTTTCTCCCCCTCCACCCAGGGTTTCATCTTGTTTCATTTTTGTTTCAATTTTGTATCGCTGTGTCTTCAAGTTCACTAATCTTTTCTTCTTCAGAGTCTAATCTGATTTGAATCCTATCCAGTGTGTCTTTCCTTCCAGAACTGTCTTTTCTATTTCTGAATTTTTGGCTTGGGCCTTTTTTATATCTTACCTCTCCTTAACATGCTTCTGCTTTCCTTTCCCTTCTTGATCTTATGGAATGTAATTTCATAAATTGTCTACTGTAAGTCTGGTATCTGTGTCACTTTGGGGTCTGTTTCTACTGGTTGATTTTTCTTGTCATGAGAGGTATTTTCTGCAGCTTTCTTCTCTGTGTAGCTCTCTCCTCTCTATGCTTTGCCCTTTGGACTCTGGCTGCCACAGCCTTCTCTCTGCCTCCTTACCTCAGGGAGACCACTGGGCCCTTTTTGGGTTTCTCCTCTGCTATGACCTGACAGTTCTCTTCACACAGTGAAATTAGGATAATTATAAGACGCATTTCATTTGTTGCCTTTCTCTCAGCTAGCACTGTACTGCACTGTTCAATGTCCAAAGTCTGAAAACTGCTATTTCATATATTTCTGTCTATTTTTCTAGTTTAAGGTATCAGGGTAAAACCAGTCCCTGTTCTTTATGGTGGCATGAAAGAGATGTCTCCAAGGCATCTGTACTGTTGAATGCTGAGCTCTACATTAAAGTTAACTTTAGCGTTTAACTTTACACACTGAATTTACTTCATTCACTGTCTATAGGCTTTAACCCATCAGGGAGGTCTGAGTGGAAAAAAGTAAAGTATGAACTGATTAATATCCTTTAATTAAAGATGGTGTCATTTCTTTAATTGACAGTGTCGTTTCCTAGAGCTGTTAGGGGGAGTGGGATATAGTTTGGGCATTCTTTCCCTTCTATAATTGCTAATCACCTACTGTCTAAGCTTTTATTTATTTATTTATTTTTTTTTTAATTTTTTTTTAGCGTTTATTTACTTTTGAGACAGAGAGAGACAGAGCATGAATGGGGGAGGGTCAGAGAGAGAGAGGGAGACACAGAATCTGGAACAGGCTCCAGGCTCTGAGCTGTCAGCACAGAACCCGACGCAGGGCTCGAACTCACAAACCGTGAGATCATGACCTGAGCCGAAGTCAGATGCTTAACTGACTGAGCCACCCAGGCGCCCCTGTCTAAGCTTTTTAGTGTACGAAGTTAGCTCTTTATTTTATTAGCAAATACTTATTCTATGTTGATGCTCTTGATTTGTTTTACAGCATGAAAATATAACCATTGCTGCCACAGAAGTTATTGGAGCTATTTGCAAACATCTCTCTTGGTCAGCATATGTATATTACTTGAAACATTTCATTCATGTCTTACAGACAGGACAGATCAATCAAAAGTTGGGTGTCAGGTATGTATGGTCAAACTTATTTTTGCTTTGTTTTTAAAATGTAAATTTTGGATTATTTCCTGAAGTGGTCTCTCTAATCTTAGTTTGCTTTTACCTTGTATTAATGAGGTTATGCTAATATTTGTTGAATTCAAAAATACCTAAAACTGGTAAAAATAATTTTACTGTTTATAAGTCTTTAAATCCTTCACTTTAATCATCAAATGATGTTATGAATCAGACATTTCTGTGTACCTTCTTTTTTCAACAGTTTGCTAGTAATAGTGTTAGAAGCATTCCACTTTGACCACAAAACTCTTGAAGAACAAATGAGAAAAATTCAGAATGAAGAAAGTAAGTTTTTAAAACTTTCTTAAACTAGATTTCCACTCTATTCTTGGATAATTGATGTTAATCAATTAAAGATGGCAAAATTCAACTTATCACCTTTTTCTACTTAGAGCAGTGACCAGTGAATGAGTCAGGAGGAAGTTAAAGCAAATGGTTTGAGTATTTGTGTAAAATCTTTTTTTTAACTATAGAGAAGGCCAGTCTAAATTATATGGGTAAAAAAAAATCCGAGCTTAAATTATTTATATAGAAATCCAATTTTACCACCTGCATGTATGGAAAGAACAGTAAGCAATGAATGCAAAGATAGTATAAGAAAAGAATTAAAAATTAGAGCAACAATTAATAAGACAAAGTAGATACAATAAGAAAGGATCATCAAAGCTAAAAATAGGTATATGAAAAGATTATAAATTGGCAAACCTCTGTCAAGATTGATCAGTAAAAATAGAAGGCATAGGCATAATAAACATTAAGAATTTTTAAAGGTCCCAATCAAATTAAAAAGGTAAAATAATATTATGATCTTTGAACTTAAAAATTTGAATACTTGAGTGAGATGTACAAACTCTTAGAAAAATAAAATACAAAAGCTGGCTTTAAAAGAAATAGAAAATCGGGGTATATCTCTAACTACTAAAAAATTGACTCTGTAGTTATAAACCTTCTCCTGATGAAAATACCAGGTTCACATTGCTTTATAGGCTAGTTATACAAATATTGAAGGAATGGGTAATTTCAACCTTACGTCAGCTATTTCAGATGATTAATAAAAAGGAAGCTTCCACTAACTCATGAAGTTGGTATAATTGGTTAATGGAATTTAACATTAGCATACAAAAAACATGTGGTCCTCTAAAGAGGCACAAGGGAAACATTTGGTTAGATTTAGTATTTATTCCTGATATCAAATAAGGAACAAATAGAAATTTCCTTAACCTGTTAGAGGATGAACACTTAAATAGGCCAATAGGCTGTTTTTGCTAAAAGACATTGAAATATTTTGGCACTTAGTTTGCACTACTTCAGCATTCCTTCCTACTCAAAAATTTCTAATTCTTTGATTCACAGTAAAATCATTACAGAGCCACACTAATAAATAGCAAAGACTGGCTTGAATTTGTAGGAACCATTTGTGTTTTAAACCATTAATTAAAACCATTAATGCTTTAAACCATTGATCAAACTAAAGTCTCTCAACGGTTTATCTTCAGGCAGTTGAATCTGCATTTTGCAATTTTGCATCAATAAAAACATTAAAAATTAAAATAATCTGCTTAACTGTCTATTTTCTTAGATATGACTAAAGTTTAAAACATTTATTGAGTTCTATGAGCTGGGCCTTTCGAGACATTATCTCCTTTGTTCTCATAAAAACCTTACAAGAACCTTAGTTGTTAGTTACACCATTATTTTTTGATATGAGAAATTACAGTTCAGAAATGTAAAGTAACTTTCCCAAAGCTACACAGCCAGGAAATAAAATAAAGACTAATGGCTACCATTTTTTTGAAAGTCTGTGACGTATCAGAAGTGTATATTTGGGTGATTATAGACTTTATCTCATTGAATCGTGACAACAGCCTTGCAAGTGGTGCCATCTCCATCTTACTGATAAAGAATACAAAGCCCACTAGGCTTAGGTTAACTAACTTTGGTCATATGGCTTGTTAGCAGAGCCATGCCTGGACTTGCCCCAGTACAACACTGCCTAATTTTCTTTAATGAACTGAGCCCTATAGTAAGGGACATTTCTGCATGAGAACTGTTGGCTGCATTATAGTTTTCATGCTCATGAGTATAGGTTTTTGTTTTTGGAAACCTCCAACCACAATACTTTGGAAGCTTTCTTTTGGTTAAGACCCTCCTCCCCACCTAGTCTCCAAGTGTATTCCCAACATAGCCTGCACTTGCTCTCCCACACTCATAACTGTCCGTTTACTTGTCTCTGTTCCACATTAGACTCCAAACTGTAAGACAGCAAAAAATCATAACCCTCTCATATAGTGCTGTTTCCTTTAGTACTTTATCTTACCTATCTGTAGTTGGAGACTAGATCGTTTTTATTGGATGTTGGTGGAAAGACTTGTAACACAACTGTGTTGTTTCCTTATTTGATTTAAGGTGACTTTTGTTGTTTACTGAACATAGACACAGTAGAAGTGATTGAGTTGCCAGAGCATGAAACCATGGAATTAGAGCATATGGATGAGGAAGAGAAGGAAAACAAATGTAAGAATTTGTCAGACAACAACAAAGAACCGGGAAACCCCGATCCAGCTGAATGTCAAGGGGCATCAGCTAAAGAACCTGAGTGTGTCACTGGGTCCATCTCTTTCCTTCCTCGGAATAAGGAAGAATTGGAGAGAACAATTAAAAATATCCAAGGAACCATAACTGGAGATATCCTACCCAGGCTACATAAATGCCTGGCCTCTACGGTAATCATTCTGGTTGGGGCCCAACAGAATGGGGTCCATTCTGTCTGTGTGAACCCAAGTGTTTGTGGCACTCTGTCAGCCTGAGGCTCCTGACTATTATTGATTGACTTCAGCTTTTGGATTTTCTTTCATCTCAACATTTCAGAATTCACCTCCCTTGTTTTGTCTCATCATCTTTAGGTTCATCTTCTGCAGCAAAGCAGCAGTTTTTCTTCATTATGATTTTCATCTGGTAGATATCTCCAAAGCAGATAATTAGATAATTCTCATTTCAAAAAAAAAGAGTTTTTAAAAATTAGAATATGTTTCCCTTTTCTACTTCTTGGCCACTTCTCTGCTGTTCAGAATTTATCTTCTTCCTGGGTAATAGGAATAACATTTAGCAGTGGATTCTCATGAAGTCAGAGCCTTTCTTTCTCAGGGTAAAACAGGGGTTGGCAAACTGTGGTCCATGGGCTGGATCTATCCTGCAGCCTGTTGTAAGTAAAGTTTTTTTGGAACACGGTTACATTTATCGATTTGCATATTGTCTAATTCTGCTTTTGTGTTACCACAGCAGAGTTGAGTAGCTTCAACAGAGATCTTAAGCCAAAAATACTATCTGGCCCTCTACAGAAGTTTGCCAGCCCCTGGTGTAAAATATTGACTTGGTCATTTTGTATATTTGTAAATATAACTTCTTATTTGGGGCACTATATTTCTATGTACGAACACTGTCACTCAAACTCTTGAAAATCCCGATTGATACAAATTTTTTATGATTTTTAGATATTTCACAGCAATCTTAATCCACATCAGTGAAAACTTGACTATTTTTTTCTGATTGTTCCTTTGGGAAAAAACATTCTCTCGTTTTATTTTTTTAATATAATTTATTGTCAACTTAACTAACATACAGTGTATATAGTATGCTCTTGGCTTTGGGAGTAGATTCCTGTGATTCATCACTTACATAAACACCCAGTGCTCATCCCAACAGGTGCCCTCCTTAATGTCCATCACCCATTTTCCCCTTTCCCCTGCCGCCGCATCAATCATCAGTTTGTTCTATTTAAGAGTCTCTTATGTTTGCCTCCTCTCTGCTTGAAACTATTTTTTCCCCTTCCCTTCCCCCATGGTCATCTGTTAAGTTTCTCGAATTCCACATATGAGTGAAAACATATGAAATCTGTCCTTCTCTGACTGACTTACTTCACTTTGCATAATACCCTCCAGTTCCATCCACATTGTTGCAAATGGCAAGATTCCATTCTTTCTCGTTGCCAAGTAATATTCCATTGTATATATAAACCACGTCTTCTTTATCCATTCGTCAGTTGATGGACATTTGGGCTCTTCTTTGGAAAAAACATTATTATTCCTATTATTTTTTATAATTCTTTGAGAGTTATTCTCAAATTGCATAATTTAGTTTGTTTTTTAAGCCATAAACTTAGAAGTGTCATATCAAAGAGCTTATCGTTCAAATGCAAGATTTCAGTGTTGGTAGGTCCCCGATCCATTTATTTTTGTTTTAGTTTAACCTAAATTTTTCTTACAGACTAAAAGGGAAGAAGAACACAAGCTCATAAAGTCCAAGGTTGTGAATGATGAGGAAGTAGTTCGAGTTCCTTTAGCTTTTGCCATGGTTAAACTAATGCAGTCCCTTCCACAAGAAGTTATGGAAGCTAACCTGCCAAGGTATATTGTATGACAAATTAGAAATGTTCAGTGAAACTCAAAACTTGGTTCTTTCTTCCTGACTCTTGAGTCTCTTTCTGTGAGGAAGAGACATATTGTCACAATTTGCTGTGATTTAGAATCCTAATTGGGGGGCACCTGGGTGGCTCAGTTGGTTACGCTCAGGTCATGATCTCACAGTTCATGGGTTTGGGCCCCACGTCCAGCTCTTTGCTGACAGCTGGGAGCCTGGAGCCTGCTTTGGATTCTGTGTCTCCTCTCTCTCTGCCCCTCCCCTGCTCACACTCTATGTCTCTGTCTCTCAAAAATAAATTGGCCTTAAAAATAATTTTTTTTTAGAATCCTAATTGGGAAATTTGGGTAATGAATAATTAAGAGACCAGAGGATGTCTGTATTTTTATTTGCTTCTGGTTTTTGATTAGTCCTTTTCAATTTTTCATTTTCTAGTATTTTGCTGAAAGTGTGTGCCCTCCTCAAGAACAGAGCACAGGAAATCAGAGACATTGCACGCAGCACTCTAGCAAAAATAATAGAAGATCTGGGTGTGCACTACCTACAATATATTTTAAAAGAATTACAGAGTACCCTTGTCCGTGGATATCAGGTAAATTGCATTATGTGCCTTATATTCATTCAAGTTGGATTGAAGTTCAAATATTTGCAATTTGAACACTACAAGTGATGTTGCCTTCTGTCTGTATTCAGTAAAGTTGATCCACTGAGGTAGTAATCAAGAATATTCATAAGTTTCAGGGCTCAGTTAAGCATCCCACTTGATTTTGTCTCAGGTCATGATCTCAGGGTTCCTGAGTTCAAGCCCCACGCCAGACCCTGCACTGACATCACGGATCCTGCTTGGGATATATTCTCTCTCTCTCTCTCTCTCTCTCTCTCTCTCTCTCTCTCTCTCTCCCTCCCTCCCTCCCTCCCTCCCTCCCTGAAAAATAAACTTTTAAAAAAAGAATGTTTACAAGTTTCTAATCAGCATTTTAAAAATCTATTTAAAAAAAATAAACAAAAACTCCCATGTCTGATTTTTATAAAGATACTTATAGGCCAGGGTTATATAACCTATTTTTCTCAAATCATTTGATATCAAGTTCTGTATTTTGAGAGTTCTTAAAAATATTCTTATTGAATGCATATTGAATTTATTTCCACAAATGTGAATAATAAAGAGCATAGGCATTTGTTTAAGGATTGAAACATACAAGTAATAAAAATAATAGGATCTCCAGGTGGAATAGAAAGCTCTTTGAGTGGTGATGTGGCTGGCTGGCTCCTTACTACTCCAAGTGTTCAGCAACACCTGGGAGCTTGTTAGACACGCACAATTTAGTGCCCTACGCCTGACCTATACTGCCTGCATTTCAGTAAGATCCCTGAGTGATTTGAAGTTCAAGAAACACTGTTGCTTGTTCTTTTCAAGTACTCAGTCAAGACTCTGGGTAGTTAGCTTTACCTTCTGTGTCTAAATTTGCTCAAAGGTAAACTTCCTGTTCTGTGGGTTCTAAATCTAACACAGTAAAAATATCAGTATTTATTTTAATTGTCTCTCTTGGTATAGTTTTTTATTTTAATTTTTTTTAATGTTTCCTTTTTGAGAGAGAGACAGAACACAAGCAGGGGAGGGGCAGAGAGAGAGGGAGACACGGAATCTGAAGCAAGCTCCAGGCTCTGAGCTGACAGCAAAGAGCCTGACACAAGGGGACGAACCCACCAACCCTGAGATCATGGCCTGAGATGAAGTCGGACGCTTAACCGACTGAGCCACCCAGATGCCCCTCCTGGTGTAGTTTTTTAACGGTTGCTCTAGGAATTACCATATACATCCTTACTTTTAACAATCTACTTGGAAACAGTATTTTACATCTTCAAGTGGAATATGGAAACCTTACCACTGTATATGGCTCCCTTCACCCTTCTTTTGTTTTATAGTTGTTTGTATATTACATCTCTATATATTGAAAACTTTATTGGGCAATGTTAGAGTTTTTGCTTGTAATTGTCAAACATATCTTAAAGAACTCAAGAGGAGAAGAATAGTCTATTAGTTTGCCCAGATATTTGTCATTTCTACTTCTCTTCTTTCATTTCTGAATTTCCAAGTTTCTTTCTGGTATCATTTCCCTTCAGTCTAAAGAATTTCCATCAGCAGTCTTGTAGAGCACATGTGGTGGCAGCAAATGCTGTTAGTTTTCTGTCATCTCTGAATATCTTTTCACCTTATTCCTGAAGGATACTGTCATTGGATATCTGATTCTACATTGACAGTACTTTTCTTTCAGCTTCTTAAAAATGTTGTATCACTTCCTTCTGGTCTTTTGGATGAAAAATCCAGTTATTCAAAACAGTTTTCTCCTCTAAGTCATGCACCGTTTTCTCTGGCTGCTTTAAGAACTTTTTCTTGGCCTTTATTTTTTAGTAGTTTGACTGTAATGTGTCTAAGTTGGGTTTTTAACCCAACTGATCACCAGTAGATACATATGAAATTATGCCTTTAAAGTTCATTCTGGGGGGCGCCTGGGTGGCTCAGTTGGTTGACTGTCCGACTTCAGCTCCGGTCATGATCTTGAGGTTCATGAGTTCGAGCCCCACGTCGGGCTCTGTGCTGACAGCTCAGAGCCTAGAGCCTGCCTCAGATTGTGTGTCTCCCTCTCTCTCTGCCCCTCCCTGCTCATGCTCTCTCTTAAAAATAAACACTTAAAAAAAAATAAAATAAACACTTAAAAATTTTTTTTAATTTATTTTTTATTTTTTTAATTTATTTTGTTTTAACGTTTATTCATTTTTGAGAGAGAGACAGAGCGCAGGCAAGGGAGGGGCAGAGAGAGAGGGAGTCACAGAATCCAAAGCAGGCTCCAGGCTCTGAGGTGTCAGCACAGAGCCCGACACGGGGCTCAAACTCAGGAACTGCAAGATCATGGCCTGAGCCAAAGTCGGATGCTCAACTAACTGGGGCGCCAGGCTAGCTCAGTCGTTAGAGTGTGTGACTTTTGATCTTGGAGTTGTGAATTTGAGCCCCACATTCACTGTAGAGATTACTTAAAAAAAGTAAAATCCAATCTGTGTATTGACAACTAATTATGTTTCTTTAGCCTATGATCATTATCTGGTGTTCCCTGTGATAATTTGTAACACTAGAAGCAGTATAAAGAACGCAGAAAGCTTGAGAGGCAACATAGTGTAGTGATGCAGAGCCGGGGCTGTGACACCAGCTCTGTGGTTTCAAATCCTGACTCTACCACTGCCTACCCATGCAACCTGGGGCAAGTTACTTGATCTCTCTGTGCCTCAGCTTTCTCACCTGAAAAGTGCTGATAAATACAGCACCTTATACCATGGATACAGCGAGCAAGAATTAAATGATTTAATACATGTGAGGTATTAATACAATAATTTTACTAGCCCATAGTAAGCTCTTAGGAATGTTATTAGCTATGGTTACTGTGAAGAGCAAAAACTTGTCTATTTCCTTCATAACAGCTTTGATTGCACCCAACATTGGCAAGCTCTTTAATTCACAGGTTGGTTTTTAAAGTTCAAGACTCTTATGCCTTTTCTTTATAAATCAATGGCCTGGAGGTGCCTAGGTGGCTCAGTCGATTAAGCGGCCAACTTCATTCAGCTCAGGTTATGATTTCATGAGTTTGAGCCCTGCATTGAGCTCTGTACTGACAGTGTGGAGTCTGTTTGGAGTTTTCTCTTTCTCGCTCTCTCTCTGCCCCCCCCCCCCCCAGCTTGTTCCCTCCCTCCCTTCCCCCCCCAAAATAAATAAATAAACATGAAATAAAATAAAAATAAAATAAAATAAAATAAATCAGTGACCTGGTTTAGTCACAGTAGTACACGCCAAGCTTGGTGATATGTTTCTGAGCATCTTTTGTACAAAGTGATCATTTGGTTAAAATCTTTTATTTTATTTATTTATTTTTTTTTTCAATATATGAAGTTTATTGTCAAATTGGTTTCCATACAACACCCAGTGCTCATCCCAAAAGGTGTCCTCCTCAATACCCATCACCCACCCTCCCCTCCCTCCCACCCCCCATCAACCCTCAGTTTGTTCTCAGTTTTTAAGAGTCTCTTATGCTTTGGCTCTCTCCCACTCTAACCTCTTTTTTTTTTTTTTCCTTCCCCTCCCCCATGGGTTTCTGTTAAGTTTTTCAGGATCCACATAAGAGTGAAAACATATGGTATCTGTCTTTCTCTGTATGGCTTATTTCACTTAGCATCACACTCTCCAGTTCCATCCACGTTGCTACAAAGGGCCATATTTCGTTCTTTCTCATTGCCACGTAGTACTCCATTGTGTATATAAACCACAATTTCTTTATCCATTCATCAGTTGATGGACATTTAGGCTCTTTCCATAATTTGGCTATTGTTGAGAGTGCTGCTACAAACATTGGGGTACAAGTGCCCCTATGCATCAGTACTCCTGTAGCCCTTGGGTAAATTCCTAGCAGTGCTATTGCTGGGTCATAGGGTAGGTCTATTTTTAATTTTTTGAGGAACCTCCACACTGTTTTTCAGAGTGGCTGCACCAATTTGCATTCCCACCAACAGTGCAAGAGGGTTCCCGTTTCTTCACATCCTCGCCAGGATCTATAGTCTCCTGATTTGTTCATTTTGGCCACTCTGACCGGTGTGAGGTGATATCTGAGTGTGGTTTTGATTTGTATTTCCCTGATGAGGAGCGACGTTGAGCATCTTTTCATGTGCCTGTTGGCCATCTGGATGTCTTCTTTAGAGAAGTGTCTATTCATGTTTTCTGCCCATTTCTTCACTGGGTTATTTGTTTTTCGGGTGTGGAGTTTGGTGAGCTCTTTATAGATTCTGGATACTAGCCCTTTGTCCAATATGTCATTTGCAAATATCTTTTCCCGTTTTGTTGGTTGTTTCCTTTGCTGTGCAGAAGCTTTTTATCTTCATAAGGTCCCAGTAGTTCATTTTTGCTTTTAATTCCCTTGCCTTTGGGGATGTGTCAAGTAAGAAATTGCTACGGCTGAGGTCAGAGAGATCTTTTCCTGCTTTTTCCTTTAGGGTTTTGATGGTTTCCTGTCTCACATTCAGGTCCTTTATCCATTTTGAGTTTATTTTTGTGAATGGTGTGAGAAAGTGGTCTAGTTTCAATCTTCTGCATGTTGCTGTCCAGTTCTCCCAGCACCATTTGTTAAAGAGACTGTCTTTTTTCCATTGGATGTTCTTTCCTGCTTTGTCAAAGATTAGTTGGCCATACGTTTGTGGGTCTAGTCCTGGGGTTTCTATTCTATTCCATTGGTCTATGTGTCTGTTTTTGTGCCAGGTTAAAGTCTTTTAGATGGTAATAGAAGTATGTGTCATTTGTCAAAACTCCCTACAGTAATTATGGAAACTCTGAGCGCTCTCTGCAGTACTTCTTAGATCTTATTTTTTTTCTACTATGGTATTCTTAACCATTCATATTCTTACTGTGCATTTCATTTTAGGTCCATGTGCTGACTTACACTGTTTATATGTTGCTGCAAGGCCTCACCAACAAGCTACAAGTTGGGGATTTGGACTCCTGTTTAGATATAATGATTGAGGTAAGATTTAGAAAAAACGAGTGTCATTTTCTTAACTGGGCAATGGACACAGAAAATCGGCTCACAAAATACGAAATATTTATAACCTGTAAAAATGAAAATGATGTACTATCTCATCTCTTAGATTAGCAGAAGTTTAAAAAGCTGACTCAGGTGAAGTGAGGTGGACTCTCTACCATTGCTAGTAGGTCATGAGTTTTGGTATAACCTTTCTGGGAAGAAAGTTGATGCTGTGTATCAGGAGCTTTAAAATAAGCAAAAATATCGACCACTTTTAAGAATCTGAGATGTATTTAGTCTGGGGTTTATATAAAAATATGTGCACCAGAGCTTTACGTACAGTAGTGAAAATTTTAATAACCATCAGCTTTTAAAATTGATCATGTGATAATTTGGGGGGTGAGATTAGGAAGAGACTAAATTCGCCATACTGCCTTTGTTCATTCATTAAAAAATGTACGTATTTAAACATTTTGAATTAAACACATCAGTTTTGATAAGTTACAAATATCATCAGTTTTTTAAAGGGAAATGAGGCTACTCTTCGGTAATATCCAAGAGGAAGTAAGTACCTGTCTCTTATATTATACAATCATATATGTAAATCTATATAGCACTCTTTTATTTCCCCTTAGTAAAAACCTTCAGGTGTTGCGGTATTTGCTTGTCTTTCAGTAATTGGTCCCTGAACTGCCTTGAAAAAGTGAAATCTAATAGAAATTCCTGCCATCTAATTTCAGTCCTGCCCAACTTGTTTTCCTCTGATCTGGATGTATCAGAGACTGCTTATGTTGACATATCTTGCTGATTACACATAATTGCCATTTGGCTTTTTTCTTTTAAAGATTTTTAACCATGAGTTGTTTGGTGCCATTGCTGAAGAGAAGGAAGTGAAGCAGATCCTCTCCAAAGTCATGGAGGCACGAAGAAGCAAGAGTTACGATTCTTATGAAATCCTGGGCAAGTTTGTAGGGAAAGATCAGGTTACAAAACTTATCCTTCCATTAAAAGAGGTAAGGACTTGAATGCAGTACAGGAGATCCCCACATTACAGCATCATGAGTTCTTAAAACGACCCATGCAGTAATGCTGCACTTGACCACCAGGATTTCATTTGGTACGAAGGGCATGGATACCACATGGCCACTAGCTGGCAGCCCTAGGTGGCATTCTAAACTAAGAACCAGATTCCCGGATGTAAACCATGTGATGCAGAAACAAAAAATTGAAATTCAAGTGAATTTTATAGTTGGCTCAAGTCAGCAGCTAAGAACATAGCTTTTGAAGACAGATTGCTGCTCCCAGATTGCCAAGAGGGAGAAAAGTGACATCTGTTGAACATATATTATGTTCTCAGCATCGTGTTTCATGATCTCTTCTAATCTGCACAACCACTCTGAGATCAATGGTACTTTCATCTTACAGATAAGAAAATGTAGGCTCAACAAAAGGTAGAAGGGTCATGATTAAGGAGGAAAGTAAAACGTTACTTGTAGATCTTTCTGATCCAAAGCTTACATTCTTTGCACTGTTTTCATTCTGCTCCTGTCGGGCAGGGACTGTAGTTTACTTACCTTCATAATGTTCTCTGTGCCTAATGTAGGGGTGAACACTCAACAAATGTTTTTAATTCACTTTATTATAATTTTATGCACAAAAACTAGAGCAAAACACTATTAATGACATGAATTAACCTTAATTCCAAATGTTTTGGTGTCAGAATAACTCCGTAATTTTTTCTACAATGCATTAATCTTATCTAAACCTGAGAATGTTAGGTATGTTTTGAGGATGAAAAAGAATTAACACAGCACATGTATTTTCCATGTATATTATCAAGTCGCTCCAAGATAGTTAAAGTTATTAATACCGTGTCCTGTGCAAAGGAATATTTATAAAGTGCTGAGGGTTTTGTTGATGTTGATGGTCCTAGATTCCCATTTAGTTCCTATGATTTGGCCTAATGACTAATATCAAACCCTGAGGCTTGGCCATCACAGCACTGTTAGCATGGTTTCAGATGAGTACTGACTGCATTTTGTTAATGTTGTATATGTGCATGTGCTTGCCTATGATGCACTTACAGGGTTGATGTCGTCCATGTATCACATCATGTCTCCAGTCCTGTGCCCTGAGGTCTCACCAACAGAGAGCACAGAGAAATCCAGAGACATACATGATGCTGATAGTGGTTGTCTCTGGGATTGACAGTATGTGTAAATGTTACTTTGTATGCTCTGTTTGAAATTTTATTAAGGATGTTTCTTTTTAATTAGAAAAAAAAAAACCTATATTAAAAATGAAATGTATTTTTTAAAAACTACCATCACAACAAACAAAAAGGCAGTTCTGTGTTATCTCAACATGACATTTATGTTTGCCTTTAGATCTTACAAAATACCACGAGTTTAAAACTGGCCCGGAAAGTTCATGAAACCTTGCGCCGAATCATAGCAGGATTAATTGTAAATCAAGAAATGACGGCAGAATCCATACTATTGCTCAGTTATGGGTTGGTCAGTGAAAATCTTCCCCTGTTAACAGAGAAAGAAAAGTAAGTTTGAAAGAAAAAAAAAAAACAACTATCCTTGGGTGCTTGCTTCTGATAAGCCATTCAGTTTTCATTTACTCTTAAGTGGGTTAATTTAATAATTTACCTTAGTTAAAGCACACACACACACACACACACACACACACACACACACACAGAGTAAAACCTTGGATTGCGAGTAACTTGTTCTGCAAGACAAGCAAACATTTCTAATAAATTTTAACTTGATAAAAGAGTGATGTCTTGCAATATAAGTAGTACCTGATGCCATATATCACATGATCACAACTGAGCCAACGGTTCTTGAAATTTACTTTGATATACAAATGCTTCGGGTTACAAGCATGTTTTCCAGAATGAATTATGCTTACAAACCAAGGTTTTACTGCATATGCATGTTCACATATATTATACAATTAGATAATTTATAATACATGTACAATTATTTATGTGTACATATAATTATATACATAATTAATACATATACAATTACATACTTGTATAATATATGCTATATATATCTGAGTTATGAGACAGTTCTCCTTTGTGGTGTTTGGGCTAAAGCCCTTCCAGGTGATAAATCTCAGCATGAGATGATTTTCTGATAAATGAGTAAGTTAGCTGTGACAGCAGCCAGTTATGTTATTTATTGAATCAAAGTTAGGATAGATTTTAAATACATAGCTTTTCTTCTGATTAAATAGATATCTAGACCTGAAAAGGTTTTAAAATACCTCCTTTGGATTTTGCTTTTGTGTTCTAAAAGAAACTCCTTGGCATTTGTTTTCAAACATCAAGGGAGTGTCCTTTTACTGTTCATCTTAATTTAAACGTGTGTTCATCAATCTGATTTCTGTTTTTGGGGTTGTTCTACAGCCTTGATCAACAACCTAATAATCTTTTTCTCATGGTTGAAGGAGAAAAAAAGCCCACAGTGAACAGCATACTACTTAGTGCTGGACTCCAGTCACCAGACAGGGTCACGTGACTTAGAGTGCAGCATACAGTGTTCTTGCCCCTGTTTTTCCTTTGTGATTGACAGAAACCCAGCAGCCCCTGCACTGGATCCACGTCTGCCACCCCAGAGCTGTCTTCTGCTCCCCCCAACTCCAGTTCGAGGTGGGCAGAAAGCTGTTGTGAGCAGGAAAACCAACATGCACATATTTATTGAGTCTGGACTTCGGGTAAGAATTAACCCTTAAAGTGTGATTTGCTGCCCACAGTGAGTGTGCCTTGCAGTCCTCTGCTCATTCCCACTGTAAATGCCTTATCAGAAATAAATTACAGGCTATTTTGTTTGTTTGTTTGTTTATTTAGTTTGAGAGGGAGAGAGAGCGTGAGCAGGGGAGGGGCGGAGAGAGAGGGAGAGAGAGAATCCCAAGCAGGCTCCACACTGTCAGCGTAGAACCTGATGTGGGGCTCAATCCCATGAACCATGAGTACATGACCTGAGCCAAGATTGAGAGTTGGACACGTAATCAGTTGAGCCGCCCAGGTGCCCCTGGGCCATTTTTTTTAAGGTGCATTGGTCATTTACCATCTCTCTCTTCTAGTACTTACTTTGATGATATAATGGTCTCAGGATTAATGATTCTGACCTAACATTTATTATGGGTTCACTTTGATTTGCCCATGGGCATCTCTAAATTATTTTGAATTTTTTTTAAAGATGTAAGCGTCTAAAAACACAAATCTGATCGTTTTATTTCGTTTTTATTACCTTCATTGGCTCCCATTTTTCTTGAGAGCCTGGTCTTTCATCTGGGCTACACGGGCCAAACCTTGTATTGTACCATTCGCAACACACAGCTCGGCCACACTGGCTTCCCTTCAGTTTCATAGTCTCCACACTCTGTCACTCCAGGACTTCACCACGGGCTCCTCCCTTTACCAGGGTCCCCACAGAACTCCCAAAGCACACTGCATTTACAGTTAATTATTTGCTAGAGTCTCTCTTCCTGGTTAAGATCCATCAGGCAGGAACCATGTTCATCTTGATCATTGCTGTGCCCCGTGTGCCAACCCAGTGCCTCAAATCAAAGTAAATCCTGAGTAATCATTTGGTAAATGAACTCAGCATCTCAGTGCACAGTGAACTCCCACCTTCTTCAGTTACTGAGAGTCCCGCAGGCCCTTTACCATTCCTTCAGAATTTTTGTTGCTTCAAATGGAAGCATCTTAATGTTTCATGTTTCTCTCAAAATCATTTTACCTTTACCTAACTCATTTGGTCTTATGGGCAACTGGTATGAAATATCTTTTTGAATCTTTTAGCTGCTACATCTGAGTCTAAAGACTTCCAAGATCAAGTCTTCAAGTGAACCTGTTCTGGAAATGTTGGATCCTTTTGTCTCTCTCCTCATAGACTGCCTGGTTTCCATGGATGTGAAGGTGAGCTTCTGTTCCTTCATGAGAACTGTGTTGCACAAAATACCCAGAACTTTTAGGCTTGTACTTCACAAGATGATGGAATTTTTAAGTGGCTTTATGATACTGTGAACTACTTCTGTTCCCTACATTACGTTGCTTTCCAACCATATATTTGGATAGCCTTCAACAGTTTTACAGGCTCTGGTAGATACATTATACTTATTTCATTGGGTCCTTGCAACATCATGAGGCTGAGTAATGGTGTCACCATATCAGCACTGATCATCTCCATCATCCTTGTCACTACTGCCCTCACTGGTGTGAATCCTCATAACAACCTATGAAGCACATATTATTAATGCTTCTGTTTTATCAGTGAGAAAAGTAGGCTATCAGCTGACTTGGCCTAGATCACAGATCTAGGATAGCAGTCCGTCAGACTCCAGAGCCGACACATCTCCCGTTTCCTGACTGCCTGTCTTATAGTGAAGGTGCCAGGAAGTTAAGTAACATCTCTGTAGTTGAATAGGTAATAAACTGCAGAGCTGGGATTATAAGCCCTGGCCTTTGTGACTCCAGAGACCTTTCCTCTATGGCTTCATCTCTAATCCAGCCCAAGAAGACCTTACAGCAACCAGAGCAGTGTGGGTCTATTAGGCACAGCTGAACTAGGTGAAGTAACTGATCTCAGCAGTCTCTAAGGTTTGAGCTGGAGGTCAAGGATTCTCATGTCATCGCTTGGTCCCAGCACACTTTTTTCATATCTTTTGCACAGCACTTAACTATATTAAATTGTAGTGTATTGTTCTCATGCTTAATTTCTTAGCCAGCTGTCTGCTCTTTAAATAGAGGGACGGTGTTCTCTTTATCTTTGTAATTCTGATTTTTAGAGTGCCTTGTATACAGTTGCTTAGAATGGATTAAAGTACCATTCTAGAAAATAGAAAAGTCATTTATAATGTATCTTTCCAGACACAAAAAAAAGTTGCTGAAATTGGCCAATTCAGGATGCCTGGGTGACTCAGTCGGTTAAGCATCTGACTCTTGATTTCAGCTCAGGTCATGATATTACAGTTCATGAGTTTGAGCCCCACATTGGGCTCTGTGCTGACAGTGCAAAACCTGCTTGGGATCCTCTCTCTCCCTCTCTTTCTGCCTCTCCCCTGCTCTCTCTCTCAAAAATAAAAAATAAAAACATTGAAAATAAATAAATTGGCCAGTTCTTCCAGTCATTGACTCATATAGGTTAAGAATATGGTGCACTCTTTCTTATTTACTTGCATCACCTTTATGTGCCTTAGAGAAGCAGTAAGTTCTACCACAGGGAATAGGAAATCTCCCTCTCTTCTTATGCTTTTGGTATACGGTTCTTCTAGAGTGAGCTGAGCAGAGTATTTCATTTTTCAACCTGATTGCTTATAGAGTCTACACAGCCTCAGGCGCTTGACTTTTGGGTTTGATCACTACATAAATTGGTTGGTTTTGTTTTTCAGGTGATCACAGGTGCTTTACAGTGCCTGATCTGGGTCTTGAGGTTCCCTCTGCCTTCCATAGAAACAAAAGCAGAACAGCTGACAAAACACCTCTTCCTGTTGCTGAAGGACTATGCAAAACTTGGAGCTGCCAGGGGCCAGAACTTCCACCTGGTGGTAAATTGTTTCAAGGTGAGGTGTTTTTAGTTATACTTCGAAAGGGCCAGGACCAGGTTTAACATCAAACTTAGGTTTCCTCATTGTCCTTTGGTCCTGTTCAGAATTTTTTCCAGATTAATTTGCTAAGGCCAGAGGGTTGGTATCCTGTGTGAAAAAGCATTGATGTTGTATTAAGGCCTTACCATTTCACTGATTTTTCATTCGTGGGATGTCCTGGCTATTAACCTGACTAGTTTAATTTACAGTGTGTGACCATAGTTGTGAAGAAAGTGAAGTCTTACCAGATAACTGAAAAGCAGCTTCAAGTTCTACTAGCATATGCTGAAGAAGACATTTATGATACTTCAAGACAGGCCACTGCATTTGGTCTTCTGAAGGTATGGTATCACCAGAATGTTGGATTTTACAGCTTATGTGCCTCAGATTAGATACTTAGAATAATGTGGAACAAAGTATTTTGACTAGCTGTGGATTTCCAAAATTAATTTATAAACATTGTGATGATTTTGATGGATTAATGGTAATCTAACATACCTACTTATTAAAATGTTTGAACATGAATTCAATTAACACTTCCAGAGCGTTCTATAAAAGTAGAGGAAAGTTTAAAAAATGCTTGTATTTACTGTATTGGACTTTGTGGAGCTTTTTTCTTTTTTTAATTATAAAATACGTAAAACAAAAGTCACTATTTTAACCATTTTTAAGTGTTTTTTTTCTCTTGAAGGTTACTTTCATTATTTTTGAAAATTGCCTATGACTGCTTTAACAGTGCATCAGCTTACAACCATCTGCAGTAGAACATGAAGTGAGATGTCTTCCTTTTTTATTTTAGGCCATTTTATCAAGGAAGTTGTTAGTCCCAGAAATCGATGATGTCATGCGGAAAGTATCCAAGTTGGCAATTTCTGCACAAAGTGAACCTGTCAGAGTCCAATGCAGACAGGTTTGTAGAGAAGATGCCTTATTCCCATAGCAAGTGTTGGGTCCTGTCTTTTCTGTTCCATATTTAGATAGACAGATGTCAACATTGACTGAATTCTGAAGATAATTTTGTGTCACGTTGTTGCTTTATTCTGAGACTCAAGAACCCATTTACTTACCAAGTATGAGAAGCATGTCTGCTCTGCCTTAAGGGCATTTCAGTTAACAAAGAGCATTTTGAGAATAACCCATCATATGTGGAATGTTTCAAATGGATAAAGATGTATATTTTCCTTCTGTAGCATGATAGCCTGCACCAAATATTTCCATCCATTGGTCCAGTCATCAACTACTTATTATGCATATTACTATGTGCCAGGTGCTGCTGGCAAAGCAGTCAACAAAATTTTTATAGTCCCTGTCAGATAGTGAAATTTTAAAGTACACAGGCACAAAGCAAAAGTTCCACAGGTATTTAATTACAGGCATCCTAAGTGCCAGGAGGGAGAAAGCACTGTCATATTTCATTATTTATAAGACATACCTTTATTTATATACTTCAAAGAAAGAAAACACTATGACACAGTGGTAAGATGCCATCAATTTTAAGATACATCCCAATTTCTGGGGCGCCTGGGTGGCGCAGTCGGTTAAGCGTCCGACTTCAGCCAGGTCACGATCTCGCGGTCCATGAGTTCGAGCCCCGCGTCAGGCTCTGGGCTGATGGCTCGGAGCCTGGAGCCTGTTTCCGATTCTGTGTCTCCCTCTCTCTCTGCCCCTCCCCCGTTCATGCTCTGTCTCTCTCTGTCCCAAAAATAAATAAATAACGTTGAAAAAAAAAAAAAAAAAAGATACATCCCAATTTCAGATCTGTTAAAATGTGAAAAACTGCTTCTTAGAATTGACAAAATATGGAAGAGTAGATGATAAGAACATATGATCAGGTTGAGGACCACCCTGGTGTTAGAATCAGGAAGGGCTCTCCTGAGGATTGGCTTGTCAGCAGAAATGTGAAGGAAGAGAAAGGCTTAGTTTTCCAGGTGAAGGGAGCAGCCAATGCCTAAGGAAGCCTTGAGGTAGGTAAGGGCCTCACTTATTAGAGGAGATAAATGAAGGTTAAGTGAGGTGGGGAAGGGAGCCAGGTCAGGCAAGACCTCGTGTACTTGTTAAAGATTTATTTAGGGCTTTATTCCAGTAGCAGAAAGCTATTGATATATAATAGCTTATGTATAAATACTTATATTATTTTATTAATTACTTTTATTAATAAATTAGTACAATGGTTTGAAAGAAGATAAACCAGGCATGGAATTCTGGCACTGTCACCTGAGCATGTTACTCACCTCTCTGTGCCAACTTCATTCTCTTCATCTGTAAAATGGGGATAATATCCCCTACTTTCCAAGAAAGTGATGACAGTTAACTGAGGAACACTTAGCACAGTGCTTGGCATATAGAATTAATTGACGTATAATTAATAAATGAATTAGTATTATCTGTATTAATATCAATCATCATTGTCATTCTTATTCAAGGGGAAATACAGGGGTGAACCACAGTCCGTACTCAGTCCACCATACCACACTACCTATGGAAGAGAGGAGCTTCCAACACGTGAGCTTAGATCTGGAGCCCAAAACAACCATGCCAGTGGTAGGCTAGGACTTTTAATCAGGCACTTGGGGCAGGACCTGAGTAAGTGAAGTAGGAGAAGAAAGGAAAGCGTGCAGTTGACTCAGGAGGATTGATCAGTCTTCTGAAAGGTCTTTGTAACTGAACAGTGTATCAGCAGGTTAGGAAGCAGAAATCCTGGAGAGATAGGACCCAATAATCATCTATGTGACTTCTGTTCCTAGGTTTTTCTGAAATATATTCTTGACTATCCCCTGGGTGACAAATTAAGACCAAACTTGGAATTCATGCTTGCTCAACTCAAGTAAGTTTAAGCCATAAACTACATAGGGGCAGAAGAGTAGTTTCCTCTCATTTTATTGTGGCACCTGTCTGGAAAATGACAAAATCTGAACATCTGAGGGTGTTATCATTTGAATCATTGACTTGATTATCAAACAGTGTGCATGGCTTCATGTGACAGTTGTGTAAGTTGCTTTTCGAATTCGGTCTGACCACTGATTTTCGTTAAGAGTCTATTTAAGGAGAATGGTAAAAATCTAACAGAATCACATTTAAAGCTGAATAGTAGCGTGATAGATTTACATAAGTATTAAAATTGGGAACATGGATATTTTTTTCTACTTTTTAAGAAACAGACTGACACCTTAAAACAATGTTTAAAAATTTTAAAAACAATTATTGGTAATTGAAAAGATACTAACAAGTCTATCTAATGTTCTTGCCTTAGTTATGAACATGAGACCGGGAGAGAGTCTGCCTTGGAAATGATCTCCTATCTCTTTGACACATTCCCTCAGGTACCTTGAATCACAGACTGTAGCTATGTTCCCCTTGAGCCCTGGGGGCCCACAGGGAGCCTCCCTTGTTTGGGCATCTATAAGAATTCCAGTCTGAGTGTGCTCTTAACTGCCTGTTTTCTTCTAGGGACTACTCCATGAGAACTGTGGAATGTTCTTTATTCCTCTTTGTCTAATGATGGTGAACGATGATTCTGCCATGTGCAAGAAGATGGCATCCATGACAATCAAATCTTTACTCAGTAAAATCAACCTTGAGAAAAAAGATTGGCTCTTTGATATGGTTACCACCTGGTTTGGAGCAAAAAAGGTTAAGGTTGCTTTTAGTCAAATTTCAATGAAAATCTTAGCTTTTGGTATTCACTTTAAATAAGAATACATCTTAAACATTGTTGAATTTTTCCCAAATTTTATTTTTTTTAGTAGATTATGTTAATGTACTCTTGCTGGGTGGGGGGGATGGGTTAAGTAGGTGATAGGGATTAAAGAGTATCCTTATGATGAGCACTGAATAATGTATAGAATTGTTGAATCACTATATTGTACACCTGAAACTAACTGTATGTTAACTATATTGGAAATAAAATTTAAAAAATATATATATATTCTTATAGTAAAACTTCAGGAAATAAAAGTTATAGAGAGTAACATAAAAATCACCTGTAGTCCCACTACATGATTGTCAGCCAATGACATTGCTATATGAATGTATCGAATGTATCTAACCAGTCCCCAATGATGAATATCTTTGTTTTCAGTTTTGCATATTCAGTTAATGAAATGTAATGTTTGTCAGTGATTATATCCACTTGCTGACTTGCCACCAACAGTGGCCCATGTTTGTGGAATATAAACGTGTTGTATCTTAATATTGACTGTAATACGTATTAAAGTTAGAATGGGGGGGTTATTGCATGCAACTTCCAATTTTTTAATTAAGTTTTTTTTATTTAAATATAATTGACACACAGTGTTACTAGCTTCAGGTGTACGACATTGATACTCGACAATTCTGTATATTCAGTGTTCATCTTGATTTTTTTTTTTTTTTTTAATTTAAAATGGGAGAATGTGGGTAATGAGTTCCATTCCTTTTTTAATGTTATTCTTGGGTATGAAGATTCTCTATATTTTTCATTTTAAGCCACCAAAGATCCATATTCTATTGATTTCTGGCATTATAAAGAAATATTGAGGGGTGCCTGGGTGGCTCAGTCGGTTGAGTGTCTGACTTCGGCTCAGGTCACAGTCTCGCAGTTCGTGAGGTCAAGCCCTGTGTCTGGCTCTGTGCTGACAGCTCGGAGCCTGGAGCCTGCTTCGCATTCTTTGTCTCCCTCTCTCTCTGCCCCTCCCCTGCTCATGCTCTGTCTCTCTCTCTCTCTGTCAAAAATGAATAAACATTAAGAAAAAAATTTAAAAAAAAAAAAGAAATATTGAGGACAGAGTCATGCCCATTTTATTTTATGAATTTGGAAATGGCATACCAAGTTGTGTTATTAACATTGTCTTTCTGTGGTTTATTTTTGGTAGAGCTTAAATAGGCAACTAGCTGCCCTCATCTGTGGTTTGTTTGTGGAAAGTGAAGGAGTCTCTTTTGAGAGAAGACTTGGAACTATTCTTCCTGTGATTGAAAAGGAAATTGATCCTGAAAACTTTAAAGATGTAAGTAATTTGCCAGAGAATAAAACTTGTGCTAATTTTTGTAGTTTTACTTAAGGTGGTTTAGCTAACAGCTTAAATATTATGTGTGTTCAAAAATGTTTCTTAATGAAAGCAAGAATTCAGCGTAGCTGGATCTTCTTTTTTAAAATGAGATTTAAAGTAAGTTATCTTCCATAGTATGTGAAGATCGAAGTTTCTCCAGCAGGGTGATTTCACCACCCCACTGCCAACCCCTCTAGACACTTAGCAACACCTGGAGACATGTGTGGTTGTCACAACTGGAGTGTGGAGGGTGCTACTAGCATCTAGCGGGCAGAGACCATGAATGCTGCAGATCAGCCTGTAGTGCAGAGGGCAGCACCCACAACAAAAAACTGACCCAAAATAACAGTAGTACTGATAGAAGCCCTGGAGTTGTCTCAATGGATTTATATCCATCCTGTTTTTAGATCATGGAAGAGACTGAAGAAAAAGCTGCAGATCGCCTTCTGTTTAGTTTTCTTACACTGATTAGTAAACTCATCAAGGAATGTAATATTATTCAGTTTACCAAGCCCTCCGAGACGCTGAATAAAATCTGGAGTAAGTATTTCCTTTTTATTTACATCTAAAAACAAACATATTAGTTGTGACAGAATTACTAAAAACCAATTTGGGGAATTAGAGTATGAATACTTAGAAAGTCTATAATGTCAGGGGAAAAGTCCATGAGAAAAAGATTTGAAAGACCCTTTCAAATTGATTATAGTGAAAATGTTTCTAGGAAAAATAATATGTTTATGATTTCACAAGTAATACATTTCATTTGTAAAAGAAGGAATATTAATTATGGGAAAGTAAAAGAAAGGAAAGTTTTTCAAAGTCTTCCTTGCTGCTTGGTGTTAATTTGGTATATATTTCCATCCAGTCTGTCTTTTTGTTATATATAGACACAGGTTTGTTTTTTTTTTTACAGAGATTGCATAGTTCCATATAAACTTATATCTTGTTTGTACCTAAATAAGAATATTATTATACTATAACACACTCAGTAGAAAGCTTTTTAAAATAGCTGTAAATAGTCCACCATGCAAATATGCCATGATTTAGTAAACCATTTAACCCTTGTGAGACATTTAAGTTTTTGTCTATCACTCTTTTTTTTAATATATATATTTATTTTTGAGAGAGAACACACGAGCAGGGGAGGGACAGAGAGAGAGGGGGACATGGAATCCAAAGCAGGTTCCAGGATCTGAGCTGTCAGCACAGAGCCCAACACGGGGCTCAAAGTCAAGAACCATGAGATCTTGACCTGAGCCAAAGTTGGACACTTAACCAATTGAGCTATGCAGGTGCCCCTGTATATCGCTCTTTAAATAACAAATAAGATCCTAGAATTTTTAATTTAACATACTTAATCTTGATTAGCCAATAGGAAACAGACATTGGAATGAATGCTTTAAGTACCCACCTGTTTTAAAAGAATTCATGATCCTATGGAAATTACTAAATTACTATACGGCCTACTCTGGTATGATTCCACAGAGACATGGCCAGATTATTAGAAAATACAATACATATAGAACAAAAGTAAAGCCATGTTTATGAAATGTATAACAGCATAGACTAAAACTCAGATATGATATGGTTCATCCAGAATTTTAATCTTGTTCCCTACAACCCACAAGGCTTTTCTACTGTATTTTCCAAGTGTAATATATGGAGGGTGTCCATGTAACATAAGAGTGTAAGGTTTGGGGCCAGATCAAGCTGGGGCCCAGGCCTGGTTTTGCCTGTTACAGCGTGGTGCCTCATCTGGCCCCTCTGAAACATTTCCTCATCTGTAAAATGCAACTGACAGTTGTAAGGTCACAGAACTGTTGTGAGGTCTAAATGAAACTGTTGTGAGGTCTATATGTAACACACTGAGCCCTGTGCCTGGCACACAGAAAGCCTCAATAAATGATAACTCTCCACCAATTTCAATAACTATTAGGAACAAACATGTGCCTGTATACAAATTTATATTACCTAATTTAGAAATTGTAAATGTTACAGCCAAAAGATGTTGTTCATCTTTGGTTCCTAAATCCAAGCACATAATAGATAGCGAATGCGTAATCTAATCATATTTACCACCAAAGAGTTGGGAAAGCTGTGAGACATCTGAAAATGCATTTTGGTTCCCTTAGGTTATGTTCATTGTCACCTGAGACATCCACACAGCTGGGTGTGGCTCACTGCAGCCCAGATTTTTGGATTGCTCTTTGCCTCTTGCCAACCAGAGGAACTTACTAGAAAATGGAAGTCTAAAACAACTAAAAAGAAGTTCTCAGAACCTGTAGCAGTAAGATTTCTAACAAATGACCTTGAACAAAAGGTAAGATTTCTCTAAAACCTTTTCTTTCCTTTGTGATCTATGTGAGATGTTCCTTCTGGTTCATGTAACTATTTGGGGGTTGGCCCTTGGGAAAAACTCTGACAGCTAACTTGTTGCACGTTTCTGTAGGTGTGCTGGGAACTAGAAAGGGTCAACCTCAAGGCCAAGGTTTTTCAAAGATAATTTTTAGACTATCAGTCTAGTCCACTTCTGTTGTTC
This sequence comes from Panthera uncia, assembly GCF_023721935.1. Classification (NCBI taxonomy): domain Eukaryota; kingdom Metazoa; phylum Chordata; class Mammalia; order Carnivora; family Felidae; genus Panthera; species Panthera uncia. The sequence continues at coordinate 118,965,861 of NC_064809.1, forward strand.
ATCTTCTATTATTGGTTCAAGTTCTTTATCAACACTGGAAAATAGGATTTATTAAAATGAGAGCAATACTGTCTATCCCGCCTCCTTCATAACCTGTTGATGACTGAGATCATGTTCATGAAAATCTTAGGTAGAGACCACATTATATCCATCTCTGATTTCCTAGGGCCCAACACAATGCCTGACTCATAGTGGAGACTCCATAAATAGTGAATGATTGGAAGATGGAGGGGGAAAAAAAGGAAGAAAATACTGGACTGTTGTAAAGTTTCCTGCTAATAATCTGAGGGATTATTAATATCCCCAAAGCTTGAAAATATCCCCTTTATTTGAGCTAAAATGTTTGGGGCAGGTAGAAAGTAGAGATCTTCCCTCTCCAGACCTATACAAGTCATTCAGAACAAAATCTAGCACTTCAGTTATATTTTTATGGTTGGTTACTTGGACTTTTTAAAAACAATCAGAAATACCCTGCATAGTGTCTGCCAATGTCCATTTTCTTTTCACAGATGAAAAGTATCTCCCTAGCCTCTTGCCATCAGTTGCATTCCAAGTTCTTAGATCAATCTCTAGGAGAACAGGTCAGTATTGTCATCCTCCTGGTTTAATAGAAGGGATCTTTTCTACCAAGTCTAGGAATAGGCTTACATTTGGTATTTGTGGGGGGTTTTGTTGGTTTGTTTTCCTATTTTAATGCTTGGGGAATTAAATGAAATATAGGCATACACTGAAATACATGTTCAGTTATAAATCTAATCAACTCTGGAGTCTATGTTGGGGTTATTCTTGGCTTCATTTAAAATGCGCAATACAGATGGTGCAGTGAGAGGCTGACTGTTAATCTTTTCATGTTCAGTTTTAACTACTCAACGTTGTGACCAGCTTTGAAGGGCTTTGGTTGGTTGGTTGGTTGATTTTCATTGTCCCTATAATGAACTACAGTACTGAATTTCTTTCCCTTACCCCTGGAAGTTGAAGAGAAAGCAGTAATAGTTATGTTACAGTGTGGTGTGAGAATTGTCTATCCTTAACTGAAGGCAGATAAATCACTAAAAACTTTGTTTTCATACTATAAAATGTAACTGTAAGTAAATTGTGAATATAGAGAAGCATGTATAAATATGCAGTAAATGTAAATTACTTTTGAGTAAGGTCTATTCCCTTTATTTTTTCCTCCTTTGATAAAGCCATCGGGCTGGTAGATGAGATACACAGATGTGGTATCTTGGTATGAGCAAGACACTTATTCGTGACTCTTGTCATTATGGACACAATGGAGCAGCAATACAGATTAAGTGATGGGACACAAGAAGCTAGGTGAACACTGTATCCAAAGAGTGATCTCAAGTAGGATGCCATAAGCCCTGATATTTCCATCACTTTTTATATGAAAATATAGTATGCTTCATTATATGGCAGGGCCAGAGAAAGAATAGATAGCTATTCAGTGGATAGCAAAGTGAAGCCAAAGAAATCCTACCAGGGTAGATAGCAGGTGGTGTCTCACAAAATATCAGTCTTAATAGAGGCTGACAGATACAACCATGGAAACTAGGGACAGGAAGGGATTTACTAGTACTAACCCAGGATGAAAGAAATCAATGGAATTTAGTTCACTGTGATCTTACGGTGAGTTAACTGTGAAGTGGCTGCCACAAGGGGAAAAGGCCTCCAAAACTGGGACTGTCTTTAGGGAGACCAAGCTTCCAGAAGGAAATTATAATCTTGGCATGAATTCTCGATGGCCAAGCTAACCTTGGACAGTATGTGGGATTCTGAGTACTACATTTGGAGGAAACTTTTGGCACACAGCGCTCCCAACAGAGCAGCCAGGATGGTAAAGGAACTCAAAAGCAACTTGACTTCCTCCATCACGTAATTAATGTGAAATATCTATGTCAGAGATTTCATGGATGTCAGAGTTAGGGACTCACTATATGGGACCATTATTATAAGACTCAAATTGGTCCCTGGGCTATTTATCTGGATCACATGATTTGAGGAAGAGCTCAGTGTTTAAGAACTTAGGCTTGAATTCTAAAGACCATTCAATCTTGGCTGACGACTTGCTTTGCCTTTGGGTGAGTCAGTAACTCTGAGCCTTGATTTTCTCTCCTGATAATAGTATCTAATAGTGATATTTTAAAGTTGAATTAGAATGCTGTATATAGAATCAGTGCTCAATAAGTGGAAACTGTTATTTCTATGAAGAAATTTAATAGAGGAGGGATGAAAGTTCTCTCAAAAATGTAAATGGATAGTCTAGAATGAAATTATTTACTTATTCTTTGTGACCTTAAAAGGTAGAACTAGGTCAGGTAGATAAGTTACATGGAAATGGGTTTGGGTATACTATAAGGTAGAACTGAATTATCAAAAAATGGATTAATCATCAGTTTAATAGTGGCAATACCTGTTTTGGGGGAGTTTTTTCCTAATTGTAGAATACCTATTTTTTACTGAGCCATATCTGTTTCAAAATCAAAGTCCAATTCCTCCCTTTCTCTCCCTTCCTTTTTTAAAGGTTGTTAAGAATTTGTTATTTGTAGCCAAAGTCTTATATTTACTGGAATCTGATTCTGAGGATAAGCAAGGTGAGATAAAAGAAGACATGGAAGAACAAGCAGCTTTGGGAGATGGTGTAGCCAGAGAGAAAATAAGAAAACGCAAGTCCTGTGCAGATGAGGAGATGGACTCTGACAAAGAAGAAAACAAGGAGGCAAAGGAAGAGCCCAGCAAGCCAGCCACACTGCTGTGGTTGATCCAGAAGTTGTCCTGGATTGCAAAACTGGAAGCTGCCTACTCACCTAGAAACCCCTTAAAGGTGCAGTGAATGTTCAGAATGCCTGAAAGTAGTCATTTTTTTTTTTTAAAGTATTTCAGTGTTATTAGTAATCCTCCCACATCTCTAGAAACTCTTCAACCAAAAACTGCAGCAATAATATCTGCCCCCAAAGAGACCTTTTCTGAATTGTTTATATGGCTGCAATAAAAGAAACACTTCAGATAACAATGAATGATCTGTACTTTCAGAGAACATGCATCTTTAAGTTTCTTGGAGCTGTGGCAATGGATCTTGGAGTAGACAAGGTGAAGCCGTATCTCCCAGTGATCATAGCTCCTTTGTTCCGAGAACTGAACAGCACCTATTCAGACCAGGGTAACTGCAACCTGTTTTCTGAATACCTGTACATTAGAGATCCTCACTTCTCTCCTAAAGCTTCCTTCTTTTCTATCTTCCTTCCCTGCCAGAGTTTTAAGAAAACTTGCTAGGTATCAAAACAATAGCAAACAAGTAAGGCATCTTTGTTTTATCTACGACTGCCTTCTGTGTGCTTCCTCGTGTCTAAGAGTGATGTTTCTCTCCTAAAAGATGTTTTACTCCTAAGCATAGATTAAATATTCAAAGAAAACTATAAGTTGAGGTGGTTCTAAACCCCATAGTGCTATGGACAATAATGAACAATAAAATGTCATGGTATTCTCTTATTGTGAACTGTAAGGCAAAAGTATGAAATACTTTAAAAATATAGTTTACTTTTCCTATATGTCATTTTCCTTGCCTGGGCATTTATTTGTATATTTCCCTCACTGATCCTAAATTCTCTTTTGATGACAGGAAAAGAGGGAATGGGGGTTGGAAAGGGGAGGTAAAGTAGGTATTAAGTTTTAAAATAAAACAAGTGAGTATCAAAGCAGGAACTATACATTTCCTTCCTCTCAGAGAGGAAAAAGCAATGGTCAAGGCCAGGTCCACTTTGGTTCTCATTATTCAGCATTTATTGAGCATCTAATATTTGCCAGGTACTGGGGGTTCAACATTGGAGAAAAGACCTAGTCCTTATCTTCAAGAAATATTCAAAGAAAACTTTGTAATCTAGAACAGCTGCCCTGAAATTGAATACAAAAATATGTGGGTTATGTGTATTTGGGAGACAGAAGGTAGGGAAGGGTGGGAAAGCAAAGATTTTTGTCAGTTTCTCAGGAGTCTTAACCTCCCCCCACAACCAAAAAAAAAAAAAGCTGTGGCCAGAACTAAGCATCTGTGACCCATGAATTAGAAGGGGCATAGAGAAATATTTACCTTTCCCATCTGCAGAGTTGAGCAGGTTAATAAAGTAACCCAAAATGTTTCTGTCAGCTTCTCAAATTAGTGTCTTCTGAGCCAGGATTCCACTGGTAAGTGGGCTTCATGGAGTCTGTGATACTCTTAGTGCCTCCCAGATGAGTGGTGGTGGCTGGGAAGTGTCCTACCCAACACTTCCTTTTTTCACATCTCAGAAACATAGAGGCTGGTTTTAGATCAGTGTTTAATGTTCAGGTAATAAAAGTGATGATTCCACAGGGGGTTGAATTTTGCATGTTCTTGATTTTATAGATGTTAAATATGTCCTTTCCTATATGACTAATTATTACTCTGTGTGTGATCAGATCCTCTGCTGAAGAATCTATCGCAGGAAATCATAGAATTACTCAAAAAGCTGGTTGGGCTTGAGAGCTTCTCCTTAGCTTTTGCCTCTGTACAGAAACAGGCTAATGAGAAAAGGGCACTCCGGAAAAAGAGGAAGGCTTTAGAGGTATGTTTGCTGTTTGAAAATATAGCGTGTTCCTTAATAGATATTTTTAACCACAGGTGTGTGCATGCGTGTGTGTCACACTTAACACAGAGAGGAAAGAGGAATTGGCTGTGTTTGAGAAGTGGGGACTTTGTAGGTGGGGCTCCAGATTTTCTTTAATGGGAATGTGCTGCATATGTGATATTTAAAGGTGAACAAAATGGCCCATTTCTGCATTTGGTTTTTATTGGTTTAATATTTACTTTTAAAGTAATATAAAATTTCTATTCTTTTTTCAAGTTCGTAACTAATCCTGACATTGCTGCCAAGAAAAAGCTGAAGAAACACAAAAATAAAAGTGAAGCCAAGAAGAGAAAGATAGAGTTCCTGCGTCCAGGCTATAAGGCCAAGAGACAAAAGAGCCACAGCCTGAAAGATTTAGCAATATTGGAGTAATGTGCTCCCTCTGCTGATAAAGTATCTCCATTTACCCCAAAGCCTGAACTTCCTGGTATATCTGCTGGTCTGAAATCACAGCAGATTTTATTATTTAAGTTACAATGGCATAGATTGTATATTATACAGTTTAATATAATCATGCTCATATTTTTTTAAATTAAAACATTTCATAATATTACTGTATCTTCACTGTCTAAAAAAGCAATAAAAAGCTTACAAATTATTTTTTTTTAAGCACACTTTAAGATAACAAGACAATATAGAAGTTAGGAATAAATCAAATGATTTGCAATACTTTTAGGGAGAAAATTACAAAATTTTATCAAAGGGCACTAAAAGAAGGATATGCACAAATGGAGGAATAACCATGTTCATGGATAGGAAGATTTAATATCATGCTAGTTCTTCCCAAGTTAGACCCCATTGGCTAAAGGCATATCTGTGTAAAATCCCAAGATTTCTTCAGATTATCCTAATAGGATTCTAAAATTTATATAGAAGATAAGCCGAGAATAGCCATGATGTTCTTATAAAAAGGGTAATACGGTGAGGACTTTTCCCTGTCAGATATCAAATGTTAAGTCACAAAAAAGTGCTGCCTGTAGTGAACACGTGATAAATTCTACATGAAAATTAAGAATTTTCTGCTTGTAAGACACAACTGGGATATGGTATGTAGCATATACTGATAATGAATTTAGTAGAATCCAGGATATAATGAGTAACTATGAATCAACAAAGATAACCCAATAGAAAAAGTGTCAGGAGAGAAATAGTCATTGCACAGAAAAGAAGTAAAGATTAATATTTAGCTGATGTGGCTGTACAGTTCTTAAATATTAAAGTACTTACGTACTTTATGTACATATATATATACTTATGTCTCACTGCCTTGAGACACTCAAGCTACCCTGGCTACCCAAGTCCCTAGATTCCCTATTTCCCCACACCAAAAATTACAAGATTAATACCTAGACTGGTAGAGGGTCCTCCTCTATCAGCTATGTCTGGTTGTTAAATATTTTGAATCAGTCTTTTATAATTAGGAAATTATTAGGAATATGCAAGTTAATAATTAGGAAATGCAAATTAACATCAGAATGAAATTCCATTGAACCATTTAGATTGATAAAGTTGACAGTATCAAATATTGGCAAGCTTGGTGGAGCAAAGGGAACACTTATAAACCACTTTGGAAAACAGTCTGGCATTATCTTGTTCACCCATATGGTATTAATGGTATCTTGGTCTCACTCTACAGTTGATGTGGAAGCAATATTCTTTAGTGCTCAATAGAGGGAGGAAGAAGATCCATCCTATGTGCCAGGCACTTTGTTAACATTTTAGTCTTTACAGTGTTGTTCAAAGTTTCCTAAAAATTGGTTCCTATTTTACAGATGAAGAAACAGAGTCAGGTTAAGTAATTTACCTAAGGGTAATACAGGTTGCAGGATTCATACCCAGGATTAAAAGCCTATGCTCTTTATAATTTCTAAATATGGAGTCAGAATGTAGCATAAGGCATAGAAATCAAATGTTCAAACATTCTTGAACTTTAGCATCTGTGTTTTGATGTAGTTTGTCTCAAACAGGAGTTCTCACACTTCCAAGGAGTTTGTAATGTGCCAAGAGCATAAACATGGTGCATCACAGAAGGTTGATTTCAATTAATTCTAAGTGATTTATAATATATGTACTGCTTTTATAAGAATTTTTAAAATAAAAAATCAAAAGTTAACACTTAGGGAAATTTCAGAAGAAGAAGAAAAGTAAACATCCTCAAGGATACTGAGCACAATTTAGTAAATAATTACTGAGTGCCTACTATGTGCCAAGTGCACCACACTACATGCAAGAGATACTAACAGTAAGATACGGTCCCTTGGAGTGCCTGGGTGGCTCCTGATTTCAGCTCAGGTCATGATTTCACAGTTCATGAGTTCAAGCCTTGTATCAGACTCTGCTATCACTGCAGAGCCCTCTTTGGGTCCTCTGTCTCTCTCTCTCTACCCCTCCCCTGCTCATTCTCTCTCAAAAATAAATATTAAAATATTAAAAAAAAAAAAAGATCCAGTCCCTACTTTCAAGGAGGTTACATTTCCACAACTTAAAGTGTACCTTGTATTCTAATAACAAAATTCCACCACTCTCAATTTTTTTTTTAATGTGAACACCCAACATAGCACAACTACCAGAGTTATAGAACATTAGAACTAAAAGAAACCTTTGATAGGATCTGTCCAAGTCTCTTGTTTTATAAGAAAAAAATTGAAGGAATGACCATTTGTGCCTAGAATTCATGTGTTCTAAGTTTGGTGCTTTTCCCATTTTCAAGCTTCTCCAAAACAATATTCAGTAGATTTTTATACATAGCACTCAAACTCCTGTAACTTACCTGTACAGTTGTTTCCTGCTACACAAGGACCTCATAATTTATACCACATTAAAGTACATGTATGCTGTTTGTGATATTCTATTCTTTGTGATAAAACAGATCCGGATCATCCAAGTGCTTGCCTTTGCTATTACTTCATGTGCATTCAGTATTCAAGATGGCAAGAGCAATGTGCTGGGCAACATCTGCCTGCCAGGGCCTCTCTTGCCCCACACTTACATTCTCACAGTGTTCCTAGACTGCTGGCTGGGGGCGTACTTAGCCACTTAGATATAAACCCAGCACCAGACATGTGCCACTGACCAGAAGGGAACCCAAGTATAGGTGGGAGAGATACTATTTCCCTAGTTGACATATACCTACTATTTCAACCATGCACATATTCTGAGGTGCAGTAATATGCCAGGCACCACACTGGATTCTAAGTATATAAATATGAAAAGGGCAGTCTGTACATCCGGAGTGATTTGGAAACGATGAAACAAAGTTAATTACATGCTCAGTTAATATTAGATGTGGCACTGAGAACACCTGGGCCTGAAAGATCTCCAGAAAATACTTCAGAGACCAAATTAAGAGTGGGTACTGGGGAACAAGTTAAAAAAAAAAAGTAAAAGTCTCACAGGTGAAAAGAAAAAGCCACATTCATTTGATCTGAATGACCAAAAGTATGAAGGAAAGAGGCTAGAGGCCAACACCTAGAAAGACTGTGGCAGGGACAGGTAATGGACCCCTGGTGTTCCCAAGAACACTAGTAAGGGGCATCAGGTTTTTTAAATGCTAGTTGTCCAACTTAAAGATTCTCCCTAGTTTTAGTAAATACAAGGGACTATGTTTACTTCTGTCACAACTGTAGCCAATCCTGTAGTGGACTGGATAGTTTGAAAAGTTCCTTTGAACATAACTTTTTGATAGCCTAGTAGTAAGTGTATTTTTTTAAAACCAAGAATGCTTAATTTCTCCCTGTACAACCACTAATTTTTTACTTTTCACCAAATTTACATGTCCAATTATAGATAAAAGAAATGAAAGACAGTCAAGACATCTTTTACAATGCTTCTTAAAATAGATTTTTTTCAATTTCCTTTAATATGTTGTGGATTCCATCAAATATAACCATTTAGGCGTGTTTTTACTACCTCTACTAGTATAGACAAATTTACAGAAATTATTTTAAATGTATTGTCTACTTCAATTAGCATAATTTTGTTTAAGCAGTTACAGTTGTCTGTGTTGCCAGTGTTGACATTTTCAGGAATTAATGGTATAGTTTATGGGACAAGCTTCTGACCCTGAAATCTCACTTTGAGTCCTGTTCCCACCTCACTAGCAGGTGATCCTGAGCAAGCCAACTCATCAAAATCTTGGGTCCACATCCATAAAATGAAGACCTTTACAACTGGTGCTACCTATATGACAGGGTTCCTGTATGTAAAAATTTTCCAACAACTATATGGTACTAAAACATGACAATTACAGAGGTGAGTGAGGTTTTAACTGCCAAAATAATTATTTCAGCTTCATGCCTGTAACCAAAAGCTTTTAAACAAAACACCTTAAATAAAGTAGTCATTAAGCAAATGAAGACATATTAACTCAAACTATGTTCCTAGCCTATTGAATCTAACCTCTGGAAAAAACTTAATTCATTTTATGGGGAAATATATGAGTTAAGATATTTATTAGTGTTTATACAAACAAGATGCAACCACTGATTCAAAAATAGGGTATGTTCCTCAATGAGAATACATTCTTTAATAGGACTCTATTTGAATAAGAATTCCATACAAATAGAATATATATACTTAACACAAGAAAGGAAGGATTTTACATTACACAAAACAGACATTCAGTTGGTTCAATCATGGTGAGCTACCCTTCCAACTGAATACTTATATTTATTACAAATATTGCAGTCAGTTCAGTATATGCCAACAATCACAGAGTTTTAACATTTAGTAGCACGAAGCACACTTAACTGTTTCCAAAGGGATATGTGATGTAGTTTTCATTTCAGAGGAATGAAGTGACTGAATTACTGTCTGCTCTTTAATGTTTCAACTAACCTGTGAAAAGAAAATGAACAGTTTCATAAAATTAACCTCAAACTTTCAGGTATAAAACATGATCATTTATAGTAGGTTTTATACTGGAAGTGGATTCCAAAGCACTTTAAATGATGAAAGCTAAGATAGTTATATCAGAAGAATAAAGTTATAGACTCAATTTTGATGAAGGCCTCTCTTAGCTTTTACTTTTATCTATGCTCTGAATGAATAAAAAAAAAAATAAAAGACCAAATATCTACTTTCCAGGCTGTAACTACTGCAGCAAGGCCAGATGTGGATAATTCAGAGGTGAAAACTATTCTCAGTCCTCATGGAGCTGAAAATCTAATGAGCAGATCACAAATCAATTATAAGACAGTATAACTACTACATTACTACTGGTCTGTGACAAGGATATCTACAAGTGCGGTAGGCATTGGGCACGGAGACGTGCAAGGAAAGGTTCTTGAGAAGAAGACAGTCTTAACCTAAGTCCTAAAGGATAAGGAACTGGAGGATGAGGTAAAGAAGGAAAAAAGCTAAAAAAAATAAAATAAAATGGCAGAGAGGTGGCTTATCTAACTATAATCAGGTGGGTGTGGTTGAAATAAAAGCCAATGTATATGAAGACCAGTGGAAGAAAAGGCTTGAGGAACTTAATATGATATGCTAAGTAATCTGAATTTTGTCCTTAAGACTAAAGGGAAATCACACATATGCACACCTGCACACACAAACAAATGCACAAATGGCTTCTAGAAACATGATACTTAACCATTCCATTGCCTCATCAAGGCCAGTGCCTTTGGTTGCTGAAGTTTTGAATATTTGCCATTTTCGGTCCTTCAATGCAGGTAACCCAAGTGAATTTGCCATCTCTGAGGGAGTCATGGCCTGCTCCATGTCCTGCTTATTTGCAAACACCACCAAAATGGCTTTTCTCAGCTCTTCTTCCTAAATAAAATAGAAGCTACTTAATTTTTTCTCATCAATTTGCCCCCTTCAATTTGGGGAAAAATGCTAACAAATACATTACTTTAAAAGTATATTTCCTAATTATGAATATACGATGTTCTTTATAAATTATTTGAAATTACAGAGAAGTATGAAGAAAACAAGCTTCATCCATAATCCTACCTTCCAAACATAATCACTGTTAACACTGTGGGTATTTTCTATTGCTTTGTAATTTAGAACTTACAGTTTATTTAGTAAATACATTTATATATTTGAAGATCAATATATATACACACAGTTCTATGCTCTAAAAAAATAAACATTTGGGGCACCTGGGTGGCTCAGTTGGTTAAGCGTCCAACTGTGGCTCAGGTCATGATCTCAGTTTGTGAGTTCAAGCCCTGCATCACGCTCTGTGCTGACAGCTGAGAGCCTGGAGCCTGCTTCCAAATCTGTCTCCTTCCCTCTCTGCTCCTCCCCTGCTCACACTCTCTCTCTCAATAATAAATAAACATTAAAAAATATTTTAAAAAAATAACAAACATTATATCATGGATATTTATCCAAACAACCAAAATTTTTTCAAAAAAAAAAAAAATTTAATGGGGCGCCTGAGTGGCTCAGTCAGTTAAGTGTCCAACTTCAGCTCAGGTCATGATCTCGCGGCTCGTTTGTTCAGGCCCCACATCGAGCTCTCTGCTGTCAGTGCAGAGGCCACTTAGGATCCTCTGTCTCCCTCTTTCTCTGCCCCTCTCTCACACACGCACGTGTGCACTTGCTCTCAAAAACAAACATAAGCAAATATTTTAAAAAATTTTTAAACAAAAAAATTTAATGGTTAAATATACACTGCACTATGAATGCATGCACCATATACTATGTAACTGTTCTCCAGAAATTCTTACTAGATTCTTTTTACTTGACTACTATAGAAACCTAAGGGATGCAGTCATAACACAGAAATCTTTTTCTTTAACAAATTCTCTAAAAATAGAATCAGAGTATGAATTTTTTTAGGCTCCTATTATATGTATTAATAAACTGCTTTCCAGAAAGGTTAACAATTTAGACTCCACCAACAGTGTATAACAGTACCACTCTTCAATGCAGCCCTGAAAAAATTAGAAATATGTACCTATGTATAGTATATTTTTCCAAACATAGTATGTCATTAAATGCTTATTTATTACCAGAGTATAAGAAATGCAAATATTATTAGAATATAGTTTTCTCTTGTGCACTGTAGATTCATTCCTTCTGTTCAGTTTTCTATTTATTTGCAAAAGGTCTTGATATGATTAAGAACACAAATCCTTAGTCACTGGTTATGAAACTATGTCCTGGTTCCCTGCTTTACCCTCAGTTGTATTTGCGAGGTTTTTGTTTGTATTAATATAATTAAATCTATCTTTTCTAATTCCTTCCAATCCTTTGATTTAGAAGGACCTTCCCTATCCAGAAATTTTAAACATATTCACTTACATATTCTTGGAGTTAACAATTTCCATTCTTTACATTTCATTCTTACTCCATTTAGAATGTATTTTTGCATACAAAAATGGGAAAACTTAAACTGATTTATATGCCTGTAAGTTTTAATGTAATAGATAATAGACCCGACTCACATGCTATATGTACTTTATATATATTGACTGAAACAATTAAGATACTTCCTAAAAATGAATATAATTTAGTTCTTTCTCATGATTATACAAGTCAAATTCTAATATCACAAATAATAAACCAGCACAAGAATTACAAACTGAAGTTAATAATCCATTTCCTTTATGCAGTACTTTATATGATAAAAATCAATTATACCATGTGACTTACATCTAAACAAACCTTTTTTTAAAAATCCATTATACTAAAAGCAGTTAAATGGTCCCTTAAAATTCCTTATACTTGAATTTGGTCTAAGAAGCTCTTATGATAAATATGATGCTATGTTGCAAAAAAAATTAAGCAAAAGTTTGAAACTATTAGGCCTTCACTTTATAACTCAGCCATTAAGTCAGTAATCAGGAAATCAGAAGTCTAAAGCATTCTCAGAAAGCTTCTATGTAGGTAATCAAATGGCCTAGAACTTAAACATTCAATGATTGGATACTTCAGAATCATAGTTTTGGTGGGAAAAGGAAACTTAGGTATCTAATTTTCTCAAGCATAAGGCAGTGTCATTATTACTTAAATTAACCATTAGTACATATGAAAAGCTTATTTAGCAATTGGAGATTTTTTTGAACTTTTGATTATTTAATGCATCCTCTGAATTCAGCTAGCCAATAAATTTTTATTCTATAAACTTCAGTGAATACAATGTATTGAGTTTTTAGTAAGTGCTATACACTGTTCTACACATCAGGGACATTAGGGTAAACTCAAAGAACTTACATTTTAGGTTGGGAGATTTATAAAGTAAACAAATATATTTTAAAATAAAGGAAAGAGGGGCACCTGGGTGGCTCAGTTGGTTAAGTGTCCCACTCTTGGTTTGAGCTCTGGTCATGATTCCAGGGTCATGGGATCAAGCCCCATGTTGAACTCTGCACTGTGTGTGGAGCCTGCTTAAGAGTCTTTCTTTCTCCCCCTTTGCCCCTGTCCCCAACTCATGCTATCTATAAAATAAAAAATTTAAAAAGAAAAACAGATTTTAAAATAAATTAAATTAAATTACGGAAAGAAACAGTAAGTGGTACAAAAAATAAAGTAGGATAAGTTTAGAAAATAACTGAGCTTCCTCTCTGAAACAGAAACATGAGATAAAACATGTCAAGAAGGAGCCATGCAGATTTGGAGGAAAAGCACTACACGCAGAAAGATGAACAAGTGCAAAGAGCCCTCAACCAAGTGTCCAGTGTGCTGGCTCAGTGTATCCAAAGAACAGAAAGGTCAGCATGGCTGAAGCACTGGAAACACAGGCAAGAGTAAAGAACAATAAAGCTGGAAGAGGTAAACAAGGATCAAAGTTGTGCCAAATACCCAGAAATTCTAAAACAAACAAATATGCTTACTATGTATACCCTTATCTGCTTCTCTAAGCTAATTTATACAACTAGAAATACAAGTAGAAACAGAACATTCTATAGAAAGCACTTCATAAAAGTAAGTTAGAATAGTTCCTTCAGTTTAGAAAGAGTTCAGCTCTGAGCTTCCTAGAAATCAAGGAATCTAGTTTAAAGTAAGTTACAAGGCTGGATTCTTTGTTTCTCTTTTGTTTTGTTTTTGGTCTCCATCCCTCTTTCCAATAGAATTTCTGGAATAGGAAATAATTTGCATAAAAGAAAATGATACTAAAGGCATGAGGGGAAAAAAAATTCCTGCTTTCCTTTTCATTATTCCTGCATGTGGTAATAATGAGAGCAGCAAGCAAATGTAAAAGATTTCCCCACATCTGAATAAAGTTTTCTTACCTCCAACATGGCAACTAACTCTGATTTGGAAATGCCAATTCGGTCTCGGTCACAACTGTCTACCACATAAATGACTGCATCCGTGTTTGAATAGTAACATCTCCAGTATGGCCTAAAGAAAATTCAGCAAGGGAGAATATATTATTATTTGAAAGAAAAAGAACCTGCTATGTTAATTTATGTGCTAGGACTTGGTAATGATGGGAGGTGGGGGGCTTATATGCCAATCTTCCCCACCCATGAAAGAATTAATGCCATAATGATTCACTGTTTCTGAAGGATATGTATCACATCCTTCAGATGGGATGGGGGTGGAATGATAAACATTAAATCACAGGATCGAGGAGTTTCAGACTTTAGGCTAAGAGAAGACATTTATAATCAACCTAAATCACTAAATGTACTAAGATAAAGTTATACCAGACCTTATTGTTATATCTTATAAATCTTTAACTAGGAACTCCTTAAGAAACGGGTTCTTAAAAAAACTTTTAGTATGATTTTATATAACAGACATTAAGTTGATTACTAAAGACTTCATGAAGTAGAAATGGCTAAAATTAGAGAGGGACTCAAAATTAGGGAGGACTCAAAAGTGGTTCAAAAAATAAAACAAGTTAGGGGCACCTGGGTGGCTCAGTTGGTTGGGTGTCTGACTCTTGATTTTGGTTCATATCATCATCTCACGGTTCCTAGAATCGAGCCCCACATTGGGCTCTGCACTGACAGCACAGAGCCTGCTTGGGATTCTCTCTCCCCCTCTCTCTGCCCCTCCCCCACTTGCACTCTCCCTTCTCTCAAAATAAATAAACTTTTTAAAAAATAAATAAAATGAGTAAAAAAGGCAGCAGGATATTTGGAGACTGCACTACCCATGTTTTTAGATGGCAGGCACCACAGTGAGCAACCACTGACAGTCACCAAACATTCACAGTTGCCATGCCAAGCACACAATGCTAGGCAGGAGACCTGCGTTCCAGAAGGCATCTATGTTCACATTAAACACTAAATGGTGGGCTGAAAGGTATTTTTATAAAATCCAAAACAGTCTGTCTTATAGACAAAGTGACTGGCTAAATGGAGGATTTTTAGTTAAAAACTCCCCAAGTAATTAGGTCTTGGGATTTTCCTGAAAATTTTTTTCATTTAGGTGGTATCTGGAAAACTGGCTTCCTTAAATTTTAATTCAATTGAGAGAACAGGAAATTCTTCCTTATTTTAAATTACAAAAGAGGGGCATTTGGGTGGCTCAGTCGGTTAAATGTCTGTAAGTGACAGGTTAAGTGTCGGTAAGTGACTTTGGCTCAGGTCATGATCTCACGGTTCGGTTGGTGAGTTCGAGACCTGCATCTGGCTCTGTGCTGACAGCTCAGAGCCTAGAGCCTGCTTCAGATTCTGTGTCTCCCTTTCTCTCTGCCCCTCCCCTGCTCACACTCTATCTCTCAAAAATAAATAATTGTTAAATTACAAAAGAAGACATATTTGGGTTTACTGCTCTTCACCCTTAAAGGGCCAATAAACATTCAATACTAGAAAGTAATCTGGTCTTTGTACCATACCTGATACTTGTCTGTCCTCCCAAATCCCAGACTTGGAATTTAAGGTTTTTGTATGTTACTGTCTCAACATTAAATCCAATAGCTAGAAGAGAAATCAAAATCAGTAGTATATGTAGACTAATGCATTCTACCTTCAAAGTATCCAATCTAACTGCATCTTAGCAATTAATGAATTACCACTGAATCACATTACTGGTTGAAATATTATTCCATTTAATATAAAACAGTTGTGCTACACACACACAAACACACACAATCAATTAGCAAGATCAGTACCACTTTCAGATTATATAAGAATCCCGTTACCTCTACAAATACAGAATTTTTAGCTCAGTGGGAATTCTACTATGTTAAACTCTCCATATAATACAATCCTGGCATACAAAAGTGTTCAGAAAGTTATGCTTAGAAACAACAGATGTAGATGTATTACAAAAAAAAAAATGGAATTTTGATAGGTAGCAAATATAAATCGAACAAAACCAAGAAAGCCAACATTTTAAGCTTCAGTGGTTAAGGATTCAGCAAAAGCTGTATACCACTTTATAGAAACTGGGTTCTCTAAGGGTGGCAATCTCACAGACTCTCCGCAGACTTCCTCAAGAACTCATTTGTATAAGGTCATGGTTGGATGCTCAGATGGGAGGTGTCTCATCTCTTTTCCCTGCCATTCTTTTTAGGTGGAGGTGTGGCACCATATGGCTAAGGCAGGATACTACTATTTTCATTGAAAGGAACCTAAGGAAAGGTGGAGAAGATGCTGAAAAATTTGGATTAATAAGATTTCATAATCTTGGGGCGCCTGGGTGGCTCGGTCAGTTAAGTGTCTGATTTCAGCTCCAGTCGTGATCTCACAGTCCATGAGTTCAAGCCCCATGTTGGGCTCTGTGCTGACAGCTCAGAGCCTGGAGCCTGCTTTGGATTCTGTGTCTCGTGCTCTCTCTGCCCCTCCCCTGCTCATGCTTTGTCTCTGTCTCAAAAATAAATAAAAACATTAAAAAAATTTTTTTTTTAAATAAGATTTCATAATCTTAAAACAAAGTAAAAAATGACTTATAGCTATAACTGGACAATTTTTGTTTTAAATTTAAGTCTACATTGGTAAATGATGCTAATAAGTTTATATAAGTATGCCTATCACAACTAAAAAGTAACTATAATAAACCTGAGTGGAAAATTAAAAAGCAAGTATATGAACCGCTTCTCAGCCTTTTGGCTAAGATCAAGTGCAGGTACATGATGTGTCCCTTAGAATTAGGCAGGAGTGTAATCACTATCTTTACCTCGATAACACTTTTTATATGCAAAGGACAAGGGTGGGCTGTAAAGTGTGTTCCCTGAAATGCAATCCACTGGGCTGTGTGCACTGCAGGGGCCACCAAGACTTAACCACTGCAGAGATGGGCAATTTTGAGAAGCGAAAATCAAGGGAACTGAAATTTACTGATGGTGGCAAAAATAAATCAGATGCCACAGAGCTTAAAAGGTTCTTCTTTCATAAAAGCTAGACCTTTTTCTCTTTTAATCTGGAAATTTAAATACTACTAAATATAGAAATACCTTGCATGACAGTGATTTTAGAGGCATGATTTAAAATACTCTTCAACAAACTCTTAAACTTAGTTTAATGTATTAACCTTCTCGAAGTCAATTCAGGCCAACAAATAAAAAAAAGTATAAATAATAGTTTTCTCATGTAGTAAAACAGGATTATTTGGGAATATTCCTCTAAGATTTCAACAACTGATTTAAAGTTGAGGTGTTTCTTTTCTTGATATTTTCAGGTACCAGATTAATTCAACAGTCAATGTCTTCAACTCAGATCTTCAAAAGCAATGAACTCCTTAAGAGAAACAAATCTTAATTAAAATAATAACAAATAGGGCCGCCTGGGTGGCTCAGTCTATTGAGCGTGATTGAGCGTCTGACTTCAGCTCAGGTCACAATCTCATGGTTCGTGGGTTCGGGCCCTGCATCAGGCTCTGTGCTGACAGCTTGGAGCCTGGAGCCTGCTTCAGATTCTGTGTCTCCCTCTCTCTCTGCTCCTCCCCTAGTCACATTCTGTCTCTCAAAAATAAATAAAGTTTAAAATACATATATATATATAAATAGTAACATACGGGGGAAAAAAAAGCACTTCAGATGCAATAGTATCACTTAACATCTGTATAATTCTTTAAACAGGTTTACAAAGTATTTTATATATTTCACTTATTCCCCCCCTCAAAGTCAGTGGGTATATTTATTATCTTCATTTTATCAATAAAGATACTAGCCCTCAATGAGATTAAGTGCCTTAACTCTATCCAACTTTTAAAATTAGCTTTAAACAGCAAAACCCAGCCATGCACAGGGGTTTACAAAATGCCTCTAAATTTATAAAAAATGTTATCAATATTATGCCCACACTAGAAGTTTACAAACCTTAACATTAACTTATTATATGAATTACTTATTCAGAAATAAAGTTATGTTAGATGGAAAACAAAAACCCCTACAATTAGTTTATCATACTAACACTTACTAGGAATCGTAGTAACGACTTCTCCAACCTGTAATCTGTACAAAATTGTAGTTTTTCCTGCTCCATCTAATCCCAAAATTAAAATCCTCATTTCCCGGGTTCCAAACAGACTGGAAAAAATACTTGAGAAAAAGCCACCTGAAAAAAATAATAAAAGAAAAAAATGTATTATCATTTTCTGAACTAGGTCCACAGAACATTTAATCTCGCCGTTTTTAAGCTATACCGGGGTGCCTGGATGGCTCAGTTGGTTAAGCATCAGACTCTTGATTTTGGCTCAGGTCATGATCTTCTCAGGTTCGTGAGATCCAGCTCCAGGTGGGCCTCCGCACTGGGCCCGGAGCCTCCTTAAGATTCTCTCCCTTTCCCAGGACCCCTCCCCCACTGTCACAGGCTCTCTCTCAAGAAAAAAAAAAATTAAAGCTATACCAAATTAAATACTATAGTATTTTCCTTGATTCATAGGTTCATTAAGTTTGCTCCCAATGATATACATTATTCAACACCAAACAAGTAATTACTGATCGTCACTATGTCCTAGATACTGTATTAGGAAGGCACAGAAGATACGTTGCAGCATAAGAGAAACAGGACTACCTTCCTCATGGAGCTCACTTTCTAATCATGAGAATATGGATACCTTAGCATGATCTCCTCACAACCCCTAAACACCAAAGGACAAATAAGAATGACACTGGGACAATGAGACCCTTACATACGAAAAGCAATTATTATCATTGTACAGTAGCACCATGATAACTACCTTCAATCACTGAGATTTCTCTGTAAGCGATAGAATTAGCAAAATAAATTGAGGCACAGAAGCCCAAAATAACAAAACCTACTTTTGGCAGAAAACTCATTTAAAAAAATAATAAAGCTACATTCAATGTATCTTGAAATATTTCCAGAAAGCTTCCTATATGCAAGGTATTGTGTAATATAAAAGCACTTGTGAACAGAGTAGAATGGTAGTCATCAGATGCTGGGGGAGTGGGGGAAATGGGAGAGATGTCAAGGGTACAAACTTTCCTTACAATAGTAGTAATTTCTGGAGACCTAATTAACAGCATGGTAACTACAATTAATAACAATGTATTGTACAGTTGAAATTTGCTAAGAGAGTAGATCTGGAAGTGTTCTCACCACACACAAAAAAGGATGTATTAATTAGCTTGATTACGGTAGTCATTTCACAATGTGTATATATATTATATATATCAAAACGTCATACTTAAATATATGCAATTTTGTCATTCATACCTCAAGAAACGTGGAAAAAACTAAAATTAAAAAAATTATCCTTTGTCTCAGCAGGGCCTGCTGGTAACAGATTAAGGTATTGATTCATTTGGATTGTGTTTAAATAAATGGTGATTTAGAGTATTATTCTTTTTACAACAAAATAAAGAAGCTTTTTTAAAATACATTTTTTCTTTAATGATTCCAGAAAAAAGCACTTTGGGCCTTCTCCACCAAAAGCCATTAGAGAAGACTGAAAGTTACATTAACAATATAAAAAAAAGTTGACAACAGAAATGATGCTACACGATACATGGTTATTTGACAAAGAAATGGCACAATTAAGAGCTGCAAGTCTGGAAAAATGAAGACACCACGGGCCAGAGAACCCTGGGAAAGAAAGTGTAGCAGAAGGGGTGTGACTTGACAAAATCCATAGTACCTTTTTACACCTTAAAAAAAAACAAAACTGGGGCGCCCGGCTGGCTCAGTAGGTATAACAGGCAACTCCATCCTGGGGTTGTAAGTTCCAGCCCCGTCCTGGATGTAGAAAGTACTTAAAAAGAAAACCTTAAAAAAACAAAACAAACAAACAAACAAAAAAAAAACTGAAAGGAGTTATGGGGAAAAAAGCAGGAAAGCGCCTGTGATATTCCAGGGCAGGTAAACCCCCCTCCAGAAAATCGTAGAGGAATTAAAGTCAGTCATCGAACGTGCACCATTTGGAGGGGTGTAAACCAGTTTAAAAATCTGCACTTTCATTTGGGCTTCAGCGGGGAGGGAGACTTCGGTTGGTACTTGTGATGAAAATGTAGTTCCCTCAATCAGCACTCCAAAAAAATCGAGATTAAAATTTCACTCACTGACCAGTTATGACCACTACCCTCCCCATTTCCTTCTCCACATTACTCTATTATCTACATGAAAAGCTACAGCAAGCAGGCAAATAAGAAGCGGACTAAAAACATTATGAGCAACAATTCCTTTGGATTTTTTACACTGACGCAGTTCCAGCGACCAGGAAGAGAATCAAGCTTCTACTTTGGGGTCAAATCTTATCTTTCACGCAAGAAACCTCAGCGCACCTGCGACTGACAAGTTGCCAAGCTTCCCAAGCCCAACTCTGACCCCCAAATCGAGCTGGGTCTTAGAGGCACAGGGAAAAGTTCATGGTCAGGGGAAAGGTCTCGGGGCCGGGTTCCCCCGGCCGCAGCGCCGGGCGGACCTGCGCCGCCCCCGCCCCCTGACCCTTCTGGGATAAAGGGGACAGGAGCGAGGGCAGAGGGAACGCTCGAGGCAGGGTCCACTCCCACAGGCGAACAGCCAAGGTGAGTTAAGTCCTCACCGACCTGCCCCTGAAAAGCTGGCTACTCCGAGCTTCCCAGGCCGACCCGTCTCCTCCAGACCCCGGCCCTCGGGCCAAAGCCCCTCGAGCGCGCCCGGGCGCCCTCCTCAGATCCTCACCCATGATGAACCGCCTGTCCGCCCTTGTTGGTGGTTAGAGACAGGCCCCGGCCTCGGCAGCGACTCCTATTCGAGCCTCGGCGCCGCCACCTCTGCAAGCCTCGGCCTCCGGCTCCGGCTCGGAAGCGCTTTCCTTGGGAGTCCGGTCCGCCAGCAACTTCCACGTCGGACTCCCGGCGGGGGCGGGAGCGACGGGCCGCTGCGACTACGCGCCGGGAACGGCGACCTGAGCGTCCGCGTCGTCGCTTTCGACAAAAGTCCCGGGCGCGCAAGGTGAAAGCCAGAGGATAAAAAATATTCAAGGACCCCAAGTTTCTCCTGCTTCTATTTTCTTGTTGAAAGGGCTTCCCAAACAGGCAAATTCGAATTTTCCTTTTAAATTCTGACCCCCAAAAGTGGCGAATCTGTCACCCAGAAATTCGAGTTGCGCCTCGATGCAGCAGCCAGTCGACTGGACGCAGGCATCGGGTGCAGCGTGGCAGAAGTTGCAGGTCCTGAAGCGTCCTGCGGGGGCGAAGCACCTTTCCCTGGGTGCTCTCTCCCACACGGAAATAGGACTACGTAATAATAATAGGAAGAGCCCCGCGCCGCCAGTGCAAAGCAGCCTTACGCTGGAGGTCGCTAACTGGAGTTTTTTAGTGTCGCAGTGGCGTGCTGGGTCAGCGTTAGAGCCCTTCACTCCGTTCTTCCACCTAATTCCGAGCACCTGACCAGCTTTGTGTGCTTGGCAGTGCGGGCGGGCTGGTTCCTTCCAGGGGCGTCGGTCGACAGTAATGCCGGTTTTGACAGGGAATTGTATTGGGAGAAAGGAAGCAGTACTTGGACGATGGGAAGAAGGGATTCTCCTAGACTGTAATTTTTTTAAAGGTTGAGCGTGTGTGTCTTAATTCGTAAAGGTACACAGAAAAGTAAACCGATCCGTAGCCACAATACCACAGTTCTCCCTAGAAGTCACCACTGTAAACTCTTTCTTGGGTCTCCTTCCAAATATGGTTTTGGCATTTTATGTTTTTATTTATAATAGAGATTTTCATCCATTCAACAGAAGTTTATGGACTGACTTTTGTTTCAATTTTCAGACCTCTCCAGCTGCCTAGGCATTGAAACTAGACCTGCCTGTTGCCCTCGCCTCCCTTCCCCGCTTCTAAATTATAAATTCACAAAATCGCTTCTCGGCCTTTTGGCTAAGATCAAGTGTAGCATCTGTTCTTATCAGTTTAATAAATTCACAGAATTTTTCTTGCAAGGGAAGGTTTTATTTGTTTTTTATCTTTGTTCTGTTGTTTTGAGAAGGAGAGAGTTGAGCGACTCTTTATCTGAACACCTGGACCTTTTTTAAGGCTGTGTGTTGTAAGCATTATAATGTGCCAGCTGTTGGACTTCAGTGGGCTGGGATTCCACTGACCTTTTTCTCCTGTTCTTCATCCTCTTCCCCTGCCTGTCTTTGCCAAGATTAGCTGCTGCCACTTGGCAAATCTTGACCATTGCTACTTAAAATTTTGTCCGTGTCAGATGTCCAGGATAATGCATGTAGTTCTGTGAAAATACAAATTCCCTTTAAAGAACTAAAAGGAAGGGCGCCTGGGTGGCTCAGGCGGTTAAGTGTATGACTTTGATCAGGTAATGATATCTCAGTTCTTGAGTTAGAGCCTGGCATGGGGCTCTGTGCTGACAGCTCAGAGCCTGGAGCCTGCTTCAGATTCTGTGTCCTCTCTCTCTGCCCCTTCCCAGTACACTCTCTTTTCTCTCTCCCCCCCCCCCAAATAAACAAACATTAAAAAAAGAGGAACTAAAAGGAAAGCTATGCTGTAAACTTTATATTTGCAGTGTATATTCTGAACCAAATAAGCAAATGAGACCTACCTATGTGAAGACACTGTGTGAACTGAAGTGCTATCTACAAATTTAAAACCATTGTTAATACTATTGGATGGCATGTCAGCCTTTCATAATGTGTATTAAGCACCTAATTAGAAGTCACTTTGGAAACAATAATATGATAAAACCCAAACAAAAGGGGAGCCTGTGTGGCTCAGTCCATTAAGCATCCCACTCTTGATTTTGGCTCCGGTCATGATACCAGGATGGTTAGATTAACCCTCATGGGGTCGGCTCTAATAGTGAGTAGCCTGCTTGGCATTCTCTCTCTACCTCTGTCTTTCTCTCTGTCCCTCCCTCTCTCTCTCAAAATAAATAAATAAAACTTAAGAAAAAAAAACCCTCTGCAATTGGATCAAAACTTTATTTTTTACATTTACCCATTTAACTCTTTGTTAAGATTTTATCTCATTTCCTGGTTGCATCAAAAACTCTTCTCCATTCTCAGCAAACTTTGACCTAAAGAAAAATCCCAAAATATTAGGATGTTATCTTTAAAGTTTTTCTAATGTAGATTTAGGACAAATAAAATAACTTTTCTGACCATTTACTGTGTTCAAGGCCTTATGCTACACCTACAACATAGTCTAAAACAGTACCTACTCTCAAGGTTCTAACTTTTAGAGGCACTCACTAACCCAAGAGCATTTAAGTCCAAAAATGTAAATAATTTTACAAAGTACCTTGGCAAATTTATAAATAACAAAACCATAAACAGCTTAGGGAAACTTAACTAATATTTATTGGTGGTATCATCTCATTTCTACCTTTTCCCTTCTCTCAATTCTCAATTCCTAAGACTAGAGCAGTTCCTACTTTCATAGGAACACAATTTTCAATGTGTAAAGGTAAGGTTGTGAAAAGTAAGATAACAAAGCTACCATTTTATGTCTCTTTTCTGATATTAACTAAAGACATTACAAAGTAAAGATACTTGTCTTTAGGGCAACATCATTTTCTTTTTTCTTCCTTTTTTTTTTTTTCAATGTCCTTTTTCAAAATGTAATCATTCCTATTAATGTTGGCCTGGTATTACAGTTCCTGCTTAGTAAAAAGAGATACTTGAGGAAGCAGAATTATAGCAGCATGCTAGAATTAAGGCTAAATATTTAGTTGTAAGTCTATGTAATTTTATTCTTCAGATAAGCACATAAAATTGACCTCACCTTTCAAGTCGTTGCTCAAATGTCATCCTATTTAAAACTGCAACCTACCCAACATCCTCCTTATCCTGATTTTTAAAATTTTTTTAACGTTTATTTATTTTTGAAAGAGACAGAGACAGTGTGAGCTGGGGAGGGGCAGAGAGAGGGAGAGATAACATCCGAAGCAGGCTCCAGGCTCTGAGCTGTCAGCACAGAGCCCAATGCAGGGCCAGAACTCACAAGCTGTGAGATCATGACCTGAGCTGAAGCCAGACACCCAACCAACTGAGCCACCCAGGTGTGCCATCCTCATCCTGATTTTTTAAAAGAACTTGCCACTAAACATAATTTACTTGTCTATTATGCCTATTATATTTTGTCTACTTCCTCTCACTAGAATGTAACATCTATGAATGCCAATATTTTTGTTTATTTTGTTCACTGCTTTGTCCTAATACTTGGGCACTAAACATATTTGTTGAGAGAATTTGCTGAATTATAAGTTTTTAAGGCCAATGCCATAAGCATTAGTTAACATAAACATATATTGTGCAATATTATTAAACTTGTTTCCTAAAGTAGGCATATCTAAACCACCTGTCATAGTTTGATAGAGGCCAAACTATCATATTCAAATAAAGAAGGTTGTTGGGACACTTGGCTGCTTCAGTCAGCAGAGCATCCAACTCTTGATCTCAAGGCTGTGAGTTTAAGCCCCGCAATGGGTGTGGAGCCTACTTAAACAAACAAACGAAAGTTGTCATATTTGAGAAAAAGCCACCAGGTGGTGGTATTGCTTCATACTAATTCTCCATAGACTGAGATCAATTGGTCCAATTTATCAAAAGCTGAGTGGACAATTTAATCCTTTTCAAATCTCATGGTCCAATAATAATTAACTAAATTTTAAAATGTGAATGTTTTAATGCAGTCCAAGCAAGCAATACAAGCTCAAAACTCCTTTGACTCTAAAATCACAATAAGATCAAGTAAGTTCAGAATTTTAAAGCTAGGAGGAACCTCAATTCCTCAAAACCACCTCAATTACAGATGTAGTAGAAACAACCTAAGAAACAGCCAGGAAAGCAACCCTAATCATTTGACTTCCAGGCCTGGAGTAACTAGATTATGATGCTTTCTGTAACTGAACCATGATCTATCCATTTGTTAAATTGATATTCATACACATGACCATGACTCAAGAATCTGTAGTTTCCAAAGCTGGAAACTAAACATTTCTATATGTTCCATTACCTAGTGGAAGTTACATTCTTTTGCTCGGATCTTATTCTATGAAGCAGAAACCTGTGAAATATAATAAGTATATGATAAATATAAGCTTCAAAAGGGCTTATCATACTGTGTATTTATAATTGTATTTTAAACTAAGGGGCATTTTGGGGTGTCTGGGTGGCTCAGTTAGGCATCTGACTCTTGATCTCAGCTCAGGTCTTGATCTCAGTGTTGTGAGTTCAAGCCCCACACTGGGGTCCACACTGGGCATGGAGACTACTTAAAAAATAAAAATCAAAATAAACTAAGAAGCATTTTGAAATCATAAGTAGGTGTGTGATTTTCACAAAGCAAGATCTAGATTATATTTCACGTGTTTCCTTTCAATGACATGCATTTTGCCAACATTGAAGAGTTTCTCTTTAAAGGTTATTGAGATGTAATTCACATACAATAAAATTCACAATTTTTAAATGTTTATTTATTTCGAGAGATAGAGAGAAAGAGAGTGCACTCAAGTGAGGGAGGGGCAGAGAGAGAGGGAGGGAGCGAGAGAATCCCAAGCAGGCTCCGCAGTGTCAGCACAGAGCCCATCGCAGGGATAGAACTCACAAACTGTTGATTATGACCTGAGCCGAAATTAAGAGTCAGACACTCAACCAACAGAGGCACTCAGACACCCCTACAAGTCACAATTTTTAAAAATATTTAAAAAAATTTTTTTTCAACGTTTTTTATTTATTTTTGGGACAGAGAGAGACAGAGCATGAACGGGGGAGGGGCAGAGAGAGAGGGAGACACAGAATCGGAAACAGGCTCCAGGCTCCGAGCCATCAGCCCAGAGCCTGACGCGGGGCTTGAACTCACGGACCGCGAGATCGTGACCTGGCTGAAGTCGGATGCTTAACCGACTGCGCCACCCAGGCGCCCCACAATTTTTAAAAATATTTTAATGTTTGTTTATTTTTGAGAGAGGGAGAGAAAGAGAGAATATGAGCGGGGGAAGGGCAGAGAGAGAGTGGGACGGAGGATCTGAAGCAGAGAGGCAGATGCGGGGCTTAAACTCACAAACTGTGAGATCATGACCTGAACAAAGTCTGATGCTCAACCGATTGAGACACCCAGGCACCCCAAAAATTCACAATTTTTAAGTGTACATTAAGTGACTTTTAGTATATTCACAAGGTTTGCAAAGATCACCCAAATTTCAGAACATTTTCATCACCCTAAACAAAAACTCTGTACCCATTAAGCAATAATAACTTCCCAGTCCACCCCTCCCCTAGCCTCTTATAACCTGTAATCTATTTTCTGTCTCTATGAGTTTGCCTATTCTAGATATTTCATGTAAGTGGAACCATACAACATTTGTCCAGTATTTGTCTTATTTTACTTAGCATGTTTTCAGAGTTCATTCATGTTATAGCATTTATCAAATACTTCATTCCTTTCTATGACTGAATAATATTCTGTTGTATATGCCATGTTTTGTGTATTCATCAGTTGATG
This sequence comes from Panthera uncia, assembly GCF_023721935.1. Classification (NCBI taxonomy): domain Eukaryota; kingdom Metazoa; phylum Chordata; class Mammalia; order Carnivora; family Felidae; genus Panthera; species Panthera uncia. The sequence goes on from NC_064809.1 coordinate 118,992,243, forward strand.
GACATTTGAGTTGTCCTCGTTCTTTGGCTATTTGAGTAATGGTGCTATGAATGTTTGTGTACAAGGTTTTGTGGGAATATATGTTTTCAGTTTTGTGGAGTATAAACCTAGGAATGGAATTGCTGAATCATATGGTAACTCTTATGTTTAACTTTTTTTTTTCTATGTTCAACTTTTTGAGGAACTACCAAACTGTTTTCCAGCTGCATTGTTTGCTGAAACTGTTTTCCACGATTTTACATTTGCATCAAGAATGTTTCAGGGTTCTTATTTTTCACATACTCACCTATACTTCTTTTCTACTTTTTAAATTCTAGCCATCCTAATAGGTGTAAAGTGGTATCTCATTGGGGTTTGTTTGTTTGTTTGTTTGTTTGTTTCTGAGTAGGCTCCACACCCAGCATGGAACCCAACCTGGGACTTGAACTCAGAACCCACATCAGGCTCTGTGCTGACAGCTCAGAGCCTGAAGCCTGCTTCAAATTCTGTGTCTCCCTCACTTTCTGCCCCTCCCCTGCTCACACTCTGTCTCTTTCTCTCAAAAATAAATAAATGTTAATAAAATTTTTTAAGTATTCCTGATGACTAGTGATGCTGAACACCTTTTCATGTGCTTATTGGCAATATCTATATTTTCTTTAGAGAAATGTCTACTCAAATCCACTGCCTATTTTTTAATTGAGTTATTTGTCTTTTTTATTGTTGAGGTGTAAAAGTTTTCTGTATGTATTCTAGATATTAGAACTTTATCAAATATATAATTACAAATACTTTTCCAATCCTGTGAGTTGTCTTTTCAGTTTGTTGATAGTGTCCTTTGATGCACAGCTTTTAATTTCGATGAAGTCTGTCTTACCTATTTTTTCTTTTGTAGTGTGCTTTGCATGTCAAATCTAAGAATCTACTGCCTAATCCAAACTCATGAAGATTTACACCTATATTTTCTTCTAAAAGAAAAGTAAAACAAACACCCCTAAATCTGGTTCACTTTTCCAACTTCCCTATTTCTTTGCTCAGTGATCCAAATTCTATCTTGCCTTACCACCTCTGGTTAATACAGACTTGCTCCTTCTTCTGGCCCTTCACAGTGACCAAACCCTTCCCATTCTTCCTTTACTTCCTACTCTTAGACAGTAGCCACTTAACTGATCCATCTTTTTCTCCCCACTCTCAAATACCCCTAAACATCACCATTTTGCATCTAATTAAAGTCTAGCATGTACTAGGTACTCAATAAACATTAACTGAATAAAACTCATGTTAATCTATCATAAGCCTTTAAAACTCATTGCACAAAGATGTTTATAACTGTTGGTTACTTACTTTTACAGAAGATTGTGGGGTTCTTAAGGACAAGGCCTTTCTTACTCTTCTGTGTATCCCCAATGTTGGAGTTCAGTAAATGTTTGTTGAATTCATAAATGGATGAGGCCTGAGCTTCTTAACATGGTATTCAAAAACTTCCACAGTTCAATCCAACTTACTATCTCTCTCCAGTTTAGGCAAAAATTGTGAATTGAGGTTGGGGGGTGGGGTGGACTCACTGTTTCCAGGACCCTCTGGATTTTAGTTCTAAAGTAAAGTTAACCACTATTATCAGAGAAGACACCTACTGCTCTGTAGTTCTCTTCCTCTGCAAAATGAAGGATTGGACTACATTAGAGCTTCTCAGACTTTAACATATATACAAAGCACCCAACGACCTTGAACATGCAAGATCAGATTCTGATCCTGTGTTTCTACTTGCTCCCAGGGGATGTTAATGCTAATGGTCCACAGACCGGCCACCCTTCAAGTAATTATAAAATTTTGTCCTCTACAACCTTTTTAATATCTTCTGGACATTCCTTCTGCATGACTGACACTATACCAATTTGTATATTGCCTCTCCTCCCTGGGATGCTTTCTCCATTTATTTCCTCCTATTTGAATCCAACCCATCTTTTCAGGATCTTACTCCCGGGCAAAGCTTTCTCTGACTGCTCTAGTGCCCCTACTCAATCTTTTTTTACTCTACTAAAGTATCCAGGGAGCTTGGGTGGTTCAGTTGGTTAAGCATCATATTCTTGATTTTGGCTCAGGTCATGATCTCACTGTTGGTGAGTTCAAGTCCCACATTGCACTGTCAGCATGGAGCCTGCTTGGGATTCTCTGTTTCCCTCTCTCTCTATCCTACTCTCCCTCATTCACACTCTCTTTCTCCCTCTCAAAACAAATAAATACACATTAAAAAATTATAAAATAAATAAAGTATCCATTATTGGTGCTTCGTGTTTGACCCATCGTCTACAAATAATTATTGGTTAACATTGTTTGTATGTGAGTACCCAGTTATATCCTTCTTTTTCTTTCTTATGAGGCTCAACACAATGCCTCACATATAGGAAGTACTCAACAAATCATTGTTGAATAAATGAATGAATGAATGACTCACTTCAGCATTACTACTCCAGAGAGAAATCAAATGTTTTACTGTACTATATTGTTCTTTTCCAGAATATAGAGGAAAGAGGCAATATGGAATTTCCCCAGTCTACCTAAATGAGGCGGTTCAATCTAAACAACAATTTGAGGGGCACCTGGGTGGCTTGGTCGGTTGAGTGTCCGACTTCGGCTCAGGTCATGATCTCACGGTCCGTGAGTTCGAGCCCCGCGTCAGGCTCTGTGCTGACAGCTCAGAGCCTGGAGCCTGTTTCAGATTCTGTGTCTCCCTCTCTCTCTGCCCCTACCCTGTTCATGCTCTGTCTCTCTCTGTCTCAAAAATAAACATTAAAAAAAAATTTAAACAACAATTTGATCTTTTAAAAAATAAATGATATTAAAATATCTAAAATGAGTTTATATTAAAATTCAAATTTCTCCCTTTAGTTTCTGAAACAATGAAATTTGCTACCTCTGTTTCTGTCCCAATTTCCAAAACCAAATGCACATAATATATGAGAAATATAATGAGAGCTTCACATTATGTGGAATAAAAGATTGGTCCTATACAATATGAATTGGTATTTTATCATGATTTCAATATCCTGGTTAAACAACCTGCTTTACGCCCAATGCCATGTTGCATATCAAATAATAAAGTAAACTCTCTGGTGAAAAACAAAGAATCCTTCTTATTGATATAGAGAAGTTGTTTTAAAGTTAAAATAAGGAAGTTCTTTGAATATTGCCTAACTCACTATTGTGGGAAAAAAAAAGTTAGAAGCATTTCAGAACATAGTACCCTATTTTGCATTTCTATTAAAGTTTTTTTCTTAACTTGCAAAATTGTTTCATAAACTAGACTTTAACTCAAATATCAATTTACCATTTTTGACAAGAGAAAAGAGCTATATTGTATATTATCAAGTTTTTGACCAGATAGATGTTTGAGTTATAAGTTATCAGGCTGTAAAACTTCTTGATAGACTGTGAAACGACAGCTCCACAAATGTAGAGCACTTTAATCATGGTTAAGCGTAAGGCATAACACTTCTGCAAAATGCTGGAAAACGTGAGCTAAGCGAGTACAACTAGTAAAAGTGCTGTATCACTTGAATGGAGATATTAGTCTCATTTTTAGTAGGTTTTAGTAATCTAAATCAGTGTGTTTTATTTCAATTCCAAAGGATTTCCATTCTTAATTTAGTTTACCCACTTCTGATGGGAACGTCTCTTCACAAAATAAATAATAAAGTGAAAAGTCTCAGGAAGCAGACATTAATACTGATTTTTAATTATCTTTATTTTATTTAGTTCTCTAGCTCTAATAAAATATTTATGGGAAGAGGTTATTTTTAGCTCAGGCTTTGCAAAGCTCTCTGTCACCTCCCAATCTGAGTTCATCAGAATGAAGCAACACAGAAGATACAATTGATAGATACCACAAGGGCTAAAGTAGGGGGTTTTGTTATTAAAAACTGTCATCTCCATAGAATCTGAAAGAACATTGAAGATCATTGGGGCCAGTCTTCTCATTTTACAAGTGGAGACACCGCGGCCTTGATGTCACCCAGCTCATTGGTGACAGTCAGGCTTGAACTCTACTCCTTCTCTTTAATCCATGGTCCTTTCCACCTTTTTAAGTGAGACATGGGAAAACTATGAATGGTAAGAGCATCAAGAAACACACATAAGGGCACCTGGGTGGTTCAGTCGGTTAAGCGTCATACTTCAGCTCAGGTCATGATCTCATGGTGTATAGGTTCAAGCCCCGCATCGGGCTCTGTGCTGACAGCTCAGAGCCTGGAGCCTGCTTTGGATTCTCTCTCTCTCTCTCTCTCTCTCTCTCTCTGTCTGTGGGGGAGGGCCCCTGCTCACACTATGTCTCTCTGTCTCTCTCAAAAATAAATAAGCATTAAAAAAATTAAAAATAAATAAAAATTAAATTAAAAAGAAAAAAGAAACACACGTAAATGAAGGAGGTAGCCCAGTCTCTTCTGGGCTGTCTGCAGAGCTCTGACATTTGATCCACACCCCACTCAGCTCTCACTTGGTTGGCCATCCTTGAGAGACTCAAAATTCAACCACTGACTGGAAATTACTAGATGGTAATTACACAAATAGAACTTCTCTAAATGTGTCTCATTACCTGTATTTGTCACTGGGTAACCACATTTTTCCATTTTACTTCATTCCATTTTCATAAACAGCCCTATAAAATATACATTATTATTCTCCCACATTTTAAAGACAAAAAAATTGCAGCTTAGACAGGTTAAGTAATTTACCCAAGGTGCAGAGCTAGAATGTGGCAGAGCTAAGATTGGATCCCGAGCTGTTTGGCATCAGAACCAGGCCTCTTAAGCACTATTGCGGTGTGCTGCTTCTGGGAAAAAAAACTGATCTACCCAAAATAAGAAATGTCCTTATTATTTATAAAAAGATATGTATATATGAAAATATTTACATGTTATTTTCTAAATGATGTGTTCTTTTTGTTTTATTTGGGATAGATAGTAATAGTCAATATGAGAGAGTTCAGCCTAATTTATCAGTCATTTTCAATTTAAATTTTATTTTTTGCAATGCATAGTTACTTTAAAGATAACATATGTTGGGGTGCCTGGGGGGCTCTTGGTTTCAGCTCAGGTCATGATCTTGCAGCTCATGATTTCAAGGCCTGCATTGGTCTCCACACTGGCAGTGCGGAGCCTGCTTGAGTTTCTCTCTCTCTCTCTCTCTCTCTCTGCCCCTCCCCTGCTTACATGTGCTCTCTATCAAATAAATTAAAAAAAATTTTAAGTTATACATGTTTATGTATCCAAAAAAATAAATTCAAACTGTACAAGAGTAAAGAATGAAAAATCTCTCTCCTACTCTGACTTCTATACCCAGAGTCACCTTCTCAAATCAATCACTGTAAATGGTTTTGTGTATCCTTCAAAATGTATTCTATGCATATACACATATACAGGTATGTCTCACTTTATTGTGCTTTATTTTACTGCATGACCCTGGGATCTTGATCTGAGCCAAAATCAAGAGTCAGATGCTCAACTGACTGAGCCACACAGACGCCCCCCTCCCTTTTTTTGTGAGAGACAGAGTGCAAGTGGGGAAGGGGCAGAAGGAGAGAGAGAATCTTAAGCAGGCTCCATGCCCTGAGCTGAAATCAAGAGTCTGACCCTTAACTGACTGAGCCACCCAGGCACCCCACATGTGTCTCACTTTAAAACAAAAGCTAAAAATGATTAAGCTTAGTGAGAAAGGCATGTAAAAAGCCAAGATAGGCCAAAAGCAAGGGCTTTTGTATCAAATAATTAGCCAAGTTGTGGGGCGCCTGGGTGGCTCAGTCAGTTAAGTGTCTGACTTTGGCTCAGGTCATGGTCTCACAATTTGTGAGTTCGAGCCTTGTGACAGGCTCTGTGCTGACAGCTCAGAGCCTGGAGCCTGCTTTGGATTCTGTGTCTCACTCTCTCTCTGCCTCTCTCTCTCTCAAAAATAAGTAAACATTAATTTTTTTTTAATAAAAGAAAATGAAACAGCTTTATTGCTGATATGGAGAAAGTTTTAGTGGTCTAGAAAGTTTAGTGGTCAAACCAGCCACAACATTCCCTTAAGCCAAAGCCTAATCCAGAGCAAGGCCCTAACTCTCTCCAATTCTATGAAGGCTGAGACAGGTGAGGAAACTGCAGAAGAAAATTTTAAGCTAGAAGAGATTAGTTCAGGGGCGCCTGGGTCACTTGACCAGTTAAGTGTCTGACTCAATTTCAGCTCAGGTCATGATCTCAGGGTCCGTGAATTTGAGCACCATATCAGGCTCAGTGCCAACAGCTCAGAGCCTGCTTGGGATTCTCTCTCTCCCTCTCTTTCTTCCCATCCCCAACTCCCATTGGTGTGTGCTCTCCCTCTCTCTCTCTCAAAATAAATTTTAAAAAAGAAGAAGAAAAGTTTAGTTCATGAGGTTTAAGGAAAGAAGCTGTCTCAATAACATAAAATTACAAGGTGAATAGCAAGTGCCAATATAGAAGCTGCAACAAGTTATCCAGATCCAGCTAAGATAATTAATGAAGGTGACTACACTAAACAACAGATTTTCAATGTAGACAAAACAATCTTCTATTGAGAAAAGATGCCATCTAGGACTTTCATAGCTAAAGAGGAAAATAAATGCCCGGTTTCAATGTTTCAAAGGACAGGATGACTCTCTTGTTAGGTGCTAATGCAGCTGGTGACTTAAAGTTGAAGCCAATTCTCATTTACCATTCTGAAAATCCAAGGGCCGTTAAGAATTATGCTAGATCCTTTCTGCCTGTGCTCTCCCAATGAAACAACAAAGTCTAGATGACAGCACATCCGTTTACAGCATGGTTTTCTGAAGATTTTAAGCCCACTGTTGAGACCAACTGCTCAGAAAAAAATATTTCTTTCGAAATATTACTGCTCACCGACAATGCACCTGTTCACCCAAAATCACTGATGGAGATGGACAATGAGATCAATGTTGTTTTCCTGCCTGTTGACACAACATTTATTCTGTAGCCCATAAATCAAGGAATAGTTTAGAATTTCAAGATTTATTATTTAAGAAATACATTTTGCAAGGCTATAGCTGCCATAGATGGTGATTCCTCTGATGGATCTGGGCAAAGTAAATTGAAAACCTCCTGGAAAGAATTCACCATTCTACATGCTACTAAGAACATTTTTAATTCAAGAGAAGAGGTCAAAATATCATGAACAGGAGTTTGGAAGAAGTTGATTCCAACTCTCAAGAATGACTTTGAGGATTCAAGACTTCAGAGGAGGAAGTAACTGCAGATGTGGTGGAAATAGCAAGAGAACTAGAATTACAAGTGGAGCCTGAAGATGTGATTGAATTGCTGAAATCTCATGGTAAAACTTTAATGGGTGAAGATTTGCTTCTTATGGATGAACAAAGAAAGCGGTTTCTTAAGATGTAATCTACTCCTGGTGGAGATGCTATGAAGATTGTTGACATTACAGCAAAGGATTTAGAATATTACATAAATTTAGTTGATAAAGCAATGGCAGGGTTTGAGAGGATTGATTCCAATTTTGAAAGAAGTTCTACTGTGCATAAAATGATATCAAACAGCATCATGTGCTGCAGAGAAATCATTTGTGAATGGGAGTCAATCAATGTGACAAACTTTATTGTTGTCTTATTTTAAGAAATTGCCACAGCCACCGCAACTTTCTACAATTACCAGCTTGATCAGTCAGCAGCCATCAATATTAAGGCAAGCAGCAGCAAAAAGATTACAACTCGCTGAAAGCTCAGAGGATGGTTAGCATTTCTTAACAATAAAGTATTTATTGATTAAGATATGTACAGTTGACCCTTGAACAACATGAGTTTGAACTACATGGGTCCATTTATGTGCAGATTTTTAAAATAAATACAGTACAGTACTGTAACATATTTTTTCTTCCTTGTGATTTTCTTTTCTTTTCTTTTTAGATACTGAATTTTTTTAAGTACTCTCTATGCCCAACGTGGGGCTCAAAGTCACAACCCTGAGATCAAGAATTGCACGTTCTGCTGACTGAGCCAGCCAAGCTGGCTTCCTTGTGATTTGCTTATTAACATTTTCTTTTCTCTAGCTTGCTTTATTGTAAGAATATAGTATATAATGTTTATAACATTCAAAACATATGTTAATTGACACTTGTCAGTAAGACTTCTAGTCAATGATAGGCTATTAGTAGTTAAATTTTGGAGAAGTCAAGTTAAACATGGATTTTGGACTGTATGGAGGGTGGTGCACCTAAACTCCACATTGTGTCAACTATACATTGTTTTTATATGTAATGCTATTGTACACTTAGTAGACTATAGTATAGTTAAATATAACTTATATATGCACTTTTACTTTCTTTATTGTGATATTTGCTTTATTGTGGTGGTCTGGCACTGAACCTGCAGTATCTCTGAGGTGTGCCTGTGTATGTACATTTCCTTTAATATAGATGGTAGCATTATATTTACACTGTTCTGTATGTTTTTACACTTAATGTATCTTGGCAAATGTTCTATATCAATACATGTAAATTTACCTTATTCTTTTTAAACAGTGGGAAATTGTTCCATTGCAGAATAATAAGAAGGTGAAAATTCATTAACATCAATAAATAGTGTTTCTTGGGCTCTATCCTGTATGTGTGACTGGAAGATTTCCAGCCCCACCCTGCAAATCCCACAGATCTATCCTCTGAGCCTCCAAGAGATGAAGAGAGATATAGGTGAACCCTCTGGTGCCATCAACAGAGAAGTTCATACCATGCTAGTCACAATACAAGACAGCATGGCACTTCTTCCCCTGGTAGTTCCACTAAAACTTTTGTGTCAGAACAACTTGTCCAGGTCTTGGTTTTGACATGACACATAAGCCCTTCAGATCTGAGTGATAAATAATATGCGACACTCAAAAATGTCTTTCTTCACCAGTAATTCCCTTGGAATAAGTCTTCCTATAAAGTTCCTGGGTCTTTCATGCAAACAGATCTCTGGTAGACCCTCTTCAGCTGAAGTACGAATATTCCCAATTGAGTCTATTTAGTGAGACTGTATTCAGTGGCTCAAGATGAGTCACACATGCCATCCCATCTCCACTGCTAAAAACACACAATGAAGCACTCCTATGGAGTCCTCTTGCCTCACATGAGCCTTATTGGCATGCATGGTGAAAACAGACTTTTATTAATGGACATCAAATTTGACATTTACTAACGGACTTCAAAATTGATGTATTATTGCCATTTACAACTGAGAAAAGTGAGGATAAGTATAACAGATGGAAAAAAGTGAGTCTGTGGTGTTCAAGCAGGGAGCAGATATTAACTGATATTAAAGTCTTCTGTTTCTCCAGACTGCCTTCCCAGGGCTGGGGAACTCCTCCATCCACAGCCATTTCAAGTGCAACCTGAAATTAAACTTTTTTAAAGCTTTTTCTTCCTTCCTTTCTCTCTTTCTTTATTTCTTTCTTTCTTTCTTTCTTTTTCTTTTTTAAAGTAATCTATATACCCAACATAGGGCCCAAACTCATGACCCTGAAATCAAGAGTCACTACCAACTGAGCCAGCCAGATGCCCCTTCTTTTAAATTCTATGTTCATCATGGGCAGCTATGTGTCCTTGAACACTACACGTTTCATTATTTATTCATCCATTCACTGAAGAAATATCATTAAGTCCTGGTGAAAGGCCAACCATTGTGCCTCGTCCTGGGGACTTACCTGCAAAGGAGAAGAATGTGTCAGTTTCAACATATAAACAAGTAAACAAGGTATCTATAGATTGCAATAAATGCTATGGAAGAAATGGGTAGGATAATGTGATCAAAGGTTACTAACTGGAAAGAAGGGGCTATTTTAGATAGAAGGGTCAGGGAAGGTCTTGAAGAAGGTGACATTTCAACTGAAGTCCGAAGGGTGAAAGATGAGAAGGAGCCAGTCATGCAAGGACTAGGGAACAAGTGTCTGGGCAAAGTGGACAGCAGCTACTTGATCTTTCCAGTTCACTTCAGCATGGCACACTGTTGAACTCAAAATACACTTCTCAAATGAAAATGAATTCACATTGCTTTGCCAAGTGCTAAAACATATTTTAAGGCCAGCTATTACCTGACCAATTGCTATTTAAAATAATACACTTAATAATAGTTTCTATTATTACATTATTTATTTATCTTTATACATTTTCTAATGTGTATTATAAGGGATAACCTCTATTTGATATTGACTGAGGCAGCATAATATATTCCTTCAACAAATATACATCAAGGTCCTACTGTATGCTAGATCTTCTGCTGGGCTTTGGTGATGAAATAGTGAAGCAAAGAAAGCTTATGTGAAATGAGTACTGGATTGACATTGGGTTGGGGTCCTCAGTCCCCTCTCCCATCAAGGCAGTTTTCATGTGCTTTTATACACATGACCTTCCATATGAAAGTTTATTATATAAATGATTTCACTGATAAAAAAAGAAAAAGATTATAAAATCACAGGCTCCCCAAAGTCCTTTCTGTAAAAGTAGATATACATATTATTGTGGGGAAATTTTTATTTTCCTTAAATTCCTTAAAAGCTACATGTGGACATTATGTTTGAGACAACTCAAGAATCATATGAAATAAAGTTAATTACTTTGCTTGAATGGATGAAAAAGTCATATTTACTTTTAACATAAATATAACATTTTCCCCTATGGGTATAGAACATTAACCAAAGTCCCTTGCCCTTTTAAAACACAAAAACAAAACAAAACACTCATATTTAATTGTTTCTGATTTTTAAAATTCTCCTTGTCCTATAAGAATTCTCAAAGTACAGTCTACATACATTTTAATTGAATTATTTTCTCCTTTCAATATTTCTGACAATCTTTTAAGCAATAAGGAAGGAAATACCAAACTGGCAAAATGTGGGATGTGAAAATGATGCTATGGGCATGAGAAAACTGCTCCTATTATGTTAGCAAGTTTCGAGTCCTTTACAAAAAAGAAGAACTGGCTTATTAATACCAGTTTTGCTTAGTCATGTATTTTTTTTAAAGTTATTTTGCAGTTATGTATTGGCTTTTTCGCTGGCATCAACGTGGGAAACAAAGTCACATGAATTGAAGTTAGTGCTCATTTTATTTCTGTCCTTTTCCTCTTTGACACCTATCTAGGGCATACAGATGTTATGAAATTCATAACAAAGACCTCCAGTCATTTTGGGGAGAAAAATCACACTCCCTTCTTTCGCTTAAAGTACTTAGATTATATTTCTTTCCTTAGACTATGTAAGACCACTATTCCGTGTTATTATGGTGCTTGGTATTAAGTAATGAATTTAGTTGGTAATGAACATGCCAGGTATTAATTGTTGGCCTGTGGCAACATTGCCAAGTAAAGTTATTGTTTCTTGGTCCTTCATTTGGGTGGTCTCTTCTGCTTTCCAGCAAAGGCCCTCCCAGAGCATACATACCTCTGCACTCAGACCCAACTCTGCATTCTCTGGCCCAGTCTCTCAAGTTCTAGATCTTTCTGAGCTCTTTCTTTTGTTTATCCCTAGCTGACTTCCAGTTGCTATAAGACATTCACACTCCAGTATTAGGAAAAAATTATTAGAAAATGTTCTCCCTGGTAAATACTGTCACTCAAACATTTTCTGAAGTCATGAATAATATGGGGTTTTAGGTAGCTAAAGGAGGAGATATTTTCACTCACAGCTTTCTATAGGTACTTTTCAAAGTCTACCCTAGAAAGGGTCATCTTTGCTAAATGGATATAAACCCCCTGCCTTTCTTACTCAATGAAACTTGCTTACTCATAGCTCACAAAGTTCCCCTGAAGATGATTAGTAAGCATTATTCCAAAGTTTCAGCAAAAACATTGAGGGAGGCTGCTTAACAGTATTAGATTTAAATTAGTGGTTTGAAAGAAAGTCTCGTTGCCTTATCTGCTAGCCAGTGTTTCTGCTAAATTAGTTTTTTTCTCACTAACAAGTGCTCATACAAACAAGGAAAAAATAAGAATTCACAAAGAAATATAATATTAGAACTGAAAGGGACCTTTAGGATAAACAAGGCCAATGTACTCATTTTACAGAGATAACTGAGGCTGCCAAGCCAAGTTATCCAGACTCACTGAGCCAGTGATAGACCTCATTCCTCAATTACAGTGTCTCGTAGCACCATGGTCCTCTCCTTTCTTCCAAGCAGAACATTTTGCAACTACTTACTTATGTCATTTCGTGATTACAGGACTATTCCCTTCATGATTACAGGAACTCTGGTTTCACTTGCTCCTTACCAGAACAATCAGGCTTATAGTCGGTGCTCAATAAATATTTGCAACATAGAGTCAAATAGAGTTTGACATAGAGTCAACTCTCAGTAAACATAGAGTCAACTCTCAGTAAAGATAGAATCGAAAGCTTATTTAGTCTTTTGAATAATTGTCAAGTCATTGTTCACACATTATGTAGACATGTCACTTAAATTAATCAAGAAAATGTTAGTTTCTACTCTAGTAAAATATAAATTTTAAAATCTCAATGGCGTAAGACAAAAGGGCTACTTCATATGTATTTAAATTCTATATGTGATGGATGTCCTATCTCTACCTTATAGCTACTCTACCTGGAACTTAGAGCCTCCAAGGTCATGATGGAAGAGTGAGAGAGCAAGACAGAGGCAGCATACTGGCTCAGAGGGCCTTAAGTCCAGAAGTGGAACACAGCACTTCCACTCAGATTCCTGTGGCCAGAATTGATCATATGGTCCCACGCCCATGGCAAAAGAGGTTGACAATGTTTTAGGGAGAACTAGCTGTCTCTGCTTGCCATTGTGTGAGTTAATTATAATAATAACAATCACTATTTTTTAATGTTTATTTATTTATTTTTAAGAGAAAAAAGGACAGCACAAGTCGGGGAGGAGGCAGAGAGAGAGGTAGAGAGAATCCCAAGCAGGCTCCACACTTGTCTCAGAGCCCGACGAGGGGTTCGATCTCACAAACCATAAGATCACGACCTTGAGCTAAAATCAAGAGTCAGACATTTAACCAACAATTTAGCCATCTAGGCACCCCAACAAGTACTAATCTTTATTGAGTACTTACTTTCTGCTAGGTCAAGAGTTAATATGTGCGTTATTACATCCACTGCTCCATTTAATTCTTAGTACATGGAAATGAACTGCAGACACTCATTATGCTCAGTTTCCAAATGAAGAAATTAAGGGATTGGTTCATTTGTTCAAGATCACAATTGCTAAGTGGGATCAGAGATCTGTGCTAATATGTCAGGTGCTAAAGCCTGTGCTCATAGCCACTCAGATTTAATCTCACCTATGTGAGTCATCAGAGTAAGGCTTTGAAGAACAACAGATTGCTTTTAATAGTAAAAATAGAGGGTAAGAATTATAAAATTCATTTGTGTGATGATAAATAAGCTCAATTTACCCATTCAGTTGAAGAAATGACTATTGTTAATGTCACCAGTAGTGGAAAAAACTGAGATTATGTGCATCCTGATGAACACTGAGAACACAACACACAGCATTTCTGCCCAAAGTTCATGATCTGAATCTGAGAAAAAAACCCAAACTGAAGGACAGTGTACAAAACAACTGGCCTGCATTCTTCAAAAATGTCAGTGCCATGAAGGACAAAGACTGAGGAACTCCTCCAGATGTAAGAGGATGAAGAGAACCACAAAGTACAATGTATGATCTTGAAATGGATCCTAGAAGAGGGGCTCAAAAAGGCTATGAAGGACATTTTGAGGGCAACAGGTGAAATTGAAATATGAACAATATATTATATGAGTATTATGATAATACATTTCCAAATTTGAAAATTATACTATGGTTATTGAAAACAACCTCGGGCACCTGGGTGGCTCAGTCAGTTAAGCGTCTGGCTTCAGCTCAGGTCATGATCCCACGGTCCATGGGTTTGAACCCCACGTCGGGCTCTGTGCTGACAGCTCAAGAGCCTGGAGACTGCTTCAGATTCTGTGTCTCCCTCTCTCTCTGCCCCTCCCCCGTTCATGCTCTGTCTCCCTCTGTCTCAAAAATAGATAAACGTTAAAAAGAAAATTAAAAAAAAAATTAAAATTAAAAATTAAAAAAAAAAAGAATGAAAAAGAAAAGGGACAACTTCAAGGGGCACTGGGGTGGCTCAGTTGGTTAAGCATCTGACTTCAGCTCAGGTCATAATCTGACAGTTCTTGACTTGGAGTCCCACATCAGTGAGCTCAAGCCCCACTTCTGGTAAAACATGAGTCCCCCCTTCAGGTGAGCCCTGTTTCTCTCTCTCTCTTTCTCTCTCCCTCTTTCTCTCTCTGACACTCACTCATTCGTGCCTCTCTCTGTCTCTTGAAAAGAAAAGAAAAATGAAAAAAGAAAAGTAAAAAAAAGAAAAGGGAAATCCTCAGTTTTCCACCTGTGTGTTTCTTCCCTGTGAATCTCCTTTACAGCTCCCAGAAAACACTTCTGGTCACCAGATGTGTAGAGATTTTTCTCCACACCAAGTAATTCTTTATGACACCAACTCAGTGTCCTACAATTTAACTCAATTCTGATACTATTTATCCAGAGACAGTGTCAGATCCCACATGTAAGGGTTTAGTGCCATGCATTCTCCCTCAACATACCCACTTCAGACTCCAGTCACAAGCCCAGGTTGTCACCTGTGTTTCTGACCAACTAGCTCTACATTGGAGGTTCCAGTGACCCCCTTCTTGGGTTTGATTAATTTGCTAGAGATGCTCACAAAACTCAGGGAAACACTTAACATTTATGAGTTTATACAAAGATATGGTAAAGGATATGGATGAATAGCCAGATGAAGAGATGCATAGGGAGAAGTCTGGGAGGGTCCTGAGTACTGGAGCTTCTGTCCCCATGGAGTTGGGATTCATCACCCTCCTGGTGTGGATGCATTCACCAACCTGGAAGCTCACTGAACTTCATATTATTAGATTTTATGGAGGCTTCCTCACATGGGCATGATCAAATATTAACTCCATTTCTAACCCCTCTCCTCTCTCTGGAGAATGGGGGTTGGAGCTGAAGATGCCAAGCTTCTAATCAAGACTAGGTCTTTCCGGTGACTACTCCTATCCAGAAGCCATCCAGGAGCCCACCCAGAGTCACTTCATAGAACAAAAGATGCTCCTAATGCTCTTATCACTTAGGAATTTACAAGAGTTTCAAAAGTTCTGTGTCAGGAACCAGGGGCAGAGACCGATATATATTTTCGATTTTCTCACAGTTAACTAAGAGAATGTTCTTGTTTTTAGGACTTAGCTATAGAGCTATCTAGACGTGAAGGGGCATGATGTCTAAAACTTGCTTTCAGGGCGCCTGGGTGGCTCAGTCCATTAAACATCTGACTTTGGCTCAGGTCATGATTTCGCGGTTCCTGAGTTTGAGCCCTGTTTTGGGCTCTGTACTAACAGCTCAGAGCCTGAAGCCTGCTTCATATTCTGTGTCTCCCTCTCTCTGTGCTCCTTGCTTGCATTCTCTCTCTCAAAAATAAATAAACATTAAAAAAATTTTTTTAAATAAAATAAAACTTGCTTTCAAATGATTCATAGTTATATGTATAAATAAAAAGAGATAAGCAAAAATAGCAAATCACTAACAATTACTGAATCTGCACTATTCTTAAAGTTGTTTAAATTTTGACTTTTTTGGAAAAAAAAAATTAAAAAAAAAAGAAGAAGCGTTTATTCATGGCCTGGTTGGCACTAGGCACTGCTTCTGGCCACAGAAAAGTAAGTTTTAGGCAAGGATATGTACAGAATGCTATGCATCTAATTCATTGTAGGTAAGACTGGTAGAACCCAAGCTGTGATTGATTTCCTTTATCATAAAGGCTTTTGATTCATTAGGCTTGGTTTTCAAAGGAAGGTTACGGTTTCCTCCTCCTTGGAGGTTTTGAGGGAGGAAAGAAATGAAGTCTCAGTGGGGTGTCAAAAGGGGCCATGAATTTTTGTAACCATTAGTTCCATGGTAATATAAAAACTGAAGAGAAATGGAAATCCCCTTTGAAAGCAAAGGCATTCTCAGGCAACAGAAATCCAAGGCTCTGGTGGAGTGGTTGAGAATTAGAAAAACCGCCCATTCTATTCAAATTCACTCTCACTCAAAGCATTAATGCACTAAGTAGATCGCTCAACATAAACCACAGATGCTGGTGGCTTCCCATCCTTCCCTAAAGCATGCGGGCATATAAACTACTGGAGAAAAACAAGCAAACCAGGGCAACGTTTCCAAACCTTCTTTCCACCAAGGTCAGAAGAGTTTCTGAATTGCCAAGAGTAGTTTCACAGAAGACCTTAAACTGGGTGAATAAAATTGTGTTCACTGTTATGCCCAGAATTCGTGATCCCCAAATACCGCCAGGGAGCCGAGTCCGATGTAAAAGCAAAAGAGCCTTTATTCGAGCTAGCTCCAGCTCAGTCCCCTACCTGCACCGACCGACACAGCGGTGAGATACCCCCCTTTCAAAAGGACAAAGGTTTTATTGGGGCCTAGGGGCAGTTGGTGAGGTAATGGCTGTGGCCTCAGCCGACTGGCTGGGGAAGGGTCGGAGTCCTGTTACGCAGGTCACCGGGCGTGTTTTGATCGGGAAGTTTGAACGGGTGAGCGGGAGGTTACTCAAGGGGAGGAGGCGTGGTCAAGGCGAAGGACACAGAACAAGATGGAGTCGGCTGGTGTAGGCCCGCCCTTTCATTCACAAGGGATACAAATAGGTTAGAAATCAGTATACTGTAAAGGCAGAGATTAGCTGTGAGAAAGCAAAATCACTTATATACAAGAGAAATACTTATTGAAGCATAAATATATTTTCCATTTCTCACAGATTTGTTTTATCTAACCAGCCATCATCATTTTTGAAAGAGTATAAAAAGCTTTTGAATTTCTCTCCTTCTGCATGCTTCTGATTAATACAAGAAATACAGGATGGGGGCGCCTGGATGGCTCAGTCCTGTTAGTTAAACATCAGACTTCGGTTCAGGTCATGATACCAGTTTGTGGGTTGAAGCCCCACGTCAGGCAGGCTCTGTGGTGACAGCTCAGAGTTTGGATCCTGCTTTGGATTCTTTCCCTGCTCATGCTCTGTCTCTTTCTCTCTCAAAAATAAATAAACATTAAAAAAAAAAAAAAAGAAATACTGGATAAATAATTTAACATAGGCAGTGTGATCAGAACAATGTCATGCACATACTACAATCTCAATAACTTATTTTTTAAAAGAGATAAAAACTATTAGCTGAACAGAGTTAAGATTGACTCCCACTTAAATCACAGTTATATGGGAATAAATCAGCTTCCACTACAGTGTCCTAGGGATCTAGAACTTCATCTGAAGGCAATTCTGAATACCATGTTCTAAAGTGCCTTTCTGAGGCATCTGGGTGGCTCAGTCAGTTGGTGTCCGATTTCAGTCCGGTCACGGTCCTTGAGTTTGAGCCCCGAGTCAGGCTCTGTGCTGACAGCTTGGAGTGTGGAGTCTGCTTCAGATTCTGTGTCTCTCTCTCTCTCTGTCCCTCCCCCACTCCTGCTCTGTCTCTCTCAAAAATAAATAAACGTTAAAAATATATATATTAAAGTACCTTTCCAAGGTTCCTTCTCTCTGTGGCTTTTCCTAATTCATTCAGACCTTCACCTCATATCCATGCAGAACTAAGTTGCCAAAATTCTTTTCCCATGTCCATTTCTCTTACACAACTATTCTGGCTGTTTCTTCATACAACACCATAAAGACTTTCAGAGCCCAGAGGAAAGAAGTCTTGTCCTGTTTTTGCATAGGCTCAATCAATGGCTCAATGAATTTTACTTTCCATGTTTTAAATACTATTTAAAAGGGGCGTCTGGGTGGCTCAGTCGGTTGAGCGTCGGACGTCGGCTCAGGTCATGATCTCGCGGTCTGTGAGTTCGAGCCCTGCATCCGGCTCTGTGCTGACAGCTCAGAGCCTGGAGCCGGTTTCGGATTCTGTGTCTCCCTCTCTCTCTGACCCTCCCCTGCTCATGTTCTGTCTCTTTCTCTGTCAAAAATAAATAAACATATAAAAAAATAGTATTTAAAGGATTAATTTGCCTTTGCCAAGTATCTCCATAAAAGTGAAGCTTTTCCTCAGGTAGATAGTGCTACGTGAACTTGGGCAAGTTATTTAACCCCTCTGTGCTATATCATAAATAATGTCAGTGATGTCATTGTTACTGTTGTTAATATTAGGCATAGGAAAAATTGAATTTGGAAAATGGCAGTACTGGGATTTCAACCCAAGGAATTCTGTCTCCACCCTTAAGAGTCTGGGCTCTTATCCATTTTTCTTGATTTCTTAAATTGAGAAAAAGACCCTAGATAGCCACTGATCTGGTCTGTGACACCATAGTTTTGCTTCTTCTAGAATTTCATATAATTTGAATCTTACAGTCTTACAGTATGTAGTCTTTTGTGTCTGAATTCTTTTACTTAGCAAAATGCTTTTGAAATTCATCCATATTGAGTGGGTGTGTAAAATAGTTTGTTCCTTTTTCTCTTTAGTAAAATTCCATTGTATGGGTATGCTGCAATTTGTTTATTCATTCAAGAGTTGATGGAAATTTGGATTATTTCCAGTTTGGGCATATTATGGATAAAGCTGCCATGATCATTTTCATACAAGTCTTTGTGTGGACATGTTTTCATTCCTCTTGGGCAAACACCTAGGAGTAGAAAGCTAGGTCATACAGTAAGGTGCATGTGCAACTTTATAAGAAACTAACAAACTATTTCCCAAATGTTTATACCATTTTATATTCCCACCAGCAAAGTATGAGTGTTCCACTTGCTTCATATCCTTGCTAACACTTAGTAACTATCAATCTTTTTAGTTATATCCGTTTTAGTATGTGTGTCGATGTAGCTCATTGTGGTTTTTTATTTGAATTTCCCCACTGATGAATGATGTTAAGTACCTTTTCAGGTGTTTATCATTGATATATTTTCTTTAGTGAAATATCTGTTTAAATATTTTGTCTCCTTTTTAAACTCTAGTTTTAGTCTTATTGAGTTTTAAAGCTTTTTATTTTTTTATGTTTTAGATACAAGTCCTTTATCAGAAATAAGTTTTGCATATATATTCTCCCAGTTTGTGTCTTGGCTTTTAATTATCTTCTCAGGATCATTTGAAGAGCCAAAGTACAAATTTATATGAAGTTCAACTTACCAATTTTCAGTGTTTTAGGTTCTGTGTGTTTTGTGTCTTATTTTAGAAATCTTTGTGAAACATAAGGGCATACAATTTTCTTCTTTATGTTTTCATATTGAAGTTTCAGAGTTTTATCTCTTTAAAGCTTTGAGTCATTTTGAGTTAATAATTTTATATGCTATGAGGTAAAAGTCAGGGTTTTCTTTTTCCAACTGTATATCAAAATTTTCCAGATTCATTTTAAAAACTCAATCAGTCATACATGTATAAGTCATGTATAACTAGACTTATACTGTACCTACATGTCTATCCTTATGCCAATACCAGATTATGATATTGATTACTGTAGCTTTATGGTAAGTCTCCAACATTATTTTTTTTGTAAAATTGTTTAGCTATTTTACATTCTTTTAACTTTTATAGAAATTTTATAATCAGCTTGTCAATTTCTACAAGTCATGTGCTGCATTTTGATTGGTATCATCTAAAATCCATAATTAAATTTGAAAGGATTTGACATCTTAACAATAATGAGTTTTCTGATTCATGAACATTGTATAACTCTCCACTTATTCAGATCTTCTTTGATATCTCTCAACAATGTTTTCAGTGTTCAGGTCTTACATGTATTTATCCTTAAGTATTTTGTGTTTTTAAAATGTTATTATAGGGGTGCCTGGGTGGCTCAGTTGGTTAAGTGTCCGACTTCAGCTCAGGTCATGATCTCACGTTTCATGAGTTCAGGCTCTGTGCTGACAGCTCAGAGCCTGGAGCCTGCTTCGGATTCTGTATCTCCCCCTCTCTCTGCCCCTCCCCTGCTTGTGTTCCCTCTCTGTCTCTCAAAAAATGAATAAATGTTAAAAAATATTCTTTAATGCTATTATAAATGCTACTGTTTTCAAATTTCAAAGTCCAATAGTTTGTTGCCAGTATATAGAAACACAATTGATTTTTTTATGTTAACTTATATTCTGCAACCTTGCTAAATTCATTTATGATCAGTGACAGCTGTTTTGTGGATTCTTTAGTATTGTATATATAGCTAATCATATCACATTTGTTTGCTTATTTATTTATTTAATCATATCATCTTTAAATAAAGACAATTTTACAGCTTCTTTTCCAGATTGTATGCTTTTTATTCCTTTTCCTTGCTTTACTACACTGGCCAGGACCTACAGTACGATATTAAATAGAGCTATACACTTGAAGTGGGTATATTTTATTGAATGTAAATCGTATCTGTCAAAGCAGTTAAAGAGACTATTACTGAGGTGACTCTCTTGCCTCAATGGCCTATGTAAGCAAACCAAAACCTAGGACATAGTCAATTGTAAATGCATTCATATCCAAGAGGATGAAATTTAAGAACAACCAATCACAAACAGCCAACTAGGCTTTCCCAAATAAAACAACCACTTGAGGGCACCTGGGTGGCTCAGTCAGTTAAGTGTCTGACTTTAGCTCCGGTCATGATCTCACCATTCCTGAGTTCAAGCCCTGCATTGGGCTCTGTGCTGACAGCTCAGAGCCTGGAGCCTGTTTCAGATTCTGTGTCTCCCTCTCGCTCTCTGCCCCTTCCCTGCTCATGCTCTCTCTCTCTCTCTCTCAAAAATAATAAAGTAAACATTAAAAAAAGTTTTTTAAATTGCTTAAGTTATAGTCAATCAAATAATTTCCTTGTTTGTGCTATGTCTTCTATGTCTGCTCTATAGGAGCCTACAAGCCTTTCCCCTAGCTTCTGGAAGGGGAGTGCTCCTCATCACTTTTGGTTTGGTGCTGCCTAGTTCAAATCAATATTTACTCATTTAAACTCTTGTAAACTTTAATGAGCATCAGCTTATCTCTTAATGAATCTCAATATCACTGATTTTTTTTTAGTTGTCTCTATGCTCAATGTGGGGCTCAAACACACAACCCCTAAATCAAGAGTCACATGCTCTACCAACTAAGCCAGGCATCCCAACACTGATTTTTTAAAATTGAACTGCATATATCACAAAAATGAAAAGTTAAAGAGGCCTTTTATTGTGTGATGGGCATTGAATCACAGATGCAAAAGAGTTGAAATTGCAATTCCTGATCTTGATTTGAAAAAATAATAAAAGGAAAACAATGATGGCTAAAGTTAAGAAAGAAATTATTGAGACAATTGACTTGGAAACTTTTTCTTCCTATGTTAAGTTTGAAAATGTTCAAAAATGATGAAAGAAAAAATATTGAAGGTTTTCAAAGTATTTGATGATGGTGATACAGGAAGCATAAAGATTTGAGGTAATTTAGCTTCTGATAAACCTGAGAAAATATTTGACCAAGCTGTCTGTGATGGGGATAGAGCAATAAATAAGGGGGAATTATTGAGAATGACAAACACACACACACACACACACACACACTCACACACAAAACAAAACAAACAAAAAACAACCTTCTTCTTTATCAATACAGGTACACTGTTATCTTTTTGGAAGGTTGTTTACTTCTTGGTTTTTTTAAAAAATATTGTTTCTACAATTTAATCTCTGAAGGTATACTTCCATAATATTTGGCTTAAATATATAGATTAAATTCTGACTTTTGATTTCTAAACCACACTGTCACATGATTTTTTTTTCTGTTAACATATTGTTAGACTACAGCATGTAGAAGCAAAAGTAAACAAAGTTGGTTTCCTTGAACTGTGAACTAAGACCAATAGAAATCCCAGTTGCTGTGAAAGAAGTCCCCACTTAGAATACTTATTCCTTTTTTAGGTTTAATAAACTGGGTCTTGCTGTAAAGAGATTGAAATAAGAGAGGAAATAAGCCCTTTTTTACTTTATTATGTTTCCTTTTTACAACACCTGACAATCATTTCCATTTAAATCAGGTATTCAGTTCTGTAAAGTATAAAATAAAATTGCTTGGCAAGTGTATTATTTTCTCATTTTCTTCTAATTATATATATAACGCAGTATTTCTATCACCACATTTCCTTCTATATGACATTATACCAAGGGAAGAGGGAGAAAAGCAACATCCGTTCAATACTCTGTCTGTGGGATGTGTGTTCTCAGCTGATCCGTAACAGCCAAGGAAATAGGTAGTTTATCTATTTTATAGCTGAAAAAATGAACCAATAGATAAACATTACCCAGATTCTGACTAGAGATTTGCAAAGTTTAAGCTTTTGCCCTGCACTCTGCTGCTTCTCTCATGATGCTTTTGAAGTTTAACTTCCTAATTTATTTTCAGTTCTGTCTCTCAGAATTTTTTATTTTTTTCTAAATTTTAATTTTGTCAACTTAACTCTCCTTTTCAAAAGAACTACACTCTTCTGGAATATGAACAATAAACTTGGAGCAAGAAGAAATTCTGTTCAAAATGTAACTTTTAAAGGCCACACCCAGCAAGTTTTTAAATATAGACTGAGGGTTTTTGTTTTTCTTTTGTTCTGTCAACATCTAAGAGTGTTTCTTTATTCTATTGAGATTATGTGTTAATGGAGTATTCTTACCTGTTTTCACAGTACTTTAAAAAAAAAATTCCAGTATTGTTAACATATAGGGCTATATTAGTTTCATGTGTACAATACAGTGATTCAAAGTTTTTATTTTTTTAATTCTTTTATCTTTTTAAGTTTGTTTATTTTGAGAAAGAAAGAGTGAAAGTGGGGTAGGGACAGAGAAAGAGGAGAGAGAGAGAGAGAGAGAGAGAGAGAGGGAATCCCAAGCAGGCTTTGCACTGTCAGCACAGAGCCCAATGTGGGACTCGAACTTACAAAGTGTGAGATCATGACCTGAGCTGAAATCAAGAGTCTGACGCTTAACCAACTGAGCCACCCAGGTGCCCTTACAATGCAGTGATTCAATGATTCTATCCATCATTCAGTGCTCATCACAATAAATGCACTCTTAATCCCCTTCACCTATTTCATTCATCTGCCCTCTTTTATTCCTAATTGTGAAAATTTTCTTCTGGACAAAGGAAAAAAGTATATATTAAACGTGTGCCAGCCTCTCATTTTTAAGAAGGTTTTATATTTTTAAACTAGGTAATACATATGAAAAAAAGGAATTCAAAGAGTATCAAAAACTATATAGTGAAAAGTAACTCTCCCATCTCTGGTACACAATCCCTAGTGTTCCCCAAGACACTCACTTTTTTTTTAAACAATTTCTTACGTAACCTCCAGGCTATTCTATGTGTATGTAAGCACATATAATATTTAATACAGTCTTTTAAATATAATAAAATTCTTCTATACACACTAGCATCATACATTTTTTATTTTTTAATATATCTCAGAATTCCACATTGATATAAAAAAAAACTACCTCATTGTAATGGCTATGTAACATTCCATTGAACAATATGCAACAGAAACCATATATTGTTCACAAAGCCTAAAATATTTGCTACTTGATTCTTTACAGAAAAAGTTTGCTAGGTTCTGTTTTTGCTACTATACTTTGAGTTAGAATTTAGTAACAAAGAAGTTAATACTAAAAGCCACTGAGGGGCACCTAGTGGCCTAGTGGGTTAGACGTTCAACCTCAGTTCAGGTCATGATGTCACCATTTGTCAGTTTGAGCCCGACTCAGGCTTTGTGCTGCTGACAGCTCACGGCCTGGAGCCTGCTTCAGATTCTGTCTCTCTCTCTCTCTCTCTCTCTCTCTCTCTCTCTGCCCCTCCCCTACTCATGCTCTGTGTCTCTCTACCTCTCAAGAAGAAATAAACATTTTTTAAAAATTAAAAAAAAAAGTTGTTGAGATACTGTATTTAGAAATTTAAAACAGACTTATAAGCAACTCCTGGGTCAAGGAAGAAATCATAATGGAAGTTAATTAATAATTAGAACAGAATGATAGTGAAAACATTCTATATCAGAATTTGTGGGATAGAGCAAAAGTGACATTTTTAGTCTTATATAGACTCATAGTTAAAAAACAAAAACAAGCACAAACAAAAATTAAAAACAAGTATCCCAAATAAGAGATTAGAAAGGAAATCAGAATAAATCCAAAGAGAATAAAGGAAGGATATATTAAATGTGAGAATGAATTGAAGAAGGCAATAATAAAAGCAGCAGTGTCCATTTTTTTGAAAAGGTCAGCAAAAAAATTTTTTTTTTTTTTTTGTAAAATAGAGAAAGGATGTATGGATGTATTGAGTTCTTATTTATGGTTTTTGCATTTTTCAGCTCTAGAATTTCTATTTGGTCCTTCATATCTGCCATGCCCCCCAACTCTCCTATTAACAAAAAATAATAATTGTCAGTTCTCTGCTGAGGTTTTCAATCTTCTGTTTACCTCCTTAAACACAATAAATATTATTTTAAAGCCTGGGCTGACAAGCCCAGTGTCAAAAGCCCTTGTGTGGCTATCTCTATTTTCTGCTGTTAACTACTGGTTCTCCTTCAAGTTTGCCTAATCTAAGTGCCTGATGGTTCTTTAAGGTCTCTTGAACCTTTTATTTGAAAACAATGCAGAGGTAATTTGAGGCTATCATGTAACCTTCTACCGGAAAAGTGTCTAAAGACATTAACAGCAGGGATTGTCTTAATCCAATTTCAGGGATTGGAAGGACAGGTACAAAACTGGGCTACATTTCCCAGTAGGGCAAGTCTACCTCCCGTTTTGATGTACTCCAAGGGTAAAAGGCCCACAAGCTCTCAACCCAAATTGCTCCAGGGGGAATTTAAATGCCTCCCCTACCCAGAGCCAGCCACAGCAAATGTTTAACGGCATCAGAAGAGATGGAAACAAATGGGCATACTAGATAGGCTCCTAATTTGGTGCACACTCAAATCCATATCCCTAAAATTTCTGACATTTAAAGCATTTAGAAGTGAGTTCTGACTGCAGGAAAGGTCAAATAAAGATCACTTTTGTCAGTGTCTCCAAGCACCTAATATAATCCTGTAATTAACTGGGACTCTCCCTCCTAAGAAACCCGTGGCCCCAGTGCTGCCTTTCAGCCCTTGACCTGCTATCTCACTGGTGTTTTCTTCTGCCTAGATTGTCTTCCCACTGATGTCCACGTGTTTCACTTCCCCAAACTGCCCCATCTTTTGTTTCAAACTTTTTTTTCCCCAACTACTTATGATAGCCTTGTCCTCAAGAGGAATTCGGGTAAATATGTTTCCCTTACCTCTAAACATTTGTGGAGATAGCTCAAGTTTAGATATTGTAGATTGTCGTTCCTGGAACCTGCCTGCCCTGCCCACCCTTATCTGGCTCTGCATCTCACTGTGAGGATGGTCTCCTAAGAGATTCCCTACGTATTTTACCACACCCAACATCCCTTTCCACAATAGCAATGGTTTTCCCCAGAATTGGATTACCTTTCCTTGTGGATACTTCTTGGAGAGTTCTAGGACAGGCTTATTTCTCTTAGGTTCCTGGATTAGCAGCCCTCTCTCTTGAATGACTCATTCTCTGTTTGAATATCCCTGCTCACCCTTCTTTTTCAAAAGATTTTGAGTTTGGTTTTATTCTCCTTGCTGTTTAATCAAATGGGAGCAATATTGTCTTTCCTCTGTCCAAGTTCCTGAGAGACTCTCACTCTGAACATCATCTGATGGCGATCCTTGCAAACACATGAGTATTTAGGCACATTAGCACAATCAGTACCGCAAATCTGACAATTGAATCTTTAACTTCTTTTCCACAGAAACTGTGAGAATTTGCACCATGAATGCAAAAGAAAAATAAGTGGGCCTTTTGGTTTCTCAGTGGACAAAACAAGAAGTCATAGATGACTTACCAAATATATTTAAAACCAGATGAGTTTGCTTTTATATTTTTCCAAAGTGGCACGCCAAGAAAACAATCTACAGTCCATATGTAAAGTGTAGTGTTACTATCTGATGGCAAAATTACTCCCATTTGAGCATAGGGCTTCAAACAAGAAACAGCACTTAGAATTGATTGGAGGCTGAGGTGAGGGGGACAGAACTGGTTTTGTAAACTGTCAGACTTCTTCATTACTGTCATACTTCTAAACTTCTATAATAAATTTACACAGATTATATTTAAATCATGAAGGATTTTTAATAGAATAAAAAATGTAATTTTGCAACACTGACTAGTGAGCATTTTCATACTCAAAGCAAAATGTTTTCTTATTATTTTCTCTTTCTGGAACTTACTTTGTTAGATGGCTTTCTGACATCATTTGTTCCCTTTGTCTATTGTTTTTTATTATCTTAGTATGTTGTTTGAAACACATGAAAGCATATATGATCTCATTTTAATAAGATGAACATACATGAACCCATCTCCTGATCCCGAAACTAAAACATTTTTAATAAATTGTGTGCTTCTTCTTTGACAATCTCCCTGCTTTTCCATTCCCAGGAGTATCCACTGCTCTAACTTTGTGCTTATTATTCCCTTGGTTTACAAACACAAACACACACCATAGAAAGATGATAAGATAGATAGATGATATAGATAGATAGATAGATAGATAGAGAAATAAAGTAACAAGGAAATAAAGAAAAAAGAAAAGCTGATTAAAATATATTATTTTGGGGTTCTTAGCTGGCTCAGTCAGTAGAGCACATGACTCTCAATCTCAGGGTCATGAGTTCAAACCCTACATTAGGCATGGAGTCTACTTAAACAAATAAATCAAACATACTGTTTAGTTGTTTTTGAGCCCTAAAAATCTTGCCATATTTTAAGTGGTTTCTCAGTCTTACTTTTTTCACTGAACTTACTATTCCATTCTGTGAGTATTTATTCATTCTCTTGTCAGTGTGTATATATGTGTACGTATGTGTGTATGAATCTATCTGTGTGTGTGTGTGTGTGTGTGTGTGTGTAAATACCTCTTTCATTCTCCATAGAGAAAGGAGTTGTTTGCAGATCTTTCCATTATAGACATGGCTGTTAACACCGTCTCTGTACAGATACCTTGGCACTTGTATACAAATGTGTATATACTTATAGCCATTCATAGAATAAAAAGTTTTCATAAGTTTGTAATAACATATAAAGATGGATAACATTAAAACAGAAGTAGGGCGCCTGGGTGGCTCAGTTGGTTAAGCATCTGACTTCAGCTCAGGTCATGATCTCATGGTTCATGAGGTTGAGCCCTGCATTGGGTGAGCATGAGCCCCACTTGGGGTGAGCTCAAGTGTTGCTTGGGGTGAACATGAAGCCCTCCTCAAGTGAGCCCTGCTTCTCTCTCTGTCTCCCTCTCTCTCTCTGTCCTCCTTCACTTGCACCATCTCTCACTATATATATATATATATAAAACAGAAACAGATTGACACCTGAATTAAATGCAAACCATAAGCCAGGAGGCCTGACCATTGTGCCTTATATATTTGCTTGAAGAGGGGTCACTAGCCAAATATACAAAGAAAAAGACATTGATGAAAAATATTAAAATAAAAAGTAAAAACTGAAAGCCAGTGTTGTTATCTGGCAATATTTTCCAGACATGATATCTGAAAAACCAAATGGAAAATGAGGAGGCCTGAATTCTTTTTTTTTTTTAGTGTCTATTTTTGAGAGAGAGAGAGACAGTGTGAGCAGGGGAGGAGCAGAGAGAGAGGGAGATACAGAATCTGAAGCAGGTTCCAGGCTCTGAGCTGTCAGCACACAGCCCGATGTGGGGCTCAAACTCATGAACCATGAGATCATGACCTGAGCTAAAGTCGACTTTTAGCTGACTGAGTGACCCAGGTATGCGGAGACCTGAATTCTAAGTAATACTAATTCACTGAGTGATTTCTGACTTCTCTGAGCATCAGTTTTCTCACCAGCAAAATGGTGATAAGACTTGCCTTGCCAGCGGCATGGGCTTTTGTGAGTGTAAATGGTACAATACACTCATTTATTCATCGGACCCTCATTGAGGTCCTATGTTGGGTTCTAGCATTTTGCCACCTACTTCGGGAAAGCAAAAGACATATGAGAGAAATTGCTTTTTTCCTCTCTGGAGTTGTCAAAGTAATACAGCAGAGATAATGCTGAAAATGACACAATCTTATCTAAGTAGAAGGTTATATGATCATGGAGGTGGTGGTGCTTATCATGAAGATTATGTGAAACTTATAAAATTTACAAAAGTGGAAAACTGGAGGAAAAGTACTGAGAACCTCCCTGAAGAAGATCTTTGGAAGATTTCTCTCTTTTCTAGCCATACCAAAGGCACTCTGTAGACTTATTAAAAATGAGTATTTTCGGGGTACTTGGGTGGCTCAGCTGGTTAAGTGACTGACTTCGGCCTAGGTCCCGATCTTGTGATCTGTGAGTTCAAGCCCCATGTCGGGCTCTGTGCTGACAGTTTAGAGCCTGGAGCCTGCTTCAGATTCTGTGTCTACCTCTCTCTGCCCCCCCCTCCCCCCCCCCCGGCCCCCCTCCCCCGCTCATGCTTTGTCTCTCTCTCTCTCTCTCAAAGAATAAACATTAAAACAAAATCCTTTTAATAAAAAAAAAAAAAATAGGGGCGCCTGGGTGGCGCAGTCGGTTAAGCGTCCGACTTCAGCCAGGTCACGATCTCACAGTCCGTGAGTTCGAGCCCCGCGTCAGGCTCTGGGCTGATGGCTCGGAGCCTGGAGCCTGTTTCCGATTCTGTGTCTCCCTCTCTCTCTGACCCTCCCCCATTCATGCTCTGCCTCTCTCTGTCCCAAAAATAAATAAAAAACGTTGAAAAAAAATTAAAAAAAAATAAAAAAAATAAAAATGAGTATTTTCATTGTTAATTTCAGTTGTCTGATAAAAGTTCAATATAAAAAGACTATGTATTTCATGATTGCCCACTGGTTCTAGAAACTTAGAGCCAGTGATAGACATATACCTTAGCTATAATTTGGGGTCTCATTTATCTGTCAGTTGCCCAAACTGCTTTGATCTCAGAGTATCCCACCTCTCACCCCTGCCCCACTTTCCCTACCAATTTCCTACCAGTTAATCAGTTAACTTCTGTAGCAACGGATGCTGCTTCTCTACAACAAAGGACATTGTAGCCTTGCTAACAGATTTTGTTAAAACATAGAGTTACCACTCACAAATTGCTAGGAAAAAAGA
The DNA here is from genome assembly GCF_023721935.1 of Panthera uncia. Lineage (NCBI taxonomy): Eukaryota > Metazoa > Chordata > Mammalia > Carnivora > Felidae > Panthera > Panthera uncia. The sequence goes on from NC_064809.1 coordinate 119,021,410, forward strand.
GAGAGAGAGAGAGAGAGAGACCTAGAGATGAGGCAGAATTAATTGTTAGCCTATCTTCCTAGTGAACTGGAAAGTGAAAATAGGCATGAAAACCCCAGTAAGAGGAGGGAGGGGTTGTTACTCTTCCCTTTTCCTGGGCCAGTGAGTAGTTTGGGTTTAGAAGCTTTTGAAGCCAGAAGGGCTGAAGTGAAGAGGGATACTTGCTCTCTAGATCAGAATAAGGATGTATTAAGAATTCAGCTGCGGTTTAGCTCACTTCTCTCTGCCTAGAATGCAGCAGGCATACCAGTAGGTTGTTAGAGAGAGTGCCCTTGCACAGGGTCGGTCATGGTTTAGAACACAGGATAACAAATCCCCACCCTTGCAGCGCCCCACAGAGACGTTGTCTCATCTTCTCTGGCAAGCTGGGTAGTTCTTGTACTAGTCTTGTATCAGAGGAGTTTCCTCCATTGGTATGAACATTGATAGGAGCTTTTTTTTTTTTTTTTGATAGAAGCAATTAAGTACAGGAAATACATAGAGCCTGCGCGGAATATTTATGCAACCCCATTACTGGGAAGAGGCACCAGACGTGGCAAGGGAAGACCTGGGTTTGAGTCCCAGCTAGGCGACAAGACCCAGATGTGGGAGGAGATGAGTGGTTTTGGTGATGGCATAGCTACCATAGTGCATGTTTACTGTTCTTCTGCACTATCTCAATAAAACCTCTCAAGAGCCCTTTGACCATTATCAAATTCTTATTCTCATTCTCATTTTGTCTCAGTCTCACTCCGTAGTAGATAAGGAAGCAACGTCTGGTCAAATGGTTAAAAGCCTTTGGTTGGAGTTGGGTAGAACTGGTTTGAAAATCTTCACCTCTACAGCTTACTAGCCATGTGATCTTGGGTAAGGCCCTTAACTTCCCTGAGCCTCTGTTTCTTCAAAAAGAACAGAGGATAATTACAAAGCAGCACCTAACATTTGTTGAGCATTTATTAAATGTCAGGGCTGTCGAAAGTATATTACATGGATTAACTCAGATTTTCATAACTCTGCGTGATGAGTAAAATCATTATCCACATTTTACAGAGAGGAAACTGAGAGGGTAAGTAAGTTGTCCAAGTTTACGCAGATGGGAAATATAGAGCCAGAATCAAAACTCGTGGATAGTAATGCCATTTCACAGCATTATTGTGAGGTTAAATAATCTATTATACATACATAGAAGTAAATATATAAGGTTAGCACAAAAGATGGAAGGGGATGTAAATTAAATTACAGTTAACCCTTGAACAACACAGGGATTGGGGTATCGACACCCCCGTGTAGTCAAAAATCTACGCATAACTTTTGACTCCCCCAAAACTTAACTACTAATAGCCTACTGTTGACAGTAAGCCTTACCGATAACATAAAAGGTCGATTAACACATATTTTATATTATATCCTGTATTTCTTACAATAAAGAAAGCTGGAGAAAAGAAAAATGTTATTAAGAAAATCATAAGGATAAGGAAGAGAAAATACATTTATAGCATAGTACTGTATTTATGAAAGAAAATCTGCAGATAGGTGGACCTACACAGGTCAAACCTGTGTTGTTCAAGGGTCCACTGGGTACTGTGATAAGGTTCTTACATGATACATGAAGTGGTATAATAGTAACTCATGATAGACTGAAAAATCAAGAATACATATTGTAATCCTTGGAACAATCACAAAAATAAATTATAGAAGTATATCATATCATAACATATATAAACATAACATAAAATAAAAATATAAAAAGCCAATGGTGGAAATAAAATGAAATAATAGAAATGTGTGTTTGATACAAAAGAAAGCAGGAAAGAAAAGAACAAAGGAACAAAAAAATAGGAAAAATAGAAAACAAATAGGAAGATAGCAGATTTGAGCTTAACTATCAGTAATTACTCAATTGGATAAACACTAAAAAGACAGAGATCGTCAAACTGTATAAAAAAAAAAAAAAGCAATACCCAATTAAATGCTGCTTAAAAAGACATACTTTAAATGTGAAGACAGATTGGACATGTCAAAAGTAAAAAAGATAAAAGAGCTAGTGTGGGGCACCTGGGTGGCTCAGTCAGTTAAGGGACTGACTTCGGGCTCAGGTCATATTCTCTCAGTTCGTGAGTTTGAGCCCCACGTCGGGCTCTGCTGATCGCTCAAAGCCTGGAGCCTGCTTAAGATTCTGTGTCTCCCTTTATCTCTCTGCCCCTCCCCTGCTCACGCTCTGTCTCTTTCTCTCTCAAAAATAAATAGACATTAAAAAAAATTTTTAATAAATAAATAAATAAATAAGAGAGCTAGTGTGGATAATATCAAAGTAGATTTCAAGGATTATCAAAAAAGGATTACCAAAATGAAATACAGAAATTTTATCATGATAAAAGACTCAATTTATCAAGAACACATAACAATTCCAAATGAGTATGCATCTAATAATAGAGCTTCAAAAAACATGAAGCAAAAATGCACAGAACTAAAGGCAGAAATAGACAAATCCGTGATTATAGTTGGATGTTACTCTTTGTATACTCTGTAATCTTCTGTAATCTTTGTAACTGATAAAATATGCAGGCCAAAGAAAAAGGCAATAGAGATATGGAAAATTTGAACAATATTATCAATGAACCAGATCTAACTGGTTCTATTTTAATTATGAGGCACTATATACAATAATTGCAAAATATACATTCTTCCAAATACAAATGGAGTATTCATCAATATAAGGCCCTATATTGGGTCACAAAGCAAGTGTCAATAAATTTCGAAGAATAATCTGTGCAAGTAATTATTAAAGTAAGAGTGAAGGCTAGCTATTTGTCTCATGATCTGTGGTTCTGTGAATTCTCCTACTCTGACATAAGAAATTTTCTAGCATCTTCTTCCCAGTCTAGCAATATTATTTGCTTGTTTGGTTTTCAGAGATCTAAGTTCAGGACTCAGTTCTTTAATCCCCTAAACAATGGAGTTATTTTTAGTTTTTATTATTATTTCTTTAGATTCCAGAGGAGTTAACATACAGTTTTATATTAGTTTCAGGTGTACAATAGAGTGATTCAACATTTCCAGGGGTTCATCACAACAAATGTACTCCTTAATCCCCATCACCTATTTCTCCCATTCCTCCACCCCACTCCCCTCTGGTAACTATCAATTTGTTCCCTATGGTTAAGAGTCTGTTACTTGGTTTGTCTTTTTTCTTCGTTGTTCATTTGCTTTATTTCTTAAATTCCACATCTGAGTAAAGTCATATGGTATTTGTCTTTCTCTGACTTATTTCACTTAGTATTATACCTTTTAGATCCATTCATGTTGTTGTAAATGGCAAGAACTCATTCTTTTTATGGCTGAGTAAAATTCCATTGTATATATACACCACATCTTCTTTATCCATTCGCCTATCGATTGACATTTGGGCTTCTTCCACAATTTGGTTATTGTAAATAATGCCACAATAAACCTAGGGGTGCATATATATTTTTCAGTTAATGTTTTTGTATTCTTTGGTTAAATACCTAGCAGTGGCATTACTGGATCATATGGTAGTTCTATGTTTAATTTTTTGAGGAACTGAACAATGGAGTTATTTAATTAGAAATAATGATAAGAGCTTGAATTTAGTCTCCTTTTTCCTGTGTTCTGAAGCTCTCTATTCTCAGAAAATGCAATCTTCCATCTGAAGCTTGGCACCATATGATTTAGACTCCAGAACATCTGTTGCTTAAGATTCTCTAAAATAATCTCAGTTACCACTGAGCACAATGAACTTCTGCAAAAGACTTCATCGATCAAGAATCTTTTCTTTAGAGCCCTTGTTAGTTCACTTCTGAAGGAAACGTTAATGTCCACCTTGAAAAAGATGTTCTGTGTATGTGCATTTGTATTAGGTATAAATGTCTTAAGAAGAAATACTTGGACCTTAAATAAGGCTTTAAAAATACATTATAGGAGGAACTCCTAAACTTGGGTCTGTTGGCTCTACTTGGAGCCTACATGGGGCTCGAACTCACAACCCCGAGATCAAGAGTTGCATGCTCTATGGACTGAGCCTGGCTGAAGAAGTGCTAAACAGCAAAACTTGCTTCTACTCAATACTTTTTCTGGGTTCATTTATTAATATTTTGCAGAATAAAACTCTGGAGACACCAGTGGGAAAATACCTGCTTAGAAAGTTCACTTATTTTTCCTTCCATTTCAAATACATACCAAGCTAGAAGTATCTGCTGGGTGCTATGGAAACTGCCATGGTGACTGAGAACGTTGGTCAAATGGAACCTAAGTGCAGACACAAACCTCCAGCATGGCGGTTGAGAGCATGTTCATGATGTCAGCTGGGCCCAAATCTAGACCCAGCCAAGCCCATCTCTCAGTAGCAATTGGACCTTAGGAAAAATCACAAAATGTCTTTGAGCCTCGGTTTAGATTCCTCATCTGTAAAATGGGGCTAAGCAGGCAACTACTATCATGTATGATTTTTAGATTCTTTTGAAATATATATACATATATATGTGTGTGTGTTCTAGCTCTACATTTGGGTTCATCTGAACCCTCCCTCCTACCTTCTCACTTTGCCTCTCAGCCCCCAGTCTCATTCTGCTTGAGCCCCCATGGCTTTCATTTCTAAGGTTCTTTGCACCTGTTGTTTATTCCGCCAGGAAGTACTTTATATCCCTGCATTTCTTTTGCTCACTCTTTCTTATTGTTAGATTTCAGCTCTCACACGTTCCCTCCCCAGAGGATTTTCATGATCATTCATCACAACTACATACTCTTTCTATACCCTTTCTCTTATCGTTTTCTTAGTATTTATTATCTAATACATGTCTAGTTTGTTTTTTTTTTTTAAATCATTTCTCATTATAACTTGCTCAGGGCTATATTCCACGGACACAGGACAGTGTCCAGCAGAGAAAAAAGCTCAGAAATATATACTTGTTAAAAAAATAAATGGAACAAAATGGCGCAAAAGGGCATACACATGGAAATGGTACAGATTAAAACCTCATCAACATTAGTGATTACAGTTTTATACACTTGTTATTATAACATCTACATTTCTGAAGAGGAGATGTGTGTTTACATTTGCATAACAAATTGAGTAAAAAAAGTAGATGGTCTAGAACAATGGTCCCATATCAAAGGTGAGTTCAGATTCCAACCATGCAAAACAGAAAATCTCTCCACCCAAAAGGTTTACCAAAAATTCTTAGGTGGTTTTCCCCCTGGCGAAATGTGATATCTGTTATAATGGCAGAAGGTTACAGTTAGGGAAGGGTGATGCAGACACGTGCTTCAGAGGGGAAAGTTATTTCTGCCTGGTACACGTGGATGCTAGATCAGACTCTGATAGGTAAAATGGAATGGGTAACTGGGCACATGAATGGACTGGGAAGCAAGCATTATAGGTGGAGGAGCACCCCATGATTTCCACCAAAGCCACCCAAACCCATCTCCAATAGAACTTCTGGCTAAATGAGAGAACTGGACCTCTGTGCAGATCAGGAGCTTCAAGTGTATCCTGGATCACCGGATCACCACCCAGGAGCTGTTCCTGACCTTTTTGGAGGCCCTACTGGATTTAGGTATGGAGAGAAGGCTACAACCTGAATTTCATTTCCTTCTCCTAAATGAATGGTGATAAATAAAGCTAAGGTTAGAATGAGGAGCCTTGAATGCCAGGGCAAGAGACTATGCCTTTAAGATCTCTAAGTAAGGCAATCAGTATGAGTCAAGTGGTTTGAGAGGAAAGAGACCACTTTGGGAAGGCCAGAGTGAAAGTTGTTTATAGTCCAGGCAAGACAGGTAATACAGGGTCTAGAATCAGGGGGGACACAAAAGAAATAAAAAAAGGATGGACGAGAGTTGTGCAGGTCAGAGATTTCCAGTGGGGCTACAGGGGGCCAGAGGAGACTCAATTTATGCTGGCGGAAGATTCACGGGGTTTGTTCAAATGCTTTCAGTCCATGGGATATGAACTTTTATGTGTCTCTTCAAAATAATAGCCTCTGGCCTATAATGAAATAGAAATCATGAGGACACTGTATCTTTTAAAAAAATCCCCTTTTGTAGCACTTCCTTAAAAACAGCTATTTAATGCAACTCTGCCAGTGAGTTCTTGACAGTCCTGTCTTAGGATTCCGATATTAATGAAACATCTTTGCAAAGGGTTGAAGTGTCTTCCTGGTAAGTATTTAGCTTCTGTTTTTCAAAATACCTTGTGAAAACTTAAATTTCTCCTTTGACCTAATGTTTCTCATTGACTGTTCTGATATAAGAAATATCAAGCAATTGCATTGATCGATAACGTTTTCAAGCTTTTTTCTTCCCTTTTGGTTTGCTACTTTAAATTTAGTTGTAATAGTTGTGATAATTTTGTGGAGTATTTTTGCCAAAGTCATACAACACTCATGTATTTGCTTTGGTGCTTATGAGTTGAGGCATAATTAATTGAAAGTCATTTACTGGTCTTTAAAAATACGTATATTGATAATATTTACTAGGAACCATAACCCAGTGATTTATGGATTTTTTTTTTTTTTTTTTTTAGTTTTTGTTAAATTGTTCAGCATTTCCCACATTGGGAAGCTGTCTTTTTTTCCAGCTTTATTGAGATATAATTGACATATAAGATTTTATAAAATTAAGGTGTAAAATGTGATTATTTGACATACATGTATATTATGAAATGATTACCATGATAAGATTAGTTAACATTTCCATCACCTCGTATAATTACCTTTTTTATCACTTTTCTTCTCATGTTTTCTTTTAACTGACATGATATAGTGATTTCAAAGAGCTGAATAGAATTCCAATGTTTGACATATTATATTGATGTAATTATTATATTGATACATGTATATAATAATAGTGTTAGATTATATTATCTCTTTGTATTCTTCACTGTTAATGAGTAAGTTCACTATGTTTGCAGGGTAAATATTAACAACTTGTATAAACAGTTGCTTGTGCTAAATGAAATGATAAGCAATGTTGGACCCACCACATACTCTTTCTTGTTATGTAGATTTGTTTGTTTGTGTTTAGTTCTATAGAATTTAAACTTAAAAAGAACATTTAATGTGGGTCTGTGTGATCATTGTTTATTTAAAACAAAATCTAACTTACAGGGATAGGAAAGTAGACCATGCACAGTTCCTATTCTACCATTTTAGAAAGTCGTTGGATGGGTTTCATAGGGTAAATTTTATTTGCTTTTTTCCATTTTTTAACATTTATTTATTTTTGAGAGAGACACACACAGAGCCTAAGTGGGGGAGGGGCAGAGAGAGAAGAAACAACCTCAAGCAGGCTCTAGCACAGAGCCCGAACTCTATGACTCTGAGATCAGGATCTGAGCCATGATCTTGATCTGAGTCGGACGCTTAACCCACTGGGCCACCCAGGCACCCCAGGGTAAATTTTATTTGTAATGTAGGTCCACAGTTTGTGAGCTAAAAAGCCTATCATTCACCAGATTTTCATTAGGCTGACACCAGAAAGATCTAAAAACAATAACAACACTGTTATAAATGGACACCTATGCTAAGATAATGTATATACTTTAACTCTTAAAAGAATTTTGAAATATTGAAATAGTTAAATATTGAGTTTTTTCCTATTGTCTTGTAAGTTAAGCAATTTAGGTAATTAACTTTATTTAGCTATTTTAACATTTAAAACGTTTTGTAATGATAGAAGAGCAAAAAAAAAGTTTGTAGGAAATTTTGTTCAGAATTAAATTAAAAAGAATTTAGATGGTACTTTTGGTTTACATTAGGTATTTTCAGGAAATATTTTGAGTAAGATCCTTTAATTCAGAGGCAAATGAAATAGAGACACTATTAATTTTGCTTTTTACTTATTAATCTTTTTCAGAATTGTAAACTCATTAATGAAGCATGGTAAGTTGGCATTTTAAAATCTTTGGGTGATTTGGAGGATGAACATCCTCCATTTGGAAACTAAAATATATGGTTCAGATTATAAGGGCGTGAAATGGTTTGCAAGACAGTTTAATTTTAGGTCTTAGAGACATGTTTTTGAAATTAAGAGCATTCCATTTTTTTATTATTATTTTTAATGTTCATTTTTTTGAGAGAGAGACAGAGCACGAGCAGGGGAGGGATAGAGAGAGGGAGACACAGAATCTGAAGCAGGCTCCTGTCAACACAGAGCCCTATGCGGGGCTCAAACCCACGAACCATGAGGTCATGACCTGAGCCAAAGTCTGACGAAGAGCATTCCATTTTTAAGCAGCAATTCAGATTTTTTCATTAAAGATACATGCTGATCCCTTTTTCCAAATCAGTCTTATGCTATACAACTCTTTACTAAAATTTTACAAGAATGTTAAATACTATACTATAGAATGAATACTGTTCTCTAAATACTATATGTTATAGAGCAGTGGATCTCAACCAGGGTTGATTTTGTCTCCCAGGGTATATTTGGTGATTTCTGAGACATTTTTTTATTGTCACAACTGTGAGGATGTTAACTGGCATCTAGTGGGTAGAAGCCAGGGATGCTGCTCAATATCCTACAATACATAGGATAGCACCCCCCACCCCCCCCACAGCAAAGACTTAGCCAACCTAACATGTCAATAGTGCTGTGGGTGAGAAACTCTACTTTATAACAGAAAAATTAAGTTCAATTGATAATTTCAAAACTCGAGAGTTCTGCCATTTTTGTAGCAGGCCTGTGTTGAACAAGACAAGCTGGGTCAAGCCTTTGAAGATGCTTTTGAGGTCCTGAGGCAACATTCAACCGGAGATCTTCCGTACTCCCCAGGTAAAGATGTCAGTCCCCTTCTTTCACTGGGATATCATCAAATGGCTTGTTAGTCAGACACAAATAATAATTACCAGAACAGAGAAGACCATTTTTACCTAGTGCATCTAGGATTAATTCTAAGGCAGAAAGCTTCCAGGGTTACCTAGCCTAAGTAAATTTAAAGTGTCATATATAAAAATGTAACGAATGACATTCCACATAGAAATACTAGCACATATAATTATTTGCTATTAAAAATATCTGGTTGATATTTATCTAATTGATAATTTTAACTGTTCAGAGTGGGTTTTTCAGTTATTCTAATTTATCTTATAGACTTTCCATGCAAGAGATATTATAATTAGGAGAATAAATATTCTTTTATTCTTCCTCACCCATTGCCCTCTAGACTATAGAAAGATAGTGTAGGTGAGATACAGGTATTTTGCCTACCGAGTTTATACAGGGTGTTGCGGGCAGTACCAAGATAAGAGATCATGGATCGCTACTTGCAAGGAACACATACTCTACTAAGGGAAAATGGGACATGTAAAAAGAGATCTCTGATACCAACACAATGCAATAAATGTAAAGAAATGCAAAGTGAGATGAACATAAGGGAAGGGAAGCAAAAATTATACAAAAACAGGGAGGGAGACAAAACATAAGAGACTCTTAAACATGGAGAACAAACAGAGGATTACTGGAGGGGTTGTGGGAGGGGCGATGGGCTAAATGGTAAGGGACATTAAGGAATCTACTCCTGAAATCATTGTTGCACTATATGCTAACTAACGTGGATGTAAATTAAAAAAAAATAAATTAAATTTTAAAAAAGAAATGCAAAGTGATAGAAAACACATGATAGAGCAATCACACATAAGCATATATGCATACATGCACATGTGTGTAATCATAAACTTTGACTTTTTCAGTTTCTGTCTCTGTTTTTAAATTAGATTACAAAAATTACCTGGCGTTCATCAACCACTGCTCTCATATCAGAGGGAATTCCAACTGCTATGGTATGCTGCCTGCAGAGGAACCTGTCTATAATTGGAGAACAGTAATAGTGAGTACATGTACCAGGAGACCACCCCCCAGTAACAGGCAAATTCCCTATTCAGTCCTGCCTTTCACTTGGTGTATGCTAGCTGAAACCCAGCTTAGAGGCAGCAGAGACTGTGAGAACATTCACAGCCATCAGTGGTGTGAACCTGAGAGTCAACATAGGGTGAGCCTCAGCAGTGCTGTCAAGAAGGAAACTGTCCTCCATCATTGCCCTTCACCCAGCATCAGAGGGTGTGAATGACTTCTATAAAGATGTATTTTTAGGGTTCTCACATTACTGCTACTCTTTAGTCCATCTGGAAAATTGCAAAAAGCCATGGTTCCCCTATATGCCATAGGGCAAAGCCCAAACTTACTCTACACTGGTTTTACCTACAGTCTTCTATCGACCTCCACTATTTTCTAAAGAAATTTTCATTTTTTAAATTATTTTTTTTTAAGTTATTTATTTTGAGGGAGAGAAAGAGCACAAGCAGGGCAGGGGCAGAAAGAGAGGGAGAGAGAGAATCCCAAGCAGGCTCCATGCTGCCAGCATGGAGCCCAATGCAGGGCTCAAACCCAGGAACCATGAGATCATGACCTGAGAGGAAACCAAGAGTCGGACACTTAATCAACTGAACCACCCAGGCACCCTGACACCTTCTCTATTTTCCTTCCCAAGCGTAGAGCTAGTTACATGTTTTGGATCAACTCATGGATATTGTAGTAGTGTGCCCTGCAAATGAAGTGTCCCCATCATCGATTTCTCCATTCATGTGTTCTTTTGTGTTGTTTTCTTAATGCCAGCAGTCTTAATGTGGTAGGGTGTAAATACGACATGGTTTTCTTTTTTTTTCCCCAGTCATTCCCTTCAACCATGCTGTATAGCAGATGTCCTTTTTCTTACCTTTGTAAGTTGTCAGGGCCTCTCCATATGACATTTCTTTGAAGAGGGAGTTTGAATTAACCTGAGGAGACCTATATATCCTTGCCGTATGTAATGGTAACACCTCAGGCTGCTTCTACCTGTCCCCTCTCTTGGCTCTGCCCTCCCTTGGCTGACATCTTTCTCTCTGTGTCTCTTGCCCAGCATCCAACAGAGGAATGGAAAGCCCATCTTCCCTTTTTTGTGGGCACTTCAATTTCTACTAATAATTCTTTTAAATTTTTCTTTCTGGCTGGGCATTTTTAGGGAGAAGGAAGGAAGGAACACCCTCTTTTTTCTCATAAGGAGGGGATGATATGAAAGTCCCCACAAAGCCAAAGATTACTTTACATCCCTTGGTCCTCTCTTTATGTGGGTTTGAGGCTAGTTCTGCCCTGGGAGATAACTGGCTGCAATTGAGAATAGTGCTTGTTAGAATTTGGGAGATTCTTAGCAGTCTTTTTGTCCCCAGCTTTTAACTTTAGCCATCAACTGGGGGCCACATGGAAAGTCCCGCTTAACATCTGCTGCATTATTTATATAGAACAGTGCTGCGGACCTCTATTTTGAAGGAAATATTCATCAATCTCTGCCAAACATCCCTGAAAACCAGCTGGTACAGCCTAGTGTTCTCCATCAAAAGGGAGGAAAAGGTATGTGGATCCATTACTCCTTTTATAAGTAAAAGAACCAAATCTTCAAAGCAGCTTTAAAGGGATTTCATATCTGAGTTTAGAATTGCATTTGCAAAATATTCTCGTATTGTGATTAAGAAGAATTCACATCTGACGGACTGAACCACTCCAAGCCATTCACCTTGGATGAGGCTTCCTATTGTTTCATAGAAATGTTATGAAGCTGCATTGTGTTGCTTCACTCAAATAAATCTGCATTCGAGAATAATGTGTATATGTTTGGGGTATAGAAGGAGGAACTTTTCCATAAGTTGTTTTAGCAATCTTATTCTAATTGTAAAGGCCTTGGTGTAAAAGTTGTCTTCTCTGTTAAGTTTTCTGCAAATGAAGTTCCATAATAATTCAATATTTCATAAATTTGAAATCTTGATTTCATAAATTTAAGACAATGATGATCTCACCTAACAGATGGGCAAAGTGTTAAAGCAGGATAGTAGCCGCTGACATGTGCACATGTGCTTTTGGAGGCAGTGTAGATTGACTGGTACAAAGTTTTGTAAGGTAATTGGGCACTATCAAAAATTTAAGTGTTCATATCTTTTGACTCTTAGGGACTATGTAACTCAGTGATTGAGTGTGAACTATGGGTTAATTGTATGAGCCTGGGAAAATCACTCAACCTTTTGAACCACAGTTTCCTCATTCAAAAGGCAAATAATGGTAATTGTACAAATAAATCATAAGATTTCTGTAAAAATCAAATGAAAGCCTATGTAAAGCATTATGCTCATAGCCTGGCACTGGATAATTTCTCAAGATACCATAGGGCTGTGTGTGTGTGTGTGTTGTTATAGTAAAAGAATGGAACTTACCCACTGCATTTGTCTGTGTATAAGGAACAGAGATGTGTAAGATGCACTATAATTTTATGATGAAAATTTTTAAAAATAGTTTATCATAGTTACTAAATTATTTTAAATGAGCTTTTTTTGGGAAAACAAGTTTTGTTTCTATATCTCCATCCTAGAATACTGTACACTGTATCCTAGAATAAAATTCTAAATATTCAGTTATAATCTAATCCAGCAAAGAATAATGCATAAAATCACACAGAGAAAATAAATCTGTATCACTGAATATTGGTACTGGATATTGAACTATGATGGTAATTTAATATAAGGAGAATTACACTTCTACTTCTGTCCAGGTCTTTAGCTAGTCACTATTATTTTTTTAAACTAACTCATTCCAGGGTGTAAAGCCTATGTCTTTCCACTGATGCTTTATGTTGTGGAGCTTTGCCATTATGGGACATATTACTCACCATCTTCTGTTTTTCAAGTTTCATCTTCCACTTGAAATAGGGATACATTTGAAACAGAATGAAATTTCAAAATAATCTGGGCATTTATCATCCAGAGAAACATAGTACATGCATAAAACAGAACACATAGCTTTTAAAAGGCATGCAGGCACATCATATATGTTGATAAAGAACTTTAGAGTACATTCTTTTGTCTTAATCCCATTTAATTCCATAATTTAAAAGTAACAATGCACATGATTAAAAGTAGAAAGGATTCAGAAATACATAAAGAATAAGTAGAAGTGTTCCTTCTTTCTTCCCATGCTATATCCTGGGAAGTAGCCATTTGTCAACAGTTGGGTATTTTACCCATCTGTAGCTAATTTCTATATTCTCTGATATAATTTAAGGTATATAACATTGGAAAAGGGCATATTACTTTGATACCACTTGTATTTTTAAAGGGTATACATATGTTTATATGCAAAAATTTTTTTTGAATTTAAAAACTGTAGGATAGACTGGAATTTTACTTTCATTTTGTGCTTTTTTTTTTTCACTTTGTGCTTCTGATTGAATCTTTTACTGTGAGCACATAATGCTTAAAAAAAATTTTTTTTAATGTTTATTTATTTTCGAGAGAGACAGAGACAGAATGTGAGTGGGTTAGGGGCAGGGAGAGAGGGAGACACAGAATCTGAAGCAGGCTCCAGGCTCTGAGCTGTCAGCACAGAGCTGACGTGGGGCTCGAACTCACGAGCTGTGATATCATGACCTGAGCTGAAGTCGGATGCTCAACCGACTGAGCCACCCATGTGCCCCCACAAAATACTTTTTTAACAAAAATTTGAACATTTGTTTTTCAAAATTGAAAACAAATTTTAAAAGATGAGCATCCATTATCATGGATTTGACCATCAGATAAGGGACAGAGTTTGTTTAAGGCTGTGACTTTAATTCATGATGTGTTTTTTGGTAAGTCCCTTTCATTTCTCAACTTGTAAATTCAAGATAATATAACTCAAAAAGATAATCTTAAAAACCTTTGAGGTTTTGGGTTGAATGATGACTGATATAAGAGTATTACTCCCGAGAGACTGTTCAAAGCAGTTTTGGTATCCACTATTCAACTCTATCTAGAGGAAAAGGAAATTTGACCATAGCTATCTCAGCTACTGACAGATCTGGTGAAGCATGGTATTTACAGGCCAACTCAGAAGCCACAACATGGGCTGTCCCCTTTGTTCTCTCATAGGCCAAAGAGATCCAATCAACAGAACAAAAATCACAACGACAAATCTTCCTAAAGTTTCCTATCTAGAAATTCTAAAATATAAAGGGCTGTGTTCCTAAAGGGACAAAAACTCTCACTGTACCATGTTATTTCACAGCAACAAAAAACATCACAATGCCCATTGTCATTGCTCATAAATGATGTCCAAATGTCATAAAGATATTTTGGCATTTTCTTTATTTTTCAAGCAACTGTGCACACCCAGAGTTTTTTTTTTTTTTTAACTAAGTCTTTGTTATTAATGTCACTAATGTTACTTTATATTTGAATATTGTTTTGCATTTTACAAAATACATTCACATTCCTTACCTCATTTGACTTACCTCATTTGAATAAAGCCCTTTCAAATGATTTGCTTTCTGAAAAGGGCTTCTGAGGCTTCTCTTTAAAACCACTAAATTTTGCTCAGTTTTGTTGTTCTATAGAAAGTTTAGCATATGACATAAAACCAGTAGTCAAGATTTAGCTGAAGAAAGACCACATGACAGATGAGAGACTTGGGTCAAGTTCCAGCCTTCCCTTTTCTAGTAAAGGACAATATAAAATTTTTTTACAATATCTCTAACAAAGAAAGGTCCAATTAAAACTTCAATAAGCCAAACAGACCTTTGACTTTCAAGACTCAGTGCGGCTTTGAATTTTATAGTCACTCAACAAACCTTTCCTGAGTATGTTCTTTGTGCATAGCCATGGTGAAGTATGATATTTGTTCTCCATTTTAGGCAGGAAGAAGCTTCGACTGTTCGAATACCTTCATGAATCCCTGTGTAATCCTGAGATGGCATCTTGTATTCAGTGGGTAGATAAAACCAAAGGCATCTTTCAGTTTATGTCAAAAAACAAAGAAAAACTTGCCCAACTTTGGGGGAAAAGAAAAGGTAACCGGAAGACCATGACTTACCAGAAAATGGCCAGAGCACTGAGGAATTATGGAAGAACTGGGGAAATCACGAAAATCCGGAGAAAACTAACTTACCAGTTCAGTGAAGCTATTCTCCAAAGACTCTCGCCATCTTATTTCTTAGAAAAAGAGATCTTCTACTCACCCTATGTTCAGCCAGAGCAAGGGTTTCTCAGCCTCAGTAACTGGAATGCAAATTATAATTGTACATATGCTGATTACCATGAGTTAAGCCACCCTGACTGCTAAGTTTTCTCTTACATTTCATGATTTCCTGACATCCCTACCAACCTGAAATCCCTACCAATTTCAGGATTTTTCTCTTAAAGCAAACACTGAAAAGGAAGAAACAATTAACTTCATTGTTTCTTTTAAATAACATATAATCTCTATAGTCATGATGAAAAAAAAATCTGCCAGTAAACAGATTTAAGTTTAAATGACCAAGTCCTATTTGAAAGCATAGACTAAATGTCCTTGCTCTTACTTTTGTCTATGCAATTCTTCTAGATAAACAATGCTGGTAGAGATGATTTGACTCATTGATTTAAACATTGTTTTCCTGTCATACACTCAAGCCAAAAAAAAATCACTTGTAATATATATCTGATGGCTTTAGTGACAAAATAAAATAATTGCATATAATAGTCTTCATGCTAAAATATACTCATGACTTTAAAAACTATATATTTTTTCTGCACTTCAGACTTTATGTGGCACTAAAGAAATGATCTAAGGATCTAAGGAAACTGCCACCTACCTTAATGATAGTAGAACACCAAAGCTTACACTTCCCACAAATCATTTCCTGGCGTTTCTCCCCTAGGGTAGATCCAGGAGCTAACATTTCTTGTTATCCTGCCACTCAGCCACAAGGAGGTGATCTTGCCTTGTCATCTTTCTGGATCAACTTTGAAACATGACCTCCTCTTTGAATTAGCCCAGCTAAGACCCGACTGGAACAATTGGACAAAAAGAAAAGAAAAAAAAAAAAAAAAAAAAAAAAGACTTGTTAAAGAATAGAGACTAGCAAATAAATACAGGGAGGAACGAGGATTTAGAAAGTCTGACTTGAAAGCTATGGTATATTCTCAAGATCCCATCAGTAATGAAGAAGAAAGAAACGCTGGGAAGAAACCCTGTTTCTTACTTCCTGCTTGGCAGGTTCATACATACCCATCTGTATTTCCACGACATAGGAGACCTTCCTAGACTACTTGGGCCACCTTCAGTCCAGGCCAACAGGGCCCAGCTGGCTGGCCAAGAGCTTCCAGAAGCCTACCCTATTTGATTTGCAGATTTTCCCTTTTTCTTTGTGTCCTCCTGGTGCCTTTCATCCCTCAGGGATTAAGAACATGGCAGACCCAGAGTGACTAAATGAAGGCTAACGACATTGGCCATCTCCACGTGTAGTCTGGGCTTCTGTTATAGACTGAATGTTTGTGTCCTCCGAAAAATCATATGTTGAAACCTAATCCCCAGTGTGATGGTATTTGGAGGCGGGTCTTTGAAAGGTAATTAGGTCAGAGGGTGGAGCACTCAGGAATGGGATTGGTGCCTTATAAAAGAGATTCAGAGAGCTCCCTTGCCCCTGCAGCCTTATGAAGACACAACAAGAAATGGCCTCCCATGAACCAGGAAGCAGGCTTTCACCAGACACTGAATGTGCTGGTGCCTTGATCTTGGACTTCCCAGCTTCCTGAACTGTGAGAAATAAATTTCTGTTGTTTGTAAGCCACCCAATTTATGGTATTCTGTTATAGCAACCCAAATGGACTAAAACAGTTTCAATCAGTGTTAACCTTAAAGGTAGGATCCAGCATTTATGCTCTTTCTCCTACAAAGAAATATGCTCTATAAATTAATAAAAAACATAAATTTTACCAGAGATTGCAAAGAGGAAATGGTGAAGAGGTTTTACTATACAGATCATTCAGTCAACAACTTACTAAAATCTCAACATTTTACTTCTCTCTATAGCCCCTCCTACACCCAATGCCAGCTTGAGGGGTTCATCTTGACAATTCTCCCCCAGAAGTCCCCAGTCAGCTCCAACTGTGTTTTGTACTGTTCTACAAAGTAGCTTTCTCTTGGGCAGAAACCTGGGTTCTGCCTTTTACCCAAAGTGGGCTGACCAAAGGCCATTTTTACAAGTAGGTCCTTATGAAGACATGCTCATTCCAGTTGCTCAAAGACTAAAACCTCTATATATTGTGTGAAATGTGCCCTATTTCAAACAAAGTGTTACTCCCTACCATCACCGAAGGACAGGGTAGAGATACTTGTTAGGCTCCATTCATGCTCCTTCATTTCCGGGTATATGGTATCCCATCCTTTATCTTATCACTGTCAGCTGGCTGAAAGGCTCAGTTAAATTCTCCAGTGAGAAGGTATCCAGTGCTAAGTGAAACAGACATGGCTTTCTCTGTCATGAAGCTTCATTTCTATTAATATTTAATTATAGATTTATAAGTTCTATTAATATTTAATCAAAACTTACCTAAAGGCTGACTGATGAGTAATTTATTGGTTGATTTGGCACACATATATTTGTAAAGTATGTAAAGTGCATTAATGTGGCAGCATTAATTATATTTTACCTGCATAGATTGATGCATACACCCACTTAGCCATCTTCTAGATTAAGATTAAGAATGCTTCCAGCATCTCATAAATTTCTCTCACTTCCTTTCTCAAGATCTGCCCACCTTCTTGAACATCATGTAAATGGAATCATACAGTGTGTACTCTTTTGCATTTGCTTTCATTTTCCTCAATATAATATTTATGAAGTTCATCAGTGTTGCTGGATGTAAAAGGAATTTATTCTTTTTCATTGCTTTTCAGCTCCTGAGGTTTATTTATTTATTTATTTATTTATTTTGAGCGAGAGAGGGAGACAGAGAGGGAGAGAACAAGTGGGGGAGGAGCAGAGAGAGAAGGGGACAGAGGATCTGAAGCAGGCCATGGCTGACAGTCAAATGAGGGGCTTGAACTCACAAACCCCGAGATCATGACCCCAGGTGAAGTTGGCCACTTAACTGACTGAGCCACCCAGGCACCCCTTCAGCTCCTGATTTTTAAAGGACAGCGCCTGAAATCTTTTCTTTAATCTCTAGACTTTATAATATAAAATGGATGCTAAATATTCTCACACTTACATGGATAGTGTTCCTTTATTATCAAACATCATTGATACCTGTCCTCCAAGAGTTGGAATGATGTACACCTTCATATAACCACAATTTAAATTTATATTTAGATATTTTGGTTTATATATTTTTATCCAACTCATATAATCTGGATGAAATTTGATTTTGTATTTTGATGCTACAGATTCTGATAATGAAGCTATTAATATAAAATAGGCTTTACTCCTTTTTCATGGATTTATGAAAGTTAATGAAAACATTTTTAACAACTAAAATGAACCTTCTTTCTTCAAGTTTGCTATCCCCCAAATCAAAGCTGAGGATACCCTATGTGTTTGCCTTTGCAATATGGTGAAAAGTTATTTTGAATTTGACGGATGGCTGTCTCTGTAATTTAAGCCTGGATGGATTTTAAGAGCAGTGGGTAGATACTAGAGATAAAGGGGGCTGTAGGTAGGGATTGTGTGTACTTTGTCAGGGGAGAACAGTGAGGCATCCCATAAATGTGTGAAACAGACTGCCTCAGGGATTGTCAGGAGTAGCCCTGACTTACCTAGGCCATGAACTAGTTAAATAAAAGACTAAGCATAGAAGAAGAATCTGGAGCAAGTAGGTTTTTCTCAGTGGGCCCCAGGATCAGAAATCCACATATAGAGAGCAGCACACGAATGTTTCAATGGTGACCTGATGAGTCAGCCATTGGTGTCAAAGAAGTCGATGTGGTTCAAATATGAGAAATTTGCAAATTGTGCAAGAGCAAAGCTTTGTACAATGTTTGGATCTGCTATCAGAGATAGCTTTATTCCGGACAGCTGTGGAAGCTAGTGAAGATTCTCTTTGATAAGCACATTCAACCAGGATTTGTAATGGAGGATTAATCACCAAAAGGCCAGTGAGTTCATATGCAGCTTAAGTGAGCAAACAGAATTTCCTATAATAAACATTTTATGATATATGTGAACAAATAAAATTTCCTTTAACAATCGTGTTTTATATAAGCAATCAAATTATAGCAAGTCATGTGTTGAGAGGTCACATTTACAAGTTTTAGAGTCTCTTGGACCCTTGGGAGTCTCTTGTTATCTCTTGGAACACTTTGCTTCATATCAATAACTCTTAGTAAAAGCAGGGACACTCTGGGCTTCAAGTAACAAAAAACCCTGACTCAAACTCGTTTAAATGATAAGAAAATTTACTATGTCACAGAACAAGAAGTCCAAAGGAAGAGTGAGCCACCACCATGATACATTATTGTTCTGATTTCATTTTCTGGTGAGTCTTTTGTTTCTCCTTCTTGCCATGGCTTCTCCTTAAGTTTGCTTTTTCTAAGAGTAAAATGACAACTGCAGGTCCAGCTACATCTCAGCACAGCACATGTCCAGCAACAGAGAGGGCCACTTCTTCCAGTGTCCTCTTTACAGTAAGGGGGAAACTTTCTAGAACCCTCCCTCCCCCCAGAATATCTATGCTTATGTCCTATTGTCCATGCCTGGAATCCTTGCTCAAGCCTAAATCATTCACTGGCAAAGGGAAAGGGACCACTGGGACTGCTCAGATGAAATAGACTTTAATCCTGGAAGAGGAAAAAGGTCATGATCCCTTGAGTCACAGAAGAGAGGGATGAATCCCTGAATAAAACTAGTGTTTTGCCTGAAGAGAGAGTAACGGACATTCAGTGGAAAACCAACAATTTTTGCTACAGTCCACCACTTTGATTGTCCAATGTTTCTACATACACTTAAAAGGTGTTCATACCTTGGGGTGCCTGGCTGGCTCAGTCAGTAGAGCATGTGACTCTTGATCTCACAGTCACAAGTTCAAGCCCCACATTGTATGTAGAGTTTACTTTAAAAAAGAAGGAAAAGGTGTCCATGCCTTTATTGAAATTATTCACATACTGCCTAAGGGGAACTAATCTTAAACCTCATCGAGTTATTACATCCAAGTCCAAGATTGTTGGATAATGTAGTTTTAATATGTCCTATTATTATTTAGACATGGTAAAGCCAGTAGATCTGGAGCTGAGTGCCACTGAAGAGATCATTTATTTCACTCTCAGGTACGAGAGAGTATACATCATGCCAAGGAGGCTACATGGAGAAGCACGAGGGTCAGTCATGAGGCAGATGAAGGGGGAACTTGTGGGTAAGAGGCTTTATTATGATTTGTGCAAGAAGAAATGGGTAAGGCAGGTGAACAGGTTTAAGATTGGCTAGTTTGAATAATTTAGTGGGGCAAAGAGGCTTCCCCTAGTTGCCTGGTGCCTGGCGCTGGGGTGTTTAGGATGGGTATATAGTGGCCCAGAACATGAGAACCTTATAAGGGAAGTAGTTGGGTGTAGACTCTGGATTGGTTGGCTTTTATTTAAAATCACACCCCAGGGAGGACTCCCCCTGGAAGGGGATGGTGTAGGTAACAAGGGAGGCAGTTGGCTAAGGTCAGGTAACTCAGGCATATTGCTGGGTTGTCCAGAAAAGCCTATGTCTGGCATATTCATGCAGGGCAGACATTGAAGCATCAAGTTTACGGAAGCTATTAATACAAATGCTTATTTGTTTCCTTTGATCCATGACTGTGTTTGCTCTTCATGGTTCAGCAGTAACTATAATATAAAGTCTGATTGGGAAAGGGCAAGAGCAGAAAACAACTCCCAGTCACTTCCCCTTAACACATATCTTAACCAAACTATACAGGAATGGTGAGACTCCCGCCTGGGAGAGGAGTAAATTCCTGTCAGTCAATGAGGCTGACCCTATTTCCACTCTTTTCAGGGAATGCCCTTCATCATGTCCTTCATAATCTCTGGGTCTGCCTCTTAGGATAATCTTCCTGTTTATTTTTTCTATGGCCACACCTGAAATAGGCATTTGAAAGATGTGCTTTCTTAGTTCTGAGCAGCAGTAAGTTATTACAAGTCCAGAAGTCTGAGATTGCCAATCCCACATTTTAGCATTTGCTACTGACAACACCCTACTTCCTGGTACTGAATTTTGAACTTTTAGTTGTAGCTAACCGAAATCAGCTTTTGAAGCTTTAATCACTGAAGTATTCACTGGGATTTATTGAAATATATTGCTTACAGAATTTCTGAGGAAGCTAGAGAACAAGCAGCCAGTCATTAAGCCCTAAACCACATCAAAGGTCTGTCCAAGTGAGGACATCGCTGCCACTGTTACCAATTACTAGATGCCTCAACTTTATGTCATCTCACATGTCACTGAAAAGAGCTACCATAGCATCACTGTTGCCCCCAGAATCTATCTTGCTGCAGCCATTGCATTCAGTTGCAGCAAGACAGTTATCTGCCATCCCGGCTTCGGTAAACCTCTAGATCCTCATTCACATTCTGGGAAGGGAACTTCTGATTGGCTCATGCTTGGTCATGTGCCCGTACGTGACTGCAAAGAAAAGGATTATCTGGAAATTTCGGTTATTATTTTTTTAAGCTTATTTATTTATTTTGAGAGGGGCGAGGGGAAGAGAGAGAGGGAGAGATAGAATCCCGAGCAGGGGACGCAGGGTTCAATCCCGCAAACCGGAAGATCATGACCTGAGCTAAAATCAAGAGTCAGTCGCTTAACTGACTGAGCCATCCGGGCGTCCGTGGAACTTTCAGTTCTTATACTGAGAGATTGTTTCGGCATCCTATCAAGACTGCTAAGGTCAAAAATTCCCCAAACATAGGATGGGGTTCAGATGCTGGGCAGCCAAAAGAATGACAAAATTCATTAGAATTTTTAACTACAGCAATAAGAATCAGAGCATGTATAGTTTACTTTTAAAGACCTTTGCTCTGCCTGGATAGTCTCCAAAAATGCTCTTTGTTCTTGGTTGTTTTGTGCTCATAGGAATTTAAATAGTCTCTAAACAACTTTTCCTTATCTTTCTGAAAAGACAGTTTCAGCACAGCATTTAAATTCTCCAAATATAAAATAAAAATTTTAACTTATAACTGAAGCTAAATCTAAGAAATTAAAGTCTATAATGTCTAACTTTCACAATATGGAGGCTTTATTCATATCTGTTTTCCTTTGTTCAGAGATTTCTTAAAATGTTCCAGTTTCATTGGGATTAAGTTTGAAGAACTCAAAATAATATAATCAACCAGTCACAACTATATAAGATAACCGATACTGATTTTTCCCCAAGAGTATTTTCCGGTTGCCACAGCTTGCTTTGAGGATGTAAGCGGTACATTGGGAGTATACAAAGTTTAACAGCCCCTTAGGAACAGCTCTCAATCAATGACAGATAGGAGTTGGTAAATACTTACCTCTGTCTCTTCATCCCATAGTTGGAATAATTCTGAGAAATGTTCTTCATTTGTATGAGGACAATGCTCCTCCAATGACGACTGACGTTCCTCATTTGAATGACACTCAGTTGTATCAATTCTGGATGACAGCAGTGGAGATAGGAGATAGAATTTACTGGAATACTAGTATGTTTCCTGTCTCCTTTCTCCCTCTTTCCTTTTCTGTTTCAGGCAGACTATACCATGAGTCAAGGTGGGTGTTAGAAGCCCCATTTTGTAGATGGAGAAATTGATACTAGAAGAATTTATATTTTCTAAAGTCAACCTACTAATGAATGTCTTATTGTCAATTTGAACTCAGGTTCAAATTCTTTCTACTATGCCATAATGTCTGCTGATGTAAAGAGTATCTTAGTTATGCCTTGATACAGGTTCTCTCCTGTGTCAGTGCTAGATCTTCATAGCATTATTGTTGTGCAGAAAAGCCTTTGCTAAGTTTATTCAATGCTATTAATAAAAACGATATATAAAATAACCACCTACTTTCCATCACTGTTGATGGGAGTGTATATTAGTATACTTTTGGAAAATAGTGTGATGGTATTAATCAGTCTTAAATCCACATAATTAAAGTCAGTATATTTTAAAAATTTTATCATGGCACTCATGTACAGAACTTAAGCTTTAAGTAGTTCTAAAAAGTTTATAATGAAAAACAGTAGTAAGGCTGCTCTCTCTCTTCTTCCAGAGTTGCTCTTGAGAGCCAACAACTTCAAATTTTTTAGCTATTTCTTTTACATTTATGACACATGTCTAAATAAATTCTAGTGCTACTATTTCTTGGTTTCCCAACTTTAGATAATATCAGTTAACATTACCAGCCTGCCAATCTCCTGTGCTGGGTCCACACTTACAGGATATCAGGCTTCCTCTCATTTTGCTAAGGAACATCTTCAAAGAACTTCTCGATATAAGTTTACAACAGGTTAATAATGTTTAGTCCATGTATGTATAAAACATCTTCATTTTATCCTTATACTTTATTTGTAGTTTGACAGGGTAGTGAATTCAAGGTTAAAAACCAGTTTCCTTCTGGATTTGGAAGGCATCTCTCCCTTGCCTTCTCACATTTAGTTTTGAGACACCATGTGACCTTCAGACAGTAGCTCCTTTTCTTTCCTTTTGGAACATTTTTGGGCCTCCTTTTATATCTGGGTAATTCTGAGATTTCTTGATGTGTTCCCTGGCATGAGTATTTTTAAACATATTATGGGACCTTTTAAACCTAGAGACTGTGCTTTTCAGTTATAGGATATTTTTCTTGTTATTTCTTTGATAATTTCCTCATTTTCTTGGACTCTCATTTTAGAGATCCTAACCATTAGATTCTGTGAATTGATCCTGTAAGTCTTTTTATTCCTCTTCTATTTTTCAGCTATTTTATTCTACTTTCTGGAATACTTTAACTTTGTATTCCAACTCTTCAATTAAATTGTATTTTATATATTACATTTTATTTTATTTTTTTCTTTTAATGTTTATTTATTCTTGAGAGAAAGACAGAGCGTGAGCAGGGGAGGGGCAGAGAGAGTGGGAGACACAGAATCTGAAGCAGGTTCCAGGCTCTGAGCTGTCCTCACAGAGCCCGACACAGGGCTCGAACTCACAGACCGCGAGATCATGACCTGAGCTGAAGTCAGACACTTAACCGACTGAGCCACCCAGGAGCCCCTATATTACATTTTAAATAGCCAAATGTTATATCTTTTTTTCCTGTTTCATTTTCACTATATCTTGCTTTTATTCTATGGGTGCATTATCCTCTACTACCTCTCTAAAGTTATTTAATTTATAAGTTTTCTTCCATTTCCAGCATAATTTCCTTTCTTTCCAAGTACGCCCCTCTACTTTATTTGTTTTCCTATTTACTTCTCCTTCTGTCTTATGTTTGTGACTTTCTTCAAATGTCTGATGATTCTGGTCTCTCCACTAATGTGCAAGTTACTTAAAAGCATTTTTTGGTAGAATTTGCTAACTATGGACTTCATTTTAATATGGTATGGTTGGAAGCTGGCTATTTTTCTGGGGAACCCAAATGTTTTCACCTGCAAAAAATCTTCCTGAGAACAATATTCCTGGAGGGAGACTGGGGTTCTCAGAGTAGATTGAAAAAGGATTTGAGTATCCCATCATTCAGTGAGCAGATATTCACTCAATATTAGTGTTTTTAGCTTCACATTTCACTCTATCCTCCAACCTAAGTTGGAGCCATTCTGATCCAATTTATCCACGTAATAAACTTATAATCTCCTATTAGATGGAAGAGTTACCTTTCTGGATGGAGGAACTGGAGATGAAAGTGCTCCATTTAAAGACTTCCAACTAATCACTTATTTTCAACCCTATGTTGCCTTCTGCTTTCTATGATACCTGGTGTCTCCAAATTCTGAAATTCTCAGGCAGGGGCAAATCAGCTTGGTTCATAAGTTTCTCCTTCTGTACATATGGGTTTGAAATGTGCTTTTGTTGTCCAAGGCAGTTACTACCTCTCCATTGGATCATTTGTGGGTCTACTTCTATGGCCTATTTTTCCTCTTGGCCCCATTTCTTGGTATGTCTGGTACTTTTAAACTGAATGCCAGATATTTAATATGAAAAATTATAGACTCTGAATTATTTTATTTTCTCCAGGAAGGATTTTTTTCTTAGCTTTGGTTAAAATATAGATTAGGAGCAGATCACCTTAAGCCAGTCAGGGGTTGAACAAATTCAAGACTGAGTTTCAGTCTTTATAAGGTAAAACCTATTTTCTTAAATAATTTTTTAATGTTTTTTTATTTATTTTGAGAGACAGAGAGTGTGTGAGCAGGGGAAAGGCAGAAGGAGAGGGAGAGAGAGAAAATCCCAAGCAGGCTCTGTACTGTCAGCACAGAGCCAGATGCAGGGCTCTAACTCAGGAACCATGAGATCATGACCCAAGCCAAAATCAAGAGTCAGACACTTAACCAACTGAGCCACCCAGGCACCCCATAACCTATTTTTAAAATACTATTTATTAGGGTATAACCCTGCATATATGTTATACCAAAATTAATTTTTTTTTTTTTTTACTTCAAAAAGTCTGGTGTATGATTTTAACAAATACATCAGATAATGGGTTTTGTAAACATATGTTTTTTAAACTGTGCATATTTACTTCCCAGGAGTAAGAGTAAATGTATGATATTGTGGGAATATGGTGTTAAGCTAAGGATCAACACACTACTTTATTTTGGGGAACAACTTCTACCCAGATAGGGATAATAAAAATCATTATGTTTTCATTAAAATAAATTTCAGTGTATTAATCACAGAACACAGTATTTATGGGGTGCCTGGGTGGCTCAGTGGTTAAGCATTGACTCTTGATTTCAGCTCAGGTCATGAATTCACGATTTGTGGGTTTGAGGCCTGCATCAGGCTCCATGCTGACAGCACAGAGCCTGCTTGGGATTCTCTCTCTCTCTCTCTCTCTCTCTCTGCCCCACCATTTTCTCTCTTTCTCTCTCAAAATAAATAAATGTTAAAAAAACGAACACAGTATTTCCATTAATTCTTATGCTAAATCATGAAATAATTTTTCACTTCTGGCAAATTGTTTCAGTCTATGTACCCCAGGAATAATTCCTCTTGAACTTAAAAGGGGAAGTTTGAGAAACACTAATTGCATTTAATTTGCTTCTTCCTCCTTCTGTATTGCTCCAATGGCCAGGAAATTTGGAACACAAGATCACAGGCATTTAATAACAATCAGTCCTACTCATTTGTTTCTCCATTTACTTGAACACTCTTATTCGTAATTTCTGATTTAATTACTCATCTTTTGTATATATTTATTTACTGTTTTTTTAAGTTGAGGGAAATCAACCGAATCTAATATAAGGAGGTTAGATAATCAACATAAGAGACATTAGCATTTCTTAGGCTATTCAAATGGAATTACTATATTGCTGTACTTTAAAATATGTAGGGCACCTTAAAATACAAGGAAAACCATTAGTTGTATACATTTGGTCACAGCAAATTAGAATTTCTTTTAGGTTTCCCTACGAAAATTTTTTTCAGAGGCAAAAACAACCAAACATTTATTATGGATATTTTTAGAAGCATTTATATGTAGCGACTACATGATATCAGGATGATGTAAAAACATTTTTGTGAAGCAAGAATATCCTATCATGTCCCCTGAGTGACATGAAGGAATATGTCACTCAAAGTCATAAAAATATTTTTGCTATCCTGTTACCTCCATACTGAATAACTTATTCAGCTCATTTGACTTTGTGTCCACGGTCACACAGCTAAGAAGGGGCAAATCTGGGATCTAAGACTAGACTGTCTAGTCAGACAGTTGAGAATCTGATCTTAACTACCATGCTGGTACTGAGAAAATCTAATAAGCCATTAGGCCTAGGAATAAACTTGGAAATTTAATTTACTAGCGTTATGTAGAAACATTTCTGTTGACTGTGCCAGATTTCCAAGCCCAAAATGCATTATCATATATTAAGATATTAAGATTCTTCTACTTCTATACAGAACAACCATTCAATTATATCCTTCCATACTGGAATTAAGAAGAAACTATTCAGCCTCTTGTAGAATGTGTGGTGTGCTCAAGTGTGTTAAAAATCTTTCCATCTATACACTAGCATTAAGAATTGACATCAACAGAATTTGAGTGCAATATCCTATAAAACTACCAAACTTCTGTATTAATTTACATTAAAATTATCCAGGGGTGCCTGGGTGGCTCAGTCGGTTAAGCATTGGACTCTTGGTTTCAGCTCAGGTCATGATCTCACGGTTCTTGGGTTCTACACTGTCAGTGCAGAGCCTGCTTGGGACTCTCTCTCTCTCTCTCTCTCTCTCTGCCCTTTTGCCACTTATGCTTTCTCTCTCTCTCAAAAATAAATGATTAAACTTAAAAAAAAATACATATCCATCCCTTTGTGCATTCAATAAACATTTACTGAAGCCTGCTATGTTCCAGGAACCATTTCTAGATATTGAGGATTCAGTCGGGCACAAGATGGATAAGGTCTCAGCTCTCATGAAGCTCACTTGCTAGAAGGGAGAGACAGATCTTAAATAAACAAACACACAAAATGTCATAAGTGTCTTGCAGAGAATTAAAACTAGGGACATAGAAGCAAGATGGTAGGGAGGGGCTCTGTTACTGCTAACAGATCTTTAAGACTTTTCATTTTAGATAATGGTTTTCTTCTCTTGGAGAAAGCAAGCACAAAGTCTTCCTTAAATTTATCACGGTACCTTTAATAATTGGTCCAGTACTCTTTTTGCTATTAATGGGTAGAAAAGTCTGTATCTCCTTAAGGAAATGGTTTGATTGGGATAAATGAGTTTACCATCAGTGATGTCTTTTTTTTTAAAAAAAAATTATTTGTTTTATTTTAGTGAGAGGGAGCATGAGTGGAGGAGAGAGGCAGAGGGGGAGAGAGAGAGAGAGAGAGAGAGAGAGAGAGAGAGAGAATCTTAAGCAGGCTCCATGCTCAGTGAGAGCTGACATGGGACTCAATCCCATAATCCTGGGATCATGACCTGAGCCAAAATCAAGAGTTGGATGCTCAACTGACTAAGCCACCCAGGTGCCCCTGTAATGTGCTTCTAAGGATTGGATTGAGAACAGTTACTGTGGGAAGCCAGATATTGTAAGAGAACATGGGGATGACTTCCAGCTTTGACTGACCTTGGGCCTGCTCTTCATTTAGGGCTTTAGTGACATCTCCCATAAAGAAGGAAAATATGATCACCAAACTCAAATGTGTATTATTAGAATTCAACACACACATATCCTTAGGATATATTGCTAAATTTCCTGTAACAAAGTACACTAATCTGGATGGCTGAAGCAATGGAAATGCATTTTTTTACAGTTCTGGAGACTAGAAGCTTGGAAATCAAGATGTTGTCAGGATTGGCTCCTTCTAAAGACTGTGAGGGAAGAGTCTGTTCTTGGCCTCTTTCCCTGTGTCTCTTTACATCATCTTCTCTCTATGCATCTCTCCGTGTCCAAATTTCGCCTTTATAAGGACACAGGTCATATTGGATTAAAAGCCCACTCTAAATCAGTATGACCTCATCTTAACTAACTACATATCAACCCTATTTCCATATAAGGTCACATTCTGAGATACTGGGGGTCAGGACTTCAACATATGAATCTGGGGGAGACACAATTCAACCCATAACTCAGCCACATAGAACTTTGTGTTACATATTATAACTGCATAATATTAATATATGTTTCAAAGTATTAATGAAAAATACCCTCTTTCCAATTAAATATTTACTCAAAATATTATGCAGTTTAAATGAATTGACATTTAGGCAGAATATCCAGTCAAGGGAGAATTGAGAGGAAAAAAATGCTCCCTCTAAATTGAAGAGCTAAGAAAATTGAACATGGCAGATGAATTCGAACTGGCACATGGTGAGGTAAGTTTTGTTTCCCCTCTGCAATGTGTCCTTTATACTAACTCTCACAGTCAAGGTGCCCAAACTCTAAAAGCATTTAGTTGTTTTTTTTTCCCCCCTCACTGGGCCCCTGCCTTTAGTAGACTTCCATTAAGCTCACATAAATAGACAAAGATTTCCATGCTAATTAGTTCCCATGAACTAAGTATAAATTTGTGGATATAATAGCTGATTAATTTTTATTTCTTCTTTTTTCCTTTATTGACTTTTTAGATGGCCTTTGAACCCAAAACTATACATATAATCTAGATCTCATATGTAATCATCACAGTATAAGCATTTTTGGCATTATTTTAGGAATAGAGTACTTTCTTTCATGAGAATATTGGAAACAAAGCATGAGCTAAGGACTTTGGCCTTTTCTTATCTGAACTTTACCCTCCAGGATTTTCCTTAATCACTTGCTTGTCCTCTTTTTCCTCCAAAATAGAAATTGATTCATTTTTTTCCTAGTTGCACACATGTAATCAATATTTCTTATTAAAATTTAATAATAGATATAAAGGCCCAATAGCTACCTCTTTAAAATATCTCCTTCCAAATCTTTTCTATACACAAACAAATATGTATAAATTTTACAATATGGTGTCATAAGTGTGCACTGTTTGTGATAATCTCTTTACACAGAAAAATGTGGGTGAATCAATCCTCATATTGTCATTTAATCACTGCATGGTATTCCTTGTGTTGATATGGTATGATGTATTTAATAGATTGACTCTCCAATCTTGATTTGTATAATTTCCAAAAATTTTTCCAGATTTCATACCAATCTTTACCTATTTATCAGAAGCCAGCCTTTTTAGGTTCAAACTCCAAGTTTTAGCAATAAAAATAGAAACCCAGGGCACTGACGCCTGAGACATAACTCCTGTCAGGTCACATCCTGTTCAGAGTGCCACCATTTTTCCACTGTGAAACATTACTTGAACAGATTCTCAAAATAGCACTCCCTCTTTTTAGCATGACAGTGTCTCACTTGTGTTATCTGGCCCTCCCAAGCGGCCAGCAAGAATTCTCGACTCCTCGGCCTCGGAGTCCCTCTGTCCCTGTGCCAGACCAGACTTAGCAATCAGGACATAACACTGGGGAGCTGCAGGCAGTTGGAACTTTGGGACAGCAAGCGGGAATGTAGACACATGGACCCGGCCAGCTCCCTGTCTCCACTCATGACAAGAGATCCTGGTGTCATGCATGGTAGTGTTCTGAGTTGGGGAGAAAAGGTCAGGGGTATAGGCTCATGGTGTACTCTAAGCCCAACTTGCTAGCTCCCATTTTGTACTTGCTGTTATCTATAAATTACAGAGCAAATTTAGGGAGATTATAGATTTTTCAATTCTCTAATTTTCGTTAGACATAGTATAACTTAGTAAAAGAGCGTGGGCTTCAGAATCAGTCTTAAGTTCAAGACTAGATCTGTCACTTATTGTCCATGAGACCTGACACACGAGGCACTCAGTAAACACTTACAGACTAAATGTGTTGAAGGCACATTTGCCAACTGTATAAAAGCGATGATAATAGTACCACTTCACCATATTGTTGTGAATACAATTTGATGAATGCACAATTGGCCCGGAGAAGGTATTTCATAAATTAGAGCTGCCATTTTATTAGTCTCAGAAGAAAAAATAGAGTTCTTACTAGAATCAGTTTTACAATGCTCTTGCCCAACTTACTTGTTCAAAAATAGTTATTAAGTAGGTTCTGGGGAAAGTACTGGGAAGTACTGGGAAAAGATGTTGAATAAGACACTGTCCAGACCTGCAGTCTAGAAATTTTCATTCATTCATTCATTCATTCATTCACTGAATGCATTCACTTCCTATTAGGTACTGAAAACACAGCATCCAGCTGCAACATACTTCTATCTACTTACTTCTAGTTCCATTGTCATCATCCTGTGGACCACAGTCACAGGTTCTTAACCCTATTACTCCTTGCTTCCATTCTTGACTTTTTGAAACCACTTCATACTCAGAGTGGTCTTTCAACACTGTAAATCAGATCATGCCATTCCTTTGCTAAAGCATAGAATCCCATTTAGAATAAAATGCAAATTTCTTATCTTGGCCCACATAGCTCTGCATGACCTTGCTCCCTCCTGTATCTCCAACCTCAGCTTAGTCTCCCCTTAGCCCCTTATGCTCCACAGATTGCCAATTCCTAGAACCAGCCAAACTCTTTTCTGCCTGAGGCCTTTTCATGTTCTGTTCTCTCTACCTGGAATGCCATCTCCTATGTGGATGACAGTCTTCTTCTTTTCTTTAATGTATCAGCCTGAAAGTCCCCTTCTCAGAGAAGTCATTCCTATGACTAATGACCAGTATTTATTCCATAGCAAAAGCTTCTTGTTTATTTCCTTCCTACTATTTTTTTATAATCTGCATTTATTGTTTCTATTTATTTGCTTACCTGTTTATTGTCTGTCTTTCTACTACATCAGCCCATGAAGGCAGGAGCCTTGTCTCTTGACTATTGTTTGCTCTTCATTGCCTAAAACTGTGCCTGTCACATAAAAGGCATTGATAATTTGTTATATGGAAGAATGAATGAATGAATTTTTATTGTTTTGAAAAACTTCAGTAGTAGAAATCCTGAGCTTCAGTTTGGCATATTCTAGGACAGATATATTTTGATGTCAAAAATTATTTTATGTTGGGATACACCTTTTTAAAAATTCCAGTATAAAAAATTTCCACGGGCACCTGGGTGGCTCAGTCAGTTAAGCGTCTGACTTCTGCCCAGGTCATCTCACTGTTTGTGAGTTCGAGCCCCTTGTCGTCAGGTTCTGTGCTGACAGTTCGGAGCCTGGAGCCTGCTTCAGATTCTGTGTCTCCCCCTCTCTCTGCTCCTCCCCTGCTCATGCTCTGTCTCTAAATAAATAAATAAGTAAAATAAAAAAGAATTCCAGTATAGTTAACATACAATGTTATATTAGTTTCAGGTGTACAATATGATTCAACAATTCTATATTACTCAGTGTACTCAAGATAAGTGTACTCCATGGGCGCTTGGGTGGCTCAGTTAGTTAAGAATCTGACTTTGGTTCAGGTCATGACCTCGCATTTCGTGAGTTCAAGCCCCACACTGGGCTCTCTGCTGTCAGCTCAAAGCCTACATTGGATCCTCTGTCACCCTCTCTCTCTGCCCCTCTTCCACTCGCTTTCTCTGTCTCTCTCTCTCAAAAATAAATAAAAACATTTTACTTTTTAATTTTTTAAATAAAAACATTTAAAAAATATTTTTAAACAAGGTAAGTGTACTCTTAATTCTCCTTCACCTATTTCACCCATCCCCCCTCCTCTTGGGATACACTTTAAGAAATGGATAGAGTGTGACTTGGGGAGGACATGGGAGAGTCCATCTCCTTCAGGAGATAAGCAATAAGAAGGACATTCCAGCAGCAGAGAATTTGAAAACTCACTTGTATTTAGGGACGTGAGGAGTTGCTTTTTCACCGTCCTCTAAGAATTAATGGTGAAGAGGATGGGCTTTGGGGCCAGGAGACTGGATTCACATGACTGCCTCACCACGTATTAACTGTGTGACTGTGGACAAGTCAGATGATGGCTCCAGGTCCATTTAAGTGAGAAACGGACCCCTGAGTCTGTTACAGAGTAAGTGCTCAGTACGTGTTAATTATCCTTTTTATCTGATAAAAAGATCTTTTGAGACGTACTACTGTGAATTTAAAATGCACTGGTAGCCAAGGCCCAGCACAGGGCTGGGTAGGTCAGAGATGCTTACAAAGTTGGGGTGCAGCACAGCAGGGCACAGTGGTTCTCAGACTCGAGTGTACACCCAACTTGGCTAGGGGGCTGGTGAAAATGCAGAGGGCTGTGCCCTTCCACCGGTTTCCGGTTTCCGATTCAGGAGGTCTGGTGGGGCCTAAGAATTTGCATTTCTACCACGCCTCCAGGTGATGCTAATGTTGCTGGTCCAGAGACCACACTTTGAGACTGACTGACAGTAGTTAAGGACACCAGCCCCAGTGCCAGACATTCATGTCCCAACTACCCCTTTTCACTAATATATGATCTTGAGTGAGCTGCTTCCTCCCTCTGGCCTCAGTTTCCTTATCGGAAAGTGGAGATAATAATAGAGCCTTCCTCTAGAAGTTATTAGGAGGTTTAAATGAGGCCTCATACAGCACAGTTATTCAATACACATATAATCCATACTTCTTGTATGGATTATTTGATTATTATTTGATTGCTATTTGTTATTTGTTTTTTTAAAAATTTTAAAAATATTTTTATTTATTTTTGAGACAGAGAGAAACAGAGCATGAGCAGGGGAGGGGGCAAAGAGAGAGGGAGACACAGAATCTGAAGCAGGCTCCAGGCTCTGAGCTGTCAGCACAGAGCCCGACGCGGGGCTCAAACTCACAGACTGTGAGATCATGACCTGAGCTGAAGTTCAACGCTTAACTGACTGAGCCACCCAGGCGCCCCAGCTGTTTGTTATTTGTTAATAAAAACCAATTACAGTAAAACTTTGATTGCAAGTAACATGTTCTACCAGTGCTCCACGTGATGGGCAAACATTTCTAATAAATTTTAACGTGATAAACGAGTGATGCCATGCAATATGGGTAGCACGGGATGCTAATGTCACATGATCACAACTGAGCCAATGGTGCTTGAAGTTTGCTTTGATATACAAGTGCTTTGGATTACCAGTATGTTTCCAGAACGAATTATGCTTGCAAACCAAAGTTCTGTACAATGAATTTATAACTGTGCTATCCAATAGAACGTTCAGAGATTATGGATATGCCCAATTCCATGCTGTCCAATTCAGTAGCTATTCACTGTGCCTGGTTATTGAGCATTTGAAATGTGGCTAACAGAATTGAAGCGCCGAGTGTTTAATGTTTAATTAATTTTGATTAATTTAAATTTAAATAGACCTGTAGCTAGAAAAACACAAATTTCTACTTAAGAGTTCCTCCCCTGGGTCTGGGCTTGTGGCAGTTCTTTGGAAAGCTGACAAACGCAGGGCAGTGTAAGGACCTGAGTGTGTGTGAATCTACTACTTTCTGACTACTTGACCTTAAGCAAGCAATTCAATTTCTCAGCAACACAACCTCATCTGTAACATGGGAATGACACCTGCCCTGATTCCTCAGAACTTCTCGATGTATTCTACTGTGATTATATAAAATCATAAATGTAATACAATTGCAAAGATTTCTTTAAAGCTTCATACCATCGTTTCATATTTTCTTCCCTATGACCTGCTTTAAGGGCAATGGCTCCATCATCTTCAGCCTTTTGTGTCCACAGTGCCCAACACATAGTAGTAGGTCCTGAGTTAGAATGCAGCCTCCATGCCAATGTCTTATAGTTTGGCCTGCATGTATCGGTGCCCCAGGATACGTAGTAAAAAGGAGGAAATGCCTATATTATTTTAAATGCACTAGTATGCCTTAAAAAGTTATTGTCTAAAAGTCTTTTTAATCTTTATTTTGTCTCAGTTATAAGTATTTCATAGTTGTTTAGAATTGGAAAATGTGGGGTGCCTGGGTGCCTCAGTCAGGTAAGCATCCAACTCTTGATTTCAACTCTGGCTGTGATTTCACGGTTTGTGAGTTTGAGCCCCACATCAGGCTCTGTGCTGACAGCTCAGAGCCTGGGTGGGATTCTCTCTTTCCCTCTCTCTGCCCCTCCCTTGCTTATGTTCTATCTCTCTCTCTCAAAATATATAAATAAACTTAAAAAAAATTGGGAAATGCAAAATATTATGAAGAAAAAATACAATTCATCTACAATATCTCCACCTCATTAACATTTTAAAACATTTTTTCCAATTATATATTAATTTATTCATTCATTCAACAAATATCTCTTTTTTATATTTTTTAAACTTTTTTTTAATGTTTATTCATTTTTGAGAGACAGAGCACGAGTGGGGGAGGGACAGAGAGAGAGGGAGACACAGAATCTGAAGCAGACTCCAGGCTCTGAGCTGTCAGCACAGAGCCCAACACGGGGCTCGAACTCACAGTCTGCAAGATCATGACCTGAGCTGAATAACTGACTGAGACACCCAGGTGCCCCAACAAATATCTCTTGAGTATTTGCTATGGGCCAGGTGATTTCTAGGTGATGGTAATACAGCAGTGAACAAACTAGACAAAAATCTTTGCCTTCATGGAGTTACATTCTAGTGGATGATATATGAAGGCTCAGGAAAATATATACACAGATTTAAAAAACTAAATCAGGCTAATGTTGTTTATACTATTGTACGTTTGTTGGTTATTTTCCTTTCCATTATGTTGTGAGAATTTTCTAATTTTTGTTTTTTTTAATAGGTCTGTCCTTAACATCCATTGCCTGCTGAGCTGACACATGGGGTTTTCTGGGGCAAAAGGAAAAATAGATACTTGTTATGTCTTTAGGAACTTTAGCCTGGGTGTGGTGTTCTTAGGGGATCAATGACTGTCCAAGGAAGGCCCCATACTGTGTACCTTGGAATATCCTGTTCAGAAAGCCAAAGAATCCCAAGTCTGGGACTCAGTGTTCATATCTCAGATTCTACTGAGTTTTCAGGCATCATTTCATCTTGTGTCTCTAAAACATTTTTTTAGGTCTTAAAAAGAAATTTTTCTCAGGGGCGCCTGGGTGGCTCAGTCAGTTAAGCGTCCGACTTCAGCTCAGGTCATGATCTCGCGGTTCGTGAGTTTGAGCCCTGCATTGGGCTCTGTGCTGACAGCTCAGAGCCTGGAGCCTGCTTCAGATTCTGTGTCTCCTTTCTCTGCTCTTCCCCCACTCATGCTCTGTCTCTGTCTCTCTCTCTCTCTCTCTCTCTCTCTCTCAAAAATACATAAACATTAAAACAATTTTTTTTTAATTTTCTGGAGTCATCAGGACCCATGTTGCTTATGGTCCACCCTCTTCTATTCCTGCATGACTAACCTGGCTGATTACTCTGCCCCTTTGCAGATTCGGATGAAAACAACTAAAACTTAAATCCTGAAAGAGGCTTCCAAGCCAAAGTAGTGAGGAGCATGGTGAATGAGGAGGGGAGAGCAAAGCTCATACTCTGATGAGGGGTTGCCACTACTGGA
Organism: Panthera uncia; assembly: GCF_023721935.1. Taxonomy (NCBI): domain Eukaryota; kingdom Metazoa; phylum Chordata; class Mammalia; order Carnivora; family Felidae; genus Panthera; species Panthera uncia. Next base: position 119,057,330 of record NC_064809.1, read on the forward strand.
CAGAGACAAGGACAGTTTGTCATCTTCGTGTCCTGGGCCATGACCACCACAGCCCCTCCTCACGTGGAATCCTTCTCTAGTTTCTTCTTGTTTTGTTCTTCTTCTCTCCCATGTCCCTACATCCTTTGCCCCTTAGGGTCTGCAAAAAAGGGAGTGAAGGAGGCTGTATTTCTTCAACACATCAAGGACAAGGATTTCATCTGACTTGGGAATAAAAGAAAAAAATCCATGAATGGATGCCATTTCTACATAGGGGGAAATATGTTGATGGGCCCCCAGGTAAATCATCAAGGGGGGCGTTTTTAAAAAATTGTCTAGAAGGGAAAAAGGAAGATGTTAATTGGTTGCTAGTGTCTGCCCTTATTAAAGGCTTGAGCCAGGACAGAGTCGAGAAATGAGTAGGCATTCTATACAACAAATAGTGCCACAGAGCTATATGTGCTGAAGCCAACTGCCAGCATGTCCCACTGCTTTGAGATTTTACTGCTGATCATTTCAGGTGACATCTCTTCTTCTCTTCTTTTGTTTCTTTCCACAATTTTCACTGCATCATTCACACTGATGGTTCATTCTCATTGCTAGTTGCCCTATACAAAATACAACCATTAGCAATGAAATGCTTTGCTACTGGATGAAGACAGTATAATATAGTATGAGAGTATGGATCAGTGCTGTTCAATACAAATAGAATACAAGCCATGACTGTAATTGAGAATTTTCTCATACTACATGAAAAAAGGAAAGAAATAAATAAAATTAATTTTAATCATGTCTTTTAAAAAATTTTTTTAAATATGTATATTTCTTTATTTTTGAGAGAGAGAGAGCACAAACAGGATGGGGCAGAGAGAGAGGGAGACACAGAATCCGAAGCAGGCTCCAGGCCCTGAACTGTCAGCACAGAGCTATCACGGGGCTCAAACTCACGAACCGGGAGATTATGACTTGAGCCGAAGTCAGATGTTTAACCAACTGAACCACCCAGGCGCCCCATTTTAATCATGTTTTACTGAACTTTATCTAAAATATCATTTCAACATGCAAACAGTAGAAAAATTAATGAGATATACGGGGCACCCATGTGGCTCAGTCGGTTAAGCATCCAACTTCGGCTCAGGTCATGATGTCACTGTTCGTGGGTTTGAGCCCCATGTTGGACTCTGTGATGACAGCTCAGAGTCTGGAGCCTGCTTCCAATTCTGTGTCTCCTTCTCTCTCTGCCTGTCCTCCTCTTGTACTCTGTCTCTCAAAAATAAATAAAAACATATAAAATTTTTTAAGAAAAAATTAATAAGATATATGTGTTCCATACTAAGTTTTCAAAATCTAGCATACAGCACATCTCAATTTTGACTGGCCACATTTCATGTGCTCAATAGCCACTTGGAGTAGTGGGCTCCATATTGGGCAGTGTAGGTACTCCACAGCCAGAGTAGCTAGAGGTGTAATATGGGGAAAGTTACATAACCTCTGTGGGTTAGTTTACTCATCTACAAAGCTGGGAAACAGGATAGTCCCTACTTCATTTAGAATTGTTATGAGGATTAAATGAGCACTTAGAACTTTGCCTGACACAGAGTTGGTGCTCAGTAAATGTGCTCTTTTATTATCATCAAATATACATTTAACCACATCCTTGTAATGATCAAAACAATCTTTCAGTAAGGTCCTGTTCTGAGCTTTCTAAATAGGGGCTATATGTCTGGTATTTTGCGATGATAAAAATCATACGACACTCCAGAATCCCTCTCTCACTTCAAAGGTTATCAAAGAGAGTTTGGTCTTGAGCTGTGCTTTCATAAAGCTGGGTAACCTGTAATTTGACAAAGTTCCTCATACTATTAAGTCTGCAAATAGATTTTTTTAAAGTAGGGTCTACATCCAACGTGGGGCTTGAACTCATGACCCCAAGACCAAGAGATCAAGAGATCAAGAGAGTCCCATGCTCTACTGACTGAGCCAGCCAGGTGCTTCTGCAAATAGATTCTTATTGAATTTTCCAAATAAGCAATATAGTATTTTTATTGGGATATAAAATTAGGTTCACAGCTATAAAACCATCCCAGCTTGCTTTCTGGTGATCTCTTATAGATTGAAACCATGCTTCACTGTAGTAAGAAGATAGCACTGTCTTCTTGAAACTATGGCTTATAGCTACAAACCCATATTAATATCACAGGATATATTTGAGGGCCTAAACAGCATGATACATTAATTGTTACCTGGGGCACTTTTATGACAGCATATGAATAAACAATGGAGCAATTCTACAAGTCATTATAGATCACTTTATTTATTTTTAATTTTTTAAAATGTTTTTTTATTTTTGAGAGAGACAGAGACAAAATGTGAGTGGATTAGGGGCAGAGAGAGAGGGAGGCACAGAATCCAAAGCAGGCTCCAGGCTCCAAGCTGTCAGCACAGAGCTTGATGCGGGGTTTGAACTCACAAGCTGTGAGATCATGACCTGAGCCGAAGTTGGATGTTCAACCGACTGAGCCACCCAGGCGTCCCTCATTATAGATCACTTTAAAAATATATTTTAGATGTTTCTAAATCTTAATTCTTTCATTCATTTACATATTCAGTCATTTAACTATCCATTTATTCAACAAATATATATTGAGGGCTTACTATGGGCCAGAAATTTTGCTAGGTACTGAAGAGTCAATAGTAAGCAGAACATACAGTCTGTCCCCATGAGCTTATAGTCTACTAGGGGAGAAAAATGTTATCCAAATAACCACACAAATAAAATTGTCAACTGACATAACTGCTATCAAAAAAAGGAAGGATTGCTTTGAGAGCCTACGAGGAGGGCATTTGATTTGGTCAGGGAGCTTTTTTCCAAAGAAGTGCTGATTGGGCTGAGATCTGGATGAGTAGGAGTTACCCAGATGGAGAGAGCAGGGGACTGCATTCCAGACAGAAGAAAGAGCATGAATACAAGTCCTGGGGTGACAGGGCCTGGTGAGGGAGAGATACTTAAGCCATGAAGGAAGCTGGCTGAGGTTTAACTGGAAATAGGTAAGGCCAGACATCACAGGTTCTTGATAACCATGTTAAGGATTTTATATTTACATGAAGAACATTGGAAAGCTGTCACTGGGTCTCCAAAACTTGGGGATGCTTTCCTTTGCTGTGTCAAACCTCATTTTAATTCTTTGTAATTATGATGAAATAAACTGTCAGGACACCAAGACATAGAGACCAGGCAAAGGGCTACACATAGCCTCTATTTCTTATCAAGTGCAACCAGTAACAACAGCCACGCTAGCTCCTGCCTCTGGTTCTCCCTGTAGCTCCTCTTCTTCAGTTATCCAACCAATTCTGAGCCTCAGTCTTGTGTTTTTCTCAGTGTTTAGCAGAGCAGCTGATAGAGGAGTTTTGACCACAGCTTATATGTGAACCCCTGAAGAAATCAACTGTTCCAGAAAAGGAAGTAAAGCTCTTACATATTTTAAGTCTGACCAATGAGTCTCCATTCTGTGTAAGAGCAAAGAGGAAAGATGATCACATTTGGAAAAAATAACTAGAAGGGTTCCCGGGTCAGTTGGAAGGGCATGTGACTCCTGATCTTGGGGTTGTGAGTTTGAGCCCCACATTGGGGATGACTTAAATTTTACAAACTTTAAAAAAAGAAAAGAAAAGATAATTAGATATAGGTGGGGAAAAGAGTGAGGGGAGTTTAGAGAAGGTTAAGAGAGGATGCAAGGATATAAGAACACTGTTGCTATCAACTAGGCAAGAGGTGACGTCAAACGTGATGACAAGTAGATGGATCGGAAAGACCCAAGGTGCTTCATGGATGTTTCCAGTCTGGAAGCTCAAGTACTCCAGTGTGTGCAACGCTCTTGAATTATTTCTTTGAGGCTTTTCTTGCCTTCATTTTTTTCTGCTTTCTTAGTATAACTCTTGCTGTTCAGGTGTTACATCCTATTTTTCATCTCTTTTTCTTTTTGACATATTTTCTGGAATATTTCTTCAAACTTATCTTCCAACATTTCTATTGAACGTCAGAGAAAAAGAAATAAATGTAGGCCCAGCTTCACAGAGAGATATCTAAAAATTATCACAGAAACCTGACTGGTAATTAGTAGTGCTATAGACTGAATGTTTGTGTCCACACCAAATGTTTTATGTTGAAACCTATTTCTCAAGTTATCTTTGCAAACTCCTAACAGAGTCCTGAAAATATGGTGAGGATAACCACTGTAGTCCCTTCCCTAGGCATAGAGACCTTACGTAACTCTTTGTGCCTCAGTTTCCTCATCTGTCGAAGGAGAGGAACAATAGTACCTATCTCAGAGGGCTTTACTCACAGAATAAATCAATCAATACATGTAAAATGTATATACATTAGAATAGTTTCTGTATATTGTAATCACTGGAACAGTGTTAGTGATTACCTCGCTATTATTATCAATACTATTATATGAGAGTTGAGTAGCTGGTAGGAGACATTTCCGGCCTAACGTTCTCTTGGGATGATATCAGAAAGAGTGAGTCAATTGGCCTTTGAGAGCTCCTGATCTGTCTGGGATAGACAAATGTGCTAGAGTGTCCTTTCTGTACCTGCCAGAGACTCATGTGGACCTTAAACTCAGCTCTTGAGACTTTTCTACGGTACAGAGTCACTGAGCAGACTGCAGTTTCTTTGAGATTCTAACAACTTGCCATTTAAACCTATAGATCCAAAAGATAATAACCTCCATCCTTAAAAGGAGCCCAAAGTAGACAGGATTTGCTACCCATTGCTGCATCATAATACCAAGAGGACAAACTAAAGCAAAGGTGGTGTGGGCCATGCTAGGGTCAGTGACATTGTTGATGCGGCAAAGCACAATCTCATGAAAAGAGCCCAGGTCAGATTTTTATTTAAAGAATGTTAGGCCTTGCTATTCCTAAGGCTGATCCATTTCTACAGCAACGCTTGCCCCTTACCCCTCACTCAGGGTGTGATTTATGCATGGCTGAAAGCACACCAACTAATTCTCTTTGAGCCCAAACCTCTCCCCAGCTTGCCATTTGAAGATGGTTTATGGGCACAGAGCTCAACTCTGGAATGCTGGAAGAGCTAAATATTTGCCCAGTGGGCACTGCACCAAAGGCAGCCCCAGCTTTTTAGCTTTGGGTTGCTTCAAGGTAGGATTTTGCAAATCTATCTTGCTGCACACTTAACCATAGAGACAGACCTCTCGGCTTTGGGAAGGCAAGCCAATTCGCAAATTCCCTTACGTAAACTGGATCAATTCTCCTGGAATGCCCCAGGCTCTTGATTCCAAGTGTAATCCTTTCATGTTACTCCTGTTAATTAACTATGACTAGAGAAGTGTCAAAGAGCTTCAGATAAAATCCAAATTAATTTTGAAGTGAGGGATAATCTTCACTGATTTTGAGGAGGCCCATTCCTTTCTGCAGCAGGTGGTGTATTTTCACATGTATAGAAAAGTATTCTCTACAAATGTCAATCCTACAGATCTGGGGGCAGGACATAAGGTAGATTTAACCAATCGGGAGATATTTTTCATGCCATCTCGAAAGTAGCTCACAGATGCCTGACAGCTGCAGCTGTCCCGGCCCCTCGCGATGGCATTGCTCTATGACTCAGAGGGATGTTTATGCCAGAGAACACTGCCACTGCAACACTACCCCAGAGATGTCCCAGGAGAAAATAATCTGGAGCAATAAGTGAGAGAGGAAGGTCCTCGGGCAGACTTAGTCAAACCCAGCCCCATATGTAAGTGTAAATAGTGTTATATGGGGTGGTGGAAAATGCATGGGCTTCGGGGTCAAACAGACCCAGCCATAATTCTTAGCTCTCACATTTTATATTCATCCAGTCAGTTATCCACTCACTCACTCACTCACTCATTCAACTAATATGTATTGAGAATCTACTATGTGACAGACACTGTATTCGGTGCTGAGAGAAAGGGGTAAGCAGGACCAGATAACATAATTTGTGAGGCCAGTGAAAAATGAAAATGCAGTTGCCCTGTTCAAAAAGCATTAAGAATTTCAAGACGATAGGGAGCCTGAGTGGTTCAGTCAGTTAAGGGTCATGACCGTGAGGTCATGCCCCACGTCTGGCTCTGCATTGGCAGTGTGGAGACTGCTTGCAATTCTGTCTCTCTCCCTCTCTCTCTCTCTCTGCCCCTCCCTACTTGTGTGCTCTCTCTCTTTCAAAAATAAATACATAAACTTTAAAAAAAAAAAACAAAGAAAAAAAGAAGAATTTCAAGATGGTAACGGTAGAGCATTAAACCAGCCACGGGGCCCTTCTGAGCATAGGGACTGTGTGACTGCATTACATGAAGCCAGTTCTCCTGATAAGCCTTAGGAAACAAGAGCGTTTGTGCTCATGGAGCTTAATTCACACCAATTAACCTAAAATCATGACTCTATAAGGACAGCTGAAGGACAAGAGCATGGTGCCATGTCTGGAAGAGGAGGTGTCTCATCAGCTCAGGCTGCCACAAAATGCCACAGAATGGGCAGCTTGAACAAAAGAGGTCTATTATAGCTCTGGAGGCCGGAAGTCCATGATCAGAGTGCCAGCATAGTTGGGTTCTGGTGAAAGCTCTTCCTGGCTTGCAGATGGCCACCTTCTCTGTGTCCTCATATGGCATAGAGACAGAGCTCTGGTCTCTTCCTCTTCTTAAAAAGACACCAACCACATCATGACCTCATCTAAACCTAATTATCTGCTAAAGACCTCATCTCCAAATACCAACACATTGGAGGTTAAGGCTTCAATATACGAATTTTGGGGGGCACACAAACATTCAGCCCACAAGAGCGTTTGATTTGTCAAGGAGACAAGGAAATCCTTCACCAAGGAAGTGATGCTCAGAGTGAGATTTGAATGAGAGTCGTTAACCAGCAAAAATGAGAGCTGACCTGTGAGAGGCTCCATCATTCCAAAGCCAGTGATGAGCCTGCAAAGGAGAAAAAGGAGAAAATGTCAACACAGGAGGAAACCAGGAGAGGCATGGGTTATGGGAGCCAAGGAAGGAAGTGTTTCAGGAAGCACAGAAAGCCTACGTGGGTGACCCTGGCAAGTGGTCTCATGTATCAACACAGGGATATACTCCTGAAGGCTTAGTGGGATTCTTGGCACACGTCATTTTTATTCCTTCCTGGTAATTGTCTCTATGCAAAAGCAGGTTCATCTTTTCCCAAACAGGTGGTCCGGTTCTCAATCTTGGGGCATATTTCAGAGAGGGAAGTTGAGGCACAGAGAATTCAAGTTTAAAAGGCTTCTAGGAGTGAGATAATGATCCGGAAACAGACAAGCAAACATACATAGTGTGAAGCCACTGGGAGCCACCTCCAACTCCAGTCCCATCTCCTCACTCTTCATGTCATTCTCTAGACTCTCTGTTCCCTGCACTTTCAGTCCCAGGATGCAGCACCTTTCTTCCCCACCTCCTAACCTGTGCTTTGCTCTACTTCCTCTATTTCCACCCTCAGGCATGGCTCAGGACTGTTACTCATTCTTCTGACCACAGTTTACTAGTGCTTCCTTTGAGAGCTTGCCTTCCCCAAACCTCTCTCTGTTTTCCCCTATTATGTCATCACAAATATAATATGTAAATAAATGAGAAATATAAAATATAATTCTTCTTATAGCCCTGTTCTTTTCTTGATACCATTTATCCTACTTATGCTCCTACTTGTTAATGAAGGTGTCTTATTTCACCATTGATTCCTGGCAGGCAGGTACTGGCATGTGTTCACCACTGTAGACCAGTTACCTACCACATGAAGTTATTAAATGAATTAACATAAAACCGTGTTCACCATAAGCTGAAGGTGCCTAACATCTTGCTCTTGCTCAATCTTGACTTAGAGAGGAAAATGTGCATGAAGTTTATTTAAGCCTCATTTACAGATATTTCCATAAGCCCTTCTCAATTCCACCATAGTATCCCACTCTCCCATCACCATAACAACCCATGTATTAAAAGAGAAATTTTCTGAAGCTTGTACTCTGATTCTTCATTTAGGTAATGTGTGTGTGTGTGTGTGTGTGTGTGTGTAGAGGATAGCCTTCACAATCCATCAACCAGGACATGGAGTCAAGATCAAACATTGTGGTCTGAATTCTCCTGTGACTCACAATTTACATATCAGTCAGGTAGGGTTTCTAACTGGAAGATAGGGCTGGGGTAGGGCCGGGGTAAGGAATGTAAACACTTGGGGTTGATTATAGCAACATATGTCAAGTTAGACATGTTCATGCCAAATTCTTAACAAATAACGGGTAGAGGAGCAGATTCCAAGTTTTCTGTCTCTCTGAGTTTGTTCCAACACTATCTGAATATTAGACCACCTTATGAATGATGTTGGGCTCTGTAGCATCTGTTTTCTGCAACTTGCACTAGCTGATGCTATTCAACAAGCTCAGAACCAAAGAATAGAAATAAAAAAATAAGACTAAGTTTGCATGGAGAAGAACCTTGGGTGTGTTATTCACCAGAGTGTAGACAGGAGTTCACAAAGTGCCTGGCTAAAAGTAGATATGCCTGGAAGAAGCACTAATAAAGAGGCAGAGAAGAGAGACAGGGAAGACAAGGAGGCCTATAATGGTATGTTATTGAGCACCTGAGACAATCACACTGGGGAGACCATCCAGAGGCATCTCAAAATTATTTGCCTTCCCCAGAGGGAAGGAAGATAAAGTATTTAATCTCCAATTTCCAACCACTTGGCCTGCTTTTAGTGGGCCAAGAAAAGGCCCTTAAGTGGAGAGGACTCCTACAGGCATGCAATGGAATGGTTAGTGCCCAGAGGTCATGGGTAGGGCACCAACAGGATGTTTTATGGATAAGAGAAAAGCAGAGTGAAGAGCAAAATGAGGAGAAAAGAGAAACAATTGTGTGTATGTGTTTGTGTGTGTGTGTGTGTGCGTGCGCACAGAGTAATGAGATCTACAGAAAAGTTTTAAATAGTAAATAGAAACACCTCACAATCAACCCATCTATACAACTCCTCTCTCCACCTGACATAAACACTTTAATATTTATCAGTTTATAAAGATTTAAAAAGATTGTTGTTTTTCATTTCATGGATTTTCAAACAGAGCAATGCATTATAAAGCATTTATAAATAAAAATGGATTCATAGGAAAGAAAATTCCCTCAAGGGCTAATAAACATGATAAATACATGAAAAGATAGTCTACCACAGTGGTAATCATGGAAATGTATATTAAAGCAATGATATACCATTTGGGAGGAAATATTTCAGAGAATAGTAAAAAGATTAGTAATGCCCATGGGCACCTGGGTGGCTCAGTGCGCTGGGTCTCCAACTCTTGATTTTGGCTCAGGTCATGCTCTCACAGTCGTGGGATCAAGCCCTGTGTTGAGCTCCTCACTGACAGTGCAGAGGCTGCTTAAGATTCTCTCTCTCCCTCTGCACCCCTCCCCCACTTTCTCTCTCTCCCTCCCTCTCTCTCTCTCTCTCTCTAAAACAAGCAAATAAATAAATATAAAAATAAAATAGATAAAATCAAAAGGTTAGTAATATCCAGCGTAGACAAGGATATGGGTGAATAGACATTGCCATGTATTGCTATTAAAAATTTAAGTTACAAAAAAATTTGAGTTACTAAAAAAAAGAAAAAAAGAAAAAAAGAAAAAAAAAACACTTGAATTACTACAACTTTGGGGGAAAGAAATGTCAGTATACACTAAAATTAAAAACATTCATACTCTTTTGTCCTGAATAAATAAAAGCACCAGAATATAAGGAGATTTACACAAAGATTTTTTGTGGCATTATTTTATAATATTAATGCCATTAATATAAAAACCAGAAAATTTGAGGTATATCCATGCTAGTAAAAGTAATGCTGTATTTGTTTATTTTAAGTAATGTTCGTGATATAGTGAGAGGAATTAACAAGTTGTACTGTAATATGTACAGCTCAATCCACTCAAGTAAAAAAAGGTAAGAGGAAATTTGTATGTGACAGGGAAAGATATGGAAAGATATACTTCAACCGATACTGTTAGTTACCTTGAGATTTGAGAGAGTATGATGGGATTTGTGGTAGAGGAAATCCTGTAGATAAGAATGTTTGCTTTTTCATTGTATTGTTTGGCTTGTGGTAAAAAGCAGGTATTTCTTCTGAGATTTGAAAATAAAGTCACATAAAGTGTGAAGAATTTGAGAAACTCCACAGATGAACATAGGGGAAAGGGAGGAAAAATAAGATAAAAACAGAGAGGGAGGCAAACCATAAGAGACCCTTAAATACAGAGAACAAACTGAGGGTTACTGGAGGGGGTGATGGTTGGGGGGAAGGATTAAATGGATGATTGGCATTTAAGAGGACAGTTTTTGGTATGAGCTCTGGGTGTCATATGTAAGAGATGAATCACTGGGTTCTACTCTTGAAGCCAAGACTACATTGTATGAACCAACTTGAATTTAAATTTTTAAAAAAATATGAGGAAAAAACCCTCAATGTTGGCAGGACTGTTGAGAAGCAAATATGCTGACATGTAATTGGGGGCCCCAAGAATCAGTGGAATCATTGTTGAAAGTAGCTGAGCAGCATAAACAAATTTTCTAGAATAAATGATACTCACTTTGGGAATATATCTGGAAAAAATATCTACCTGTCCTCTCTTTATGAATGACCCCTTTTATTTTTTTTTTAAATGTATACATGTTTCTTCAACAGTGCAATAGAAAACCCTCATGGCCAAAAATCAGGGAGTAACTCAGCAAACCATAATGTACTAAGTACATTGTAATACAATAGTAAAGGCCAGAACTAGGTATATGTTGTGCTTGTGTTTGAGTCCTGGTTCTGTTTCTTGCAGGCTGTATGGCTTTAAGCATGTCAGTTAACATCTTTGGGTTTTAGCTTCTTCATCTTGAAATGGGGATAACAATAGTATCTAACCAATAGATTTGCTCTGAGGATTAGATAAGATATGCATATCCTTATTATTACTACCACTACTTTATTATTTATAAAATAAATGAGCAAATGAATAGACAAATGGAGAACTCTATATGAGATACTGCTAAGTGAAAAAGTAGAACAGGACATGTGTGCTTTATATTAATTATGTAAAAATGATTTACACAATGATTAAAATCAAAAAGTCAATAAATTTTGTAAATTCTAGTAGTTGGTATCTTGACACGGAATTATTTGCCTCTTTGATTTTATTGATCTTTTACTTTAAGGTTAATTATGTAATAGCATAAATACATATATAATATGTAAAGCAGATTTAAGAGAAAAAGATTCTTAGAGGTTCATCCTTTGAAAACAAAAATAATGTTTTGTGGTGTGCTTGGGACAAATGTTTATTATATCTCTCCCCACACCCCTTCACACACACACACACACACACACACACTCTTCCAGAATATCCTCATTGTTCCAGGCTGCTTATCCAGCTGTGGCTGGCAATTGCAGTCTTACCAAAATAGAGTCTTCTAGGATGTCTTGCCAGAAAGACCAAGGTCCAGGCTGGTGGAGGCATTTGGAGCAGGTCTACTCAGAAAGGAGATCAGAGAACAAGGAGCACACAGATATCTATGCAAGAAAACTATATAAGCCTGATTATTGAAAAAGAAGAAGAAGAAGAAGAAGAAGAAGAAGCAGCCTGAGTTCCTTAGCAGAGCAGATAAGGTCCCTCAGAATCTGGCTCGGCCTCAGTGTTGGTCTCGGCCCTCGGCAATCTGCAGGCTCCATCAGGCACTTCTAGCCAGCCCCACCAGCCTTCTTGCCAATCTCTGAACACAGCATGATGTGTGTGCCTCCATGCCGTTGTTTTGGCTGTCAGGAATGTCTTTCACGGCCTCCAAATTTTTCCTCTGAAAAACTTTCCCTGATTATTTTCTTCTTTCCATGGAAGATGGAACTACTTTCCACTGTGCCCAGCACTGGGTACATTTGTCCACCAGACCACTTACCATCCTGAACCATAACTATTTGGCTCCATATTGTGACCTCCCCAACTAGATTATCATCCCTACCCATTTTTTGTTCCTCTTTCACCCTGCATAGTCACTAGTAGATAGCAGGCCTCCAAATCTGTTGGTTGGCAAAATCCACAGGGAATGAAAACACAGAAAGAAAATTGGGTATTCAGTGACATCCAAGGACAACTTAAATTCAACACTTCACTATTACACAACCAACTCTAACATAGAATTAGGCATAAACCTAGGTCATGTTCAGATGTCACCCAAGAGGTTCTAATTACAAGAAGCGCAGAAACAACCATGATCATAATTCCACCTAATTTTATCTCTGCCTTCCACGAGTTCAAGCATAGTAATACATACCACTTGCTAGCAATTTTCTTTCTTTTCTTCCCTCTTTTCCTTTCTTCCTTCCGATCCATTTCAGTCACAAAACAAATTTTGATCAAACACGTAGTACCCTGCTACCACATTTAGCACCATGCTATGGGGATACAAACATTAATAAGATGTAATTGCTGCAACATTTACATTTAGAATCTTGGCGTTGTCATTTAACCATAGAGTGAACTTTAGGGAAAGCAACCTCTATGACTCAGTTTCCTCATCTTTGAATTAACCTAGCTTTTCTTCCATCAAGCAAGAATCTTTTTTTTTTAAATTTTTTAATGTTTATTTACTTTGAGAGAGAGACAGAGAAAGAGAGCATGTGAGCGAGTGTGTGTGTGGGGGGGGTCAGAGAGAGAGAGAGAGAGAGAATCCCAAGCAGGCTCTGCGCTGTCAGCACATAGCCTGATGTGTGGCTTGATCTCATGAACTGTGAGATCATGACTTGAGCTGAAATCAAGAGTTGGATGCTGAACCGACTGAGCCACCCAGGTACCCCAAGAATCTTCCTTTTTTAGGGCTTTGGGAAGAGGGAGAATTCTCCTTGGCAAGGCAGGAAGGAAAGGAAAGTTGTAGATACTCTTACAGGATGTGTTTTTGTTTTTTGTTTTTTTGTTTTGGTCCCATCACAAGGATGTTTGGCAACCTGCAGGAAGGAATGTGCCAGAGACAAATGGAAGAGGAGAACCAAGTTAGAAGTGGAAAGGCATGTGAAAGGAGTAACAACAGCAGGTGGGTTGCCAGGATGGAAAGGAAAAAGGGGTGACCTAACCACCTGACTGTAACTTAAAATATCTTTTTTACTTTATTGATATGGCTGTTGGATGTCACTAGTATGGTAGAATTTGCACAGCTAATGAATGAATGCTATCCATGGGTATAAGATAATCTAGTATCTTTGGAGGAGATGTTATTGTTTAAATCTGTAAGTATTATGTGTGGAAGTGAATTATTGAAGAACCACGTCAGCAACAAACACATCCCTGAATTGTGCTCAAAATATATGGAACAAGCTGCTATTTAGTGGGGGAGACAAAATGTTAGCTTATATTTTCTCCAAGTTTCAGAATATGGGCTTGAAGCCCGACTGTCTAGCGTCAGATCTCATTCCACCACTTGCTAGCTGTGTAACTTGGGTAAAAGGAGCTTCTTCATCTGTAAAATGAGGATGGTAATAATACCTTCCACACAGTATTGTTGTACTCATAAACAGTAAAGAGTAGTATTTATTACATTAGCCCTCTTGAGATGGAGAGCTGAGAATGGTTTTCTTCTTATATTAAAATGTTTTGATGAAACAGAACTTGAACATTACAATTAAATCTGAATGAGGATAGAAAGCAAAGGGGCTGGGAGAAGTTATCATCTGAATGAGTTGTAATTAGCTTGGATAATAGAATCATAATATATTACTAGGAAAGAGAACACTTCAGATATTTTGCCAGGTCTTCACTGAAACTATTAGCACTTCGTATATCAGAAGTTAAACTTAACTCCATGAGTAAGGCAGTTTGAGCCTATATTTATAACTGCCCTGGAAGTCTGTTGCATAGATGAAAGATCCTTGTTCATTTGGGATCTTAGTCAAGTTCAGGCCAATGAAAGAAGGGGGAAAAGGCTGCAGGTAGCTGGCACTAATCTAGGCTAGGGCTTGGGATCCATGTCTTAACTTGTTACAGAGATATTTTCGAGAGCAGATACTGAGTAATGTTGAGCTTGGAAAGACGTTAATATTATCCAACTAACTGTAGTGTGGCTTGTTTTATATCGTAAGGTGTTTTTCTCTGTATTATTATTTAAAACTTATTCTCCTGTATCTGTCACAGGAAAAGCTTAAAGGTTTGAATATTCCTGAGTTGCTTACCTGCAAGGGAAAATGACTTTGGGCATGTGTTCTTGGTATTGCTATTTTTCCTTTCCTAAATTCAATAGCCGCTGGTACCCATGGCAGTCTCTGAGGACGAAGTTGGCTAAAACTAAGTGTAACCAGAGTTAGTGACATTTCCTTACTGTACCTGTCACCAGCTGTATCAGATGCTCACTCTGTTTCATCAGTCCTATCAAATGTGCCCTTAAGCAGACGATTATAAATGCCATGAGTAAATGGGGCTAAAATGGGTTTGGGGACGTTGCAGTTTTTTAGAAGGAGGGCAGACCAAAAGAATGGAAGAGACCCCCATCCATTAGCCTTTTGGTTGGAGTTTCACGGTTGCTTTAGATTTCGGGCACTTGAAACACTTCACTCCCATCTGCAATGGGATAAGGCAAGGAGAGGTTCTTTGTTCAGGGTTCAAGTACTCTTGTGACCGTCCCCAGAATAGCTCTGAGTGTAATACAGTGGGGCCTCACATAGCAAAACCCTCAAGCCTCTGGCTCACTATCACTGTCACCTCAATTGTTTTCTCCTCCTTTCTTAGGCAAGCCAGGCACTTGAATAAAATTTTCCGTCAACACTCAGGGTTGCATAAACCCCTGCTTTTTGCTTTTCCAAGTCCACGAGGAGCCTCCCTGTCGGTTAAAGAGAAAGTACATAAGCCTGATTTATCAAGTACTTCTCTAAATAAGTCTTCCTAGTGTCTTACACAGTTCTTCCCTCAGATTCAAATCAGATTAAGTCAGTCTTTCCAGTTGGTTTCATTTCACCAAAGGATCTTATTTTCTTAATTGGTCAGATTTTGCAAGAATTGTGATATTTGCAACCAGCCTTTTATTTATGAGGTCCTGTGCACCACTCTTCAGCATGTACTTATTCCATCAGCCAAGTTATTATGCTGAGTTGAGTGTTAAAGAAATCTGATCATTTCCTTGGTCTCTATTTTGGAAGATGCTAAAGTTTTATCCCTAGTGACGGCATGAAAGCAATATTTAAACTTAGAGGTTAACAAAGAGAAGGGGTTGAGATGGGAGGGTAAAGCTGTGAACACTTTGTTTTAAATGACCTCAAGATGCAGCATAGGAAATGAAAAGGAGTGTTTTTGAAACTGGGCAATTTCTAGAGTTATTATAATGTGGCACAGAAAAGCAGCACATAAGATGTGTGTGTAAAGAACACTGTGAAACTGATACCAAAAGAAAGGAAATATACCAACAACATTGAACACTTGGGTAGTGGAATTGCAGGTGATTCATTTTTTTTCTTTGTATATCACATGGATTTTTTTTCAATTTCTATAGCTTTTCTCTATCTGCATGATTTCACACAATCTTTGCTATTTCATGCAAGTGTTTTTTTGTAGAATAAGTTCCTAGAAAAGGAGGTGCATGTGTAAATCAAAGTTTTTAAGAAGGGTATAAACTATTTTTATGTTTAAAATGCACAAAATTTAGGGGCACCTGAATGGCTCAGTTGGTTAAGCGTCCGACTTTGGCTCAGGTCATGATCTCACGGTTTGTGAGTTTGAGCCCTCTGTCAGGCCCTGTGCTGACAGCTCAGAGCCTGGAGTCTACTTCGGATTCTGTGTCTCCCTGTCTTTCTGCCCCTCCTCCCCCCCTCTCAAAAATAAAAAAATATTAAAAAAAAATTTTTAATGTAAAAAATTTAGACAATAAAATGTTACATAGCTACTAAACCTTGCGAATTTCTTATTTTCCTTTAAAAATCATTTGTGTTGTTTTACTCCTAGTTACAAATGGTACATGGTATAAAACTGTCACTTCTTTATTGAACAATACTTCCTATTATTATTATAATTATTATTGTTGTTATTATTTACAAAGCAGGATCATATTATATACACATATATATTTCCGTGCTGCAACTTGCTTATTTCCCGTTATATCTCAAACGTAGCACTCCATGACAAAATATAACTCTATTTCTTTTTGGTGGCTATTAACTCCTTTATATGTGCCATCTTATTGTGTAGCAAATATATATAATATATTTAATCCGACCCCCATTACTGGACACTTGGCTCATTTTCTTAGTTGCAAACAGCGACCCAGTAAACACCCTTTTACTTAATCTTTACTATCTTGTGTACAGAGTTTCGTAGAGTAAATTTTTAGAAATGGAAATGTAAGTTTCCAAATCAGGCTGGGGAATGTGTTAGACAGCCTTTCTAACTTATCATGACCACAGGATGATGGTTTGCATATCCTACAAACAGCTCCTGCACACTACCTTGTCTGAAAAGACACTTAACTTTGTTTTGGAAAAATGGAAAGTGTTCAGTTTCTTCACCAGTAGGTGGCACCTAGTCTTCCTTTATATTGACAAAAATCCCCCTAACCTCAACGCATTCCCAATGTGTCACTGAGCCTGCACTAACAAAGCGATGATCACATCACGTACAAATGCTCCTGTCTCATTCCACTTAGCCCATGTTTGTATTGTTCTGGTTCCAGAACGCTGAGACTTTAAGCCTGAGGCTCTAACTTGAGCAGGAAGAGTTTATTTTGGGATGAAGAATCTTCCCCCATAGGAGGGCCTCTCAACCAGTGTCTCTAGTTCTCTGTCTTTAGAAACTGGGAAATTCTGGGGAGGGGGGGGAAACTTTTTCTAAATCTGCAGAATTGTCCTTTTCTCTCAGAAAGTTTAGACTCGTGTTGGTTGCTCAGTTTATTGAGGGGAACACAAAGTTGCAGGGACATTGAGAGGTCATGAAGAGAGATTTTAGTCAATTGTGCTTAGGAAAATGACTCTATAAATCTCCTTAAGTATGTAGGGTTCATGGGATAAATATATACAAAGTATGCATTTCATCAAACCTATAAATATACATGTTTAAAATGGCCAAGGAGGAAGGAAGGAACAGCAAGCTATATTTTTTTTAAATGTGATGACACATCATTTTGTGTAAGCATCAGTTTCTTTTAAAATAAATATAGAAAAGGTCAGTGTAAGAGTTTAATATTTTACTTTCTTTAAAAAAAGTCATTTTGATTCAAGTGAATGTAAATTTTTTTCCTACAAAAAAACATTAATATGACCTTGAGTAAACCTTGAGGAGAAATATAAGAGAGAACTGGAAATGTATGATTTCCCTTTTCTATAAAAATGGAAATGTGCCTACAGAGTTGTTGTCTCTCATAAAGAATAGTTCAAGCACATGGGATTTTCTCAGAATAGATAAGAAAGATGGGTTTTTGGGTTTGGTAGGAAGGGGAAAATAACACTTTATGACACATTTGGCCAATTGCGCCATGTAGCATTGTGAAAATTCCACTTTGGTCCCTCTGGGGATGATTTTATACTCTGACGTGTAGGGTTAGCTTATCATCAGCATAACCTGCAAAAATGCAGTCCTTAAAAAATATCCAGATCTTCTTTCTCTCCTTCTCCCATTTCCCTTTCAAATCAGTAGAAAATGTAAAGTTAGAGTCTTTTCTAACAGATTATTTTGTAAATAATTGGGTGATGTGGACCAGTAAAATACAAAAATATCTTTGTTTTGTTCTAAGCTGAACATATTGTTGACCCCCCTCCCCTGGAATATCATGATATTGATACTGGGGGAAAAATAAGTGGTGAGTTTTCTTACATTAAAACAATTTTTTTTAATATTTACTTATTTTTGGGGACAGAGAGACAGAGTGCAAGCAGGGGAGAGGCAGACAGAGATAGATACAGAATCTGAAGCAGGCTCCAAGCTGTCAGCACAGAGCCCAATGCTGGGCTTAAACCCACAAAGCATGGGGTCATGACCTCGGCTGAAGTTGGATGCTTAACTGACTGAGCCACCCAGTCATCCCATGAATTTTCTTACATTTTAAAAGGTTACATAGGGGCCTTTGAGTGGCTCAGTGGGTTAAGCGTTGACTTCGGCTCAGGTCATGATCCCATGGTTCATGAGTTCAAGCCCCACACTGAGCTGACTGCTGTCAGCACAGAGCCCACTTGGGATATTTTTTTTCTCCCTCTCTCTCTGCCCCTCCTCTGCTCACACCCTCCCTCTCAAAAGTAAATAAACATTTTTTAAAAAATTTTTTGAAAAGTTACATAATATAGAATTATTTTCTACCATATTTTATTCCTTTTTAACCACATTATGTTTTTTAACCTTCTTGTCCTTACTAATTCAGATACAGCACCAAAATTCCATTTTCATCTAACTTGAGATTTTAAAGGAAAGATACATGATAACTTTTAAAGGAAATGGGGGAGAAAACTGTTTTTTTCTGTGACTTATGAACAGAATATGACCTTTTATACACAGCTCAGTATTAGGCTTTTAAAAAATAATCACAAAACTATTCACTACAGAATTCCTTCTATATGAGCTTTCCTGGTGAATTTAGTAATGATTATTAGATCATTGCTACTTGACAAAGAAACTGGAGTGTCAATGAGCAGCCACAAAAGAAAAAAAATAGGTCTTTTGAAATTAAAGTTAGTGAGCAAGGTGGCATTTATAATTCCAATGGCCTTTCAGAAATATCCCCCTTGTATAAAGTGAGCTACACCTGTAGAAATTCTTCCTTTGGACCAATCAACTACACCACTCGGTCTTTAAAAGTCTGACTGTTGACACCTGTGGTTATAGACTTGGCTGCAGATTTTAATCACCTGGGAGAACATTAATAAAAAAAAAATCATGGTGCTGGAGCTCCATCCCATCCACCCCAATTAAATCTGACTGTGGACTTGAACAAGGCAGTGAAAGCCTCAGTATGGGTATTTTTTTTCAAGGTTCCCCAGGAGATTCTGATGGGTAACTGGGTTGCAAACCACCTGAATCTGAAATTTTCTATTTCAAATTCCCTGAGCAACTTGCAAGCATCTGGATGGAACTTGAATTTTTTTCCCTCCCTTTCTCAGAAGGGGGCAACTGGACTGTGCTAATGATATAACCAAGACAGTTGGGAAGAGAAGAGAATCTGACTTGTGGTGAAGATACCCACAGAAATTATTTAAAGAAGGTGAACTTGTCTTACTGAGAGTGCCTCATGGCTACTTTATGACGTCATGCTTACCAAGGTCTTTCTCTCCTTTCAGAGCTAGCTTCCTAAGAAAGGATGAAGCCAGACAGTTGGCTTCCTCTGGTATCTTGCTCTATTCCCTATTTAGTAAGCCCTCAAAATGTGAGCCTGAGACACTTTGAAGTGGAGGGCATTTTTGGTCAAATGAAGTTCTCCTACTTTAGGTAATGGGGACATGCTTTAACCATTTTTTTCCCAGCTTTCCATGACTTACTGAAAATGAGAAGCAGAGACCACAGCAGCTAAGGGTGAGTGTTGGACAGACCACACAAGTTGAAATTCTGACTCTTCTATTTTCTGAATATCTATATATTTGGACAAATGACTCAATTTATCTGAAACTTGTTTATTTTTTTTTTCTTTTTCATCTGTGAAATGGTGATGATAATTTCAGGGATATTGAAAGAATTAAATGAAATAATGAATACAGAATCCTTAATAAAGGATTAAATGTAGCGGCGCCTGGATGGCTCAGTTGGTTAAGCATCTGACTCTTGATTTTGGCTCAGGTTATGTTCTCGTAGTTTGTGGGATTGAGCCCCACATCAGGCTCTGCACTGGCAATGTGGAGCCTGCTTGGGATTTTTCTCTCTTCTCTCTTGCCCCTGCCCCCTTCTCTCAAAGTAAATAAACAAACATTAAAAAGAATTTTTTTAATGGAATAAAATATGCAAAATGCTCAGCATAATGCTTGAGTCAGACTAAGTAGACAAGAATTAATAGACATTACTATCAACTATTTTTATCCAACTCTACTTAACTGGAAAAATTAACCACCTCTCTTTCTCTAGAAACGTGCTGACTGATGCCCCTACCACCCTGGAATACTCTTTTCTTTTCCATTTATTTTTTATTTTAAGTAGGCTCCATGCCAATGTGGCTTGAACTCATGACCCTGAGATCTAGAGTTGCATGCTCTACTGACTGAGCCAGCCAGGCACCCCACACAAGCTTACCTCTCTTACCAATGGAGTTACAGCCTTATCAAGAGTATTTTTTGTTCCCAAACTTGTTTATGCCATTTACTTGTAATTAGAATTTAATTAAATGTTAAGTAAACAGATTAAATGTGAATGTGGAGGGTTATTTGATAACTAGGTGGAATACATAATTAATTCAAATTGCAAAAATAAATGCCCAAGTGGTGAAACTATGAACTGTAAGACTTAGAAAATGATAATAATCTAGAAGAATTCTAGGGCTAAATTTTGGCTCTGCTTTTGTGAAACAAATGTTGGAAATCCTATGAATGCCATTTATGTGATAAATTAACAAAGATCTCTAGTCAGCATATTTAAAAAAGAAAAAGACTTAGTTTTATATCAAAAGATTGATGACTGAATGTGCACTTGTAAAGTCTATATACAAATATTGATAGATATCATTAAAAAATTGTCACATATTTTTTTTATTAGCCCACCCTCTTATCATGTTGAATAAAGCAGCTTTTACTAAATTATTATTTTCCAAAGATTTCACACTAGGAGAAAGTGGGGAGAGGTGATTTCATTTCCTCCAGTCAGCCTTTCCATTATAATTAGCCTAAGATAGGTAATTAGCTTTTTTCCTCTGGTTTTTGTATTTTTATTATCAAAACCTTCAAACACAAGAGTATGATCATTCTATAGGTATAATGATCAATCACCCAGCTTCAACAACTATCAACTCATAGCCAATCTTTTTGATTTTTATTCTACCAAGTCCCTTGCTGCCTATATTATTTTGGAGCTATATCCCAAAGTTGATTTTTTTCATAGCTAAAAGATTTTATTTTATAAAGAAATAAAGAAAATGTTATTTTTTAATATAATTTATTGTCAAGTTAGGTAACATACATTGAATATAGTGTGCTCTTGTTTTCGGGGGTAGATTCCCATGATTCATCGCTTACACACAACACCCAGTGCTCATCCCAACAAGTGCCCTCCTCAATGCCCATCACCCATTTTCCTGTCTCCCACCACCCCCCCCAGCCCCCCAAATAAACCCTCGGTTTGTTCTCTGTACTTAAGAGTCTCTTATGTGTTTGCCTTCCTCTCTGTTTGAAACTATTTTTTCTCCTTCCCTTCCCCCATGGTATTCTGTTAAGTTTCTTAAGTTCCACATATGAGTGAAAACATATGATATCTGTCTTTCTATGACTAACTTATTTCACCTAGCATAATCCCCTCCAGTTCTATCCACATTGTTGCAAATGGCAGGATTTCATTCTTTTTCATTGCCAAGTAGTAGTCCATTATATATATAAACCACATCTTCTTTATCCATTCATCCGTCAATGGACATTTGGGTTCTTTCCATGATTTGGCTATTGTTGAAAGTGCTTCTGTAAACATTGGGGTACAAGTGCCCCTATGAACCAGAACTCCTGTATCCTTTGGATAAATTCCTAGTAGTGCTTTTGTTGGGTCATAGGGTAGTTCTATTTTTTTTTTTAATTTTTTTTTTAACGTTTATTTATTTTTGAGACAGAGAGAGACACAGCATGAACGGGGGAGGGTCAGAGAGAGAGGGAGACACAGAATCGGAAGCAGGCTCCAGGCTCTGAGCCATCAGCCCAGAGCCCGACGCGGGGCCCAAACCCAGGAACCGCAAGATCATGACCTGAGCTGAAGTCGGACGCTTAACCGACTGAGCCACCCAGGCGCCCCCTATTTTTAATTTTTTGAGGAAACTCCACACTGTTTTCCAGAGCAGCTGGATCAGTTTGCACTGAAGTATAATATGCATATGGAAAAGTGAATACATCATTAAGTGTGGAGTGGAATTGCAGGGTCCCATTCAGCTTTTATAAATATTGCCAAGAATTTTCAAGTTGGTTGTTCTAATTTCAGAGTTTAAATATTTGTTTTGTGGTGTTAGCCTGGAAAGCTCAGAACCCATCCACATAGTCCTGAGGAGAAGAAAGGCCTGTGTGGGAAAGCTCTTAATCCCTATGAGGGAGGGTCTAAGAGGCTTTTAGGTACCATATCTGAACCTCATCCCTCTTTAGTAACTTTTTTTTGAGAAAATGTTTAATTCCCTAATTGGGATTATAGAAAAGACTAACTTCATGGGAGATAGCCAACTAAGGTCCTGTATGGAGGACCCAGAATCACAAACATACAAACTGTAGGATTTAAAAAATGTTATTGGAGGTTTAGGTCATTTATGTAATGTAAGTATGGGATATGACTCTGTAGATATTCTACTTGGAAATATGTCCCAGGATGCAAGTCACATGCAAATAGAGACACATGGATGTAACAGGAGACCTGACCTATATGTGCAATTGTGATAATCTCCATTTGTCTACAAGAGGGTAAATGACCAAGATGCTATGGTGCAAATAGACTTATTAGAGCTTGGAGGATAGGGGGACAATGTGAAATCAGATTTTCTGGCTTGGACAACTGAATTGAGAGTAGAGCTATTAACCCTGATAAGGAATATGGGAAAAACAGCAGTCATACTGTGTGGATAATGCAACTTTGACTACGAGAAGTCCTTTGAGCAGGTGGGGGCAGACTCTCCTTCAACCAATGAAAGAAATCATATCTGGCTTCTTGAATAGTTCCATGGTGTCACCAACAAACCATACTACACAAATAGCATCAGTAACAGGAAACTCTAGCCCACTAGGTGGTATTGAAGAGGTGCTCAACCCAACCCTCCACCATGAGTGTGATAATGTGGTGAACTGTCATGAGGTGAGTTGTTCATGTCTGTCTCCGCAGCAAACTATAGGCTCTGTGAGGGCAGGCATTGAGTCTTTTCATTGTTGAATACCCCGTGCTAACACTGTGGTAGACCCAAAGGAGATGCTCAACAAATAGACATTGAACTGAATTGGATTGAGGTCCCCTATAATGATTAGTCATAGGAGTCTTGTATATCTCAGGAGACTGTAATTAAATCAAATGACAGGCAAGAGATGCTTCCTGCACATGGAAGGTTTAGGGTGTGCTGGAGGCATTTGTACATAGCAAAGGTTATTTGGAGATTTGCTTTGGAATAAACAATTGGTATTGTTTATCATAATTGCACATTATAAATCTAGGTTTTTTAAGCTCTTAAACTGAGCTTACAAATACAATAATTATATTTTTACCTGTGGTAAAATTTAGCGATCACTTTTAAGGAGATAGCATATGATTGTTCCACTTATATATCTCGTTAGCTAGGGGCACCTGGGTGGCTCAGTTGGTTAAGTGTCCAACTTGAGCTCAGGTCATGATCTTGCAGTTCATGAGTTTAAGCCCCACATCCAGCTCCCCAGGGACAGTGCTGAGCCTGTTTGGCATTCTTGCTCTCTGCCCCTCCCCCACTGGCATGTGTTCTTTCTTTCTCTCAAAATAAATAAATAAACTTAAAAAAATAAATAAAAATAAATCTAGTTAGCTAAATCATTTTTCCAAAGTAGCACATATAATAGGCTATAGTTTATAAATTTAATATATTTGGGTTTTGTTTAAAAGATTTTACTTTTCTTAAATAGATTCTTAAATACTTAAATAACTCATGTGGTGTATAAAATAAAATTCCCTTAGATATGCTGATATCGCCCAAAAACTCAATGAGATTTTAACTTAAAACCACAATTCTAAACCAATTACTCAATTACACGTTTTCAGTTGGAGTTATGAGGCTGTCTTCTAAATAGTACAGGACAAATGCCAATACATCAATACAACAATATTCATACCATGGTTTTGATTCTCTGAAACTTTTCCTAGACTTAATTCTAAATATTTCCAGAGTTAAAAAAAAAATGCATGGGGGCACCTGGTGGCTCAGTTGTTAAGCAGCTGACTTCAGCTCAGGTCATGCCTCACATGTTCCTGAGTTCAAGTCCCCCATCAGGTGAGCTCCAGCCCAGCGTGGGGTAAGCAGGAGCCCTGCTTGAGCCGCACTTCTGGTGAGCATGAGCCCTGCTTCAGATGAGCCCCAGTTCTCTCTCTCTCTCTCTCTGTCTTTGCCTCTCTGTCTCCCTCTGCCTCTCTGAGATTCTCTGTCTCTCTCTGCCCCTCGTTCACTCACGCCCCTCCCCCAGTCTCTCAACAACAACAAAAATACCTCCTCATTTAATGAAGACAATTACTAGGCTAGTTAACTGAGATTGCCCTTTTCACAATACAGATAGATACTATACCAGGTAATAGTGATCATTTGGGACCAGTGATTTTATCCAGACATGACACCTAGAGCTCCAGAGACGTTTAGTGATTCTTCTCCACCCTCTACTGTCAACCTGAACTCCTTCTCTTAGTCACTGTGGTTTGGGCTTTGAAAATTGATGGGAGGCTCTCTGTCCTCTATCTCGCAGTACCTAGTTCTCCCTTGTTAAGAGCCCAACTCCCAACCAACTCTGAACCGTGCTGATCAGATCATTTTGTGTTTCTTCAGCTCTTAAATATGTGCATAGGCTTCTCATTAATATCTAAAGACTTTTGGACTTGACATAATTTGAATACATATAATGTTTTTTAACTTGAAAGACTTTGAACTTGACAAAGCCCTAAGATATGAAAATGTTTCTCTTTTCTGCTTGATGGAAACTAAGAACAATATATTCTTCAGAAACATTAAAATGATGCTGTGACTTTGACTTGCAGCCCTAACTAATGAAATCAATCTATTAGTACATTCCCTCAAAGTTAAAATATAAAGACCCTTGGGGCACCTGGGTGGCTCTGCGGTTGAGTGTCCAACTTCGGCTCAGGTCATGCTCTCACAGTTCGGTTTGTGAGTTTGAGCCCCACATCCGGCTCTGTGCTGACGGCTCGGAGCCTGGAGCCTGCTTCGGATCCTGTGTCTCCCTCTCTCTCTGCCCCTCCCCCACTCATGCTCTGTCTCTCTCTCTTTCAAAAATAAATAAACATTAAAAAAAATCACTGCATTTTCCTCACTTAGTCCAAATGCTATTCAGAGTCCTTCAGTACTGTTTCAGGTGACTCTTTGGAGGCCTATGAAGTGAGCCTAGAGAGGATACCCTTGTCCTGCTAAGGGAGGATTAAACAATTAAGGACTGGAAGAAATGTGTTTTCAAAGGAAAGATATTAACCTAAATTTATTTGAGGAGGTATAGTTTAATGGTTAAGACAGTGGATTCTGCTTTCAAATACTTGTTCCACTTCTTACTGTGAGCTTTGAAAAAAATTTTAATCTCCTTGTACCTCAGTTTCCTCATCTTAAATATTTTCTTTAATACTTATTCATTTTTGAGGGAGAGAGGGAGACAGAGCGTGAGTAGTGGAGGGGCAGAGAGAGAGGGAGACACAGAATCTGAAGCAGGCTCCAGGCTCTGACCTGTCAGCACAGAGTCAGACACGGGGCTCTACCCCAAGAGCCTAGAGATCATGACCTGAGCCAAAGTTGGGACATTTAACTGGCAGCCACCCAGGAACCCCTAAGTTTCCTCATCTTAAAATGAGAATAACAGTGAGACTTAAATGAGATAATACATGTAAAATGCTTAGCAAGATGCCTAGGACATTATAAATGTTTACTAATGAATAATGACAGTGGTTCCCTGAATTTTCTGGGAGACAGCCGAGGGAGGAAGCACACCTTCACCCAGGGGGGCAAAATGAAGGCACTGCGGGACAGCAGCAACAGTCAAGGCAGCTGAGCGGGACTACAGTCTTTTCAAACAAAGGCATGGAGCAGAAAATAAATCTGAGCCCCAGAATCCCATCTCAGAGGCCCAGCACTGCAAATAGCAGCTGCAGCTGCAGACCAAGGGCTGGCCTTTACATGTCCACAGCGTGAAAGGACTCATAATGACGAACCGATCTTTTCCATCACACCCACACAGCGTCAGCAATCCCACATAGGAATAAACTCTGGATATTAAGCAGCCATTTTTAGTAGAATATAGCAGCCTGGCTGATAATACAGACTATATGGGAAAGAGCGCTTGGCAAATGTTGTAAAGTGATTAGATGTTCTTGTATCTGCCATAGACAATTCTGAATCATTTCACTGCCAGTATAACTCCTTCCACCTGTAGAACACTTAGCACGTCCACACACGGTACCAAAGACTTCACATGTGTTAGCTCATTTAATCCTCTCACATCTCTATAGGACAGATATTATTATTGTCTCAGGCTAGAACTCGAAAGGGGCCAGCAAAAGATGAGGAAACTAAGGCTCAGAGGGTAAATAATTTGTCCAATATTAGAAGATCCTAAGTACAGAGCCAAGATCTAAACCCAATTCTGTCTGGTTCCAGCATCTCATCTGTTAAACACTTCTCTGTGCGGCTTTGAAATTGCAATGATATCTTGCTCACAAATTATTCCATGTGTATATTTCTTGTTACCTCAAATAGTCCCCTTTGGGATGAAGCAGGGTGCCACATTTTTTGCTTTGTGTCTCCAAGTTTTTAACGCATAGTAGAAAGTGAATACTTATTGATAATTTTGAACAGTGTTATGATGGGACAGGAGAATGGGATGAACTGGTCAGATCCCAGTGACAAACCTCAAAGTCACTTTGATGGGATAGGAGAATGGGATGAACTGGTCAGATCCCAGTGACAAACCTCAAAGTCACTTT
>NC_064809.1:119084149-119111514 GCF_023721935.1 Panthera uncia
ATGGGATGAACTGGTCAGATCCCAGTGACAAACCTCAAAGTCACTTTCAAAAAAAAAGAAAGACTTGCCTCTCAAACCGGATACACTTAGTTTTTCAGCTGCAAATTACTAAGTGTCTGCTGTAGCCTATAAATACGATTAAGATAAGATCTTGCCTCAAGAATACTATAGTCTAGACTAAGTACTGCAAGTTCAAATGCCCACCTGGACTAGGCATGTAACATAAATGACTGAAGTGACCCAAGAAGCCAACCGGGGTGGCCCCTGTTGAGCTCCAGCTTATTGCTTCTTTCTGGACCAAATATTTCCAAGAGAAGTCATAAATTCATCTTTTATATGATATTTATATTTTTTGTATGAAACAAGTGTGTGGGCCACACAAAATTCATTTGCAAACTGGAATTAGCTAGTAGGCTACCTGGTTGAGGCCTCTGGCTTAAGCAACGAAGACACACAAACAAGGACAATATGAGGTAAACAAGGCTGCAATCACCATACAAGGATTGTATATAAAGTATTGAGAGAAGCCAGAGATAATTTCCAACTGGAGCATTAGAGAAGACTATGGAGGAAATCACCTTCAAGTTTATCCTTCCAAAATGGGTCCCCTTTGGCACCATTGTGATGGGAAGGAACATTGCTTCAGCAGCAGGAAATAGTAGGAATGAAGATCAGCAGAGGGAAATGATGGGTCAAGGTCAGACAGCTCTGATGTACATGACACTGTACTTTGTTTTTTTTCTTTTGCTTCGGTTTTCGCTTCTTACTGAAAATAAATGTACGGTACATGTAACCTATAGTCATCAAAATTAGGGACAGTTTTGTGTTTTTTCAGTAAGCACTACAAGCACAGAGTAAGAGATATGGACGCTGGAAATTATTAGGGTCCATAAATTAAAGGAGATTTTGAGGCAAAGGAACTCTCACTGCTGGCAGTCTACTGCATGGTGTGTGGTAGGACATGAAGCTTAAAAGAACATCTGAATCTTGGAAGGGGTCCAGCAAAGGCACCAGGACTAATTTGGGAGATGAAGGGTATGTCTTATGAGAGGAGGCTTAGAGAGCTTAACATGCTTCTGCTTTAAAATAAGGCGGGTGAGCAGAGTTCTATTGATAGCCTGCAAGGCTTCCAGCATGAACTTGTACTTGGTGTGAGATAAAATTCAAAGTCACACTAAGGAATGTCAAGAAGGCAGGTTTCTTTCTTTTTCATTTCAAGAATGATGAGTCCAGGAACATTTTGTGCAAGAAAGTTTTTAAAAATGGAATAGGTTCCTATAGAGTTTTGGGGGGCAACATCTTCAATTTTATCACCATCTGTTCACTAGTGGGCTAAATTTAAAGATAAGTTATTCATCATATCAATTTGTAATGTCGTGGGTAGAAACATCACTGTCCTGGTAGCTGCAAGGGCACATAGAACAAATTTCACACACACACACCGCACACCGCACACCCCACACTCACACACACACACACACACCCCACCCCCCATACCCATACACACACCTCAATCCCCCCCACAACCCACATAGAAAGAAAAGGAAACAATATTCTCTGTAGTCATTGCTTTGCAAAACTCTGCTAAAATTTTACAAATTCACCAAGCTGTCACCACCTTTGCCACACTTGTTCCTTCTAGTTTCAAATACAACGAGGCAGTTTATGACTGGGAGAATGGATAGACCTTAGAATGTCAGTAATAATTCTGTGGGGTCACACTTTAAATTTTAAATCACTTGATAACCTGTTTTCTGTTGTATTTGGACTAATTTCATTTGGATCCTGGAACTCTGCTTTTCACGACTTAGTTAAAACTCAAAAACTCTCCACAAAATATGCTTAGGAAACAAAGGGAAGGAAATATTACAATTTTAGCAATTGTTACATCTCTAATGGATTAAATTTTTAATACTCGATACACATTGTATGTTCAGAAGTGGAGCTCAGGGTCAAGGTCAGAGATAGGTTCTCGGAGTCATTCACACAGTCGTAGATGACAAGGTGAGGAGGGTTAGCTCACCAAGGGGGAGAATATACATAAAGAGCAGAGGGCCAGGAGCAGAATCTTGGGGAAAGCTCCCCACCCCAAACCCCAAGGACCCAAGCAAAGGAAGAGATGAAAAGCAGAAGCAGAGGGAGGGGCAGGCTCTTTTTATTGCCACTTAAATCTGTGAGCCACTTCTTTCTGACCACTCTCTTCTTCTAAAATGGGTCATTTATTTTATTTATTTATTTTTTTATATATATTCTTAAATATATGAAATTTATTGCCACATTGGTTTCCATACAACACCCAGTGCTCATCCCAAAAGATGCCCTCTTCAATGCTCATCACCCACCCCCCATCAGCCCTCAGTTTGTTCTCATTTTTTAAGAGTCTCTTATTAAAACGGGTCATTTAAATTTTTTTTTTAACGTTTTATTTATTTTTGAGACAGAGAGAGACAGAGCATGAACGGGGGAGGGGCAGAGAGAGAGGGAGACACAGAATCGGAAGCAGGCTTCAGGCTCTGAGCCATCAGCCCACAGCCCGACGCGGGGCTTGAACTCACGGACTGCGAGATCGTGACCTGAGCCAAAGTCGGACGCCCAACCGACTGAGCCACCCAGGCGCCCCTAAAATGGGTCATTTAAACAAAGCCCTGAAGCTACTTTGTTCACATACCTTTTGCTATGAACTGAACTGTGTGCCTCCAAAATTCATATGCTAAGTCCTAACCCTAAATTGATGGTATTTGGAGATTGGGCATTTAGGTGGTAATTAGGTTTAGATGAGGTCATGAGGGTGGGATCCTCACGATGGGATTAGTGCCCTTATAGAAGAGCACCAGAGACCTTACTTTCTGTCTCTCGCTGCCCTGTGAGGACACAGTGAGAAAGTGGCTGTCTATAGCTGGGAAGAGGGCCCTCACCAGAACCTGACCGTGTTGATACTCTGATCTTAGACTTCTGGACTCCCGACTTGCGAGAAATCAAGTTCTGTTGTTTAAGATACCCCATCTGTGGTATTTTGTTAGGGTAGCCCAAGCTAATGCACCTTCAAAGCAAATTTTGGATGATCTTTACAGATTTTCAAATTGCTATTTAAAAGTTTCTGTCATAAGCTTAAGTAGTTGCAAAGAATATCATTTCCAGCCTTCTATAAATGTTGGCATCAAAAATAAAAATAAAACCATAACCTTACTATTTTATTTATTTATTTTTTAAATGTTTATTTATTTTTTAGAGAGAGGGAGAGAGAGAGCGTGAGCAGGGAGGGGCAGAGAGAGAGGGAGACACAGAATCTGAAGCAGGATCCAGGCTCTGAGCTGTCAGCCCAGAGCCTGATGAGGAGCTCGAACCCACAAACCGTGAGATCATGACCTGAGCTGAAGTCGATGCTTAACCGACTGAGCAACCCAGGTGCCCCTAACCTTACTGTTTTAAATATCTCCATGGAATAAAAATGTCAGAGTGGTACAATACCCACCCTAACATATTTAAAACATATAAAAAAGCTCTTTAAACACAGGAAATTTATTTATTTTTTGTTTGTTTGTTTATATATATATATATTTTTTTAACGTTTATTTATTTTTGAGACAGAGAGAGACAGAGCATGAACGGGGGAGGGTCAGAGAGAGGGAGACACAGAATGTGAAGCAGGCTCCAGGCTCTGAGCTGTCAGCACAGAGCCCGACGCGGGGCTTGAACTCACGGGCTGTGAGATCATGACCTGAGCCGAAGTCGGCCGCTTAACCGACTGAGCCACCCAGGTGCCCCAATATATTTTTTTATATTATTTTTTTATTATATGAAATTTATTGTCAAATTAGTTTCCATACAACACCCAGTGCTCATCCCAAAAGATGCCCTCTTCAATGCCCATCACCTACCCTCCCCTCCCTCCCACCCCCTATCAACCCTCAGTTTGTTCTCAGTTTTTAAGAGTCTCTTATGCTTTGGCTCTCTCTTCCACTCTAACCTCCTTTTTTTTCTTTTTTTTTTTCCTTCCCCTCCCCCATAGGTTTCTGTTAAGTTTCTCAGGATCCACATAAGAGTGAAAACATATGGTATCTGTCTTTCTCTGTATGGCTTATTTCACTTAGCATCACACTCTCCAGTTCCATCCACGTTGCTACAAAGGGCCATAGTTCGTTCTTTCTCATTGCCCTGTAGTACTCCATTGTGTATATAAACCACAATTTCTTTATCCATTCATCAGTTGATGGACATTTAGGCTTTTTCCACAATTTGGCTATTGTTGAGAGTGCTGCTATAAACATTGGGGTACAAGTGCCCCTATGCATCAGTA
The DNA here is from genome assembly GCF_023721935.1 of Panthera uncia. Lineage (NCBI taxonomy): Eukaryota > Metazoa > Chordata > Mammalia > Carnivora > Felidae > Panthera > Panthera uncia. Next base: position 119,088,447 of record NC_064809.1, read on the forward strand.
CTCCTGTATCCCTTGGATAAATTCCTAGCAGTGCTACTGCTGGGTCATAGGGTAGGTCTATTTTTAATTTTTTGAGGAACCTCCACACTGTTTTCCAGAGTGGCTGCACCAATTTGCATTCCCACCAACAGTGCAAGAGGGTTCCCATTTCTCCATATCCTCTCCAGCATCTGTAGTCTCCTGATTTGTTCATTTGGCCACTCTGACTGGCGTGAGGTGATATCTGAGTGTGGTTTTGATTTGTATTTCCCTGATGAGGAGTGACACTGAGCATCTTTTCATGTGCCTGTTGGCCATCTGGATGTCTTCTTTAGAGAAGTTTCTATTCATGTTTTCTGCCCATTTCTTCACTGGATTATTTGTTTTTCGGGTGTGGAGTTTGGTGAGCTCTTTATAGATTTTGGATACTAGCTCTTTGTCCAATATGTCATTTGCAAATATCTTTTCCCATTCCGTTGGTTGCCTTTTAGTTTTGTTGATTGTTTCCTTTGCTGTGCAGAAGCTTTTTATCTTCATGAGGTCCCAATAGTTCATTTTTGCTTTTAATTCCCTTGTCTTTGGGGATGTGTCGAGTAAGAGATTGCTACGGCTGAGGTCAGAGAGGTCTTTTCCTGCTTTCTCCTCTAGTAAACAAAGGAAATTTAACAATATTCCCTTTCTCCCTGGGTAAATATTTTCATTCTACTTAACCTCATAGGATTCTTTTTTTTTTTTTTAATGTTTATTTATTTTTGAGACAGAGAGAGAGACAGAGTGTGAGCAGGGGAGGGGCAGAGAGAAAGAGGGAGACAGAATCCGAAGCAGGCTCCAGGCTCTGAGCTGTCAGCACAGAGACTGACGCGGGCATTGAACCCATGAACCATGAGATCATGACCTGAGCTCAAGTTGGACGCTCAACCGACTGAGCCACCCAGGTGCCCCATAACTTCATAGGATTCTATTCCCATTTAATATAATTTATTGCCTTACGTTGAAAAAAATGTTTTATCTATTTCTTTGCCTCAAAAGTTATATAAATAGAAATTTTTTAAAACATTTTTTTTCTGTGACCACAAGGCTTTATAGTGTTAGCAATGTATTTGGAATTAAGTTATTGTTAGAAATATTGTTTATACACAATTGATTAAAGCAACATAAAAGATATTACATGATAAATAATTATTAAGCACAAAATAGTATTTTATTGGAAATGTATTCTTTTTTTTTTTTTTTTTTAATTTTTTAACGTTTATTTATTTTTGAGACAGAGAGACAGAGCACGAACGGGGGAGGGTCAGAGAGAGGGAGACACAGAATCTGAAACAGGCTCCAGGCTCTGAGCTGTCAGCACAGAGCCCGACGCGGGGCTCGAACTCGCAGTCCGTGAGATCATGACCTGAGCCAAAGTCGGCCGCTTAACCGACTGAGCCACCCAGGCGCCCCTGGAAATGTATTCTTTAGATGGAAGATACTTTTGCTCCATTAGTTTATTTATTCATGTTTGGGTATTATTTATTGTCAGAAAGGAACAGACCTCAGTATCAATATCAGACAGAATATTCCAGCCACAAAAGTTCACATACCAAATGAGTCCATTTATATACAATATTCACAGAATAGGTAAATCCACAGAGACAGAAACATGTTGGTTGTGGAGGGCTGAGGAGGGGGTAAATAGGGAGTAATTGTGTAATGGGTTTAAAGAGAAAGCACACTGACAAGTGAAAAAGGTACACTGCCTCTATGAATGGAGTCGTTTATTTGGGAACTTAACATAAACTCTAGATAACATTTCAAGTCAGTGGTAAAATAACAGTGAAATGGTGCAGGCAGGCATGTGTGAGAAGGGAACACAAACAAGTTTGGACCCCCTAATTCACATAAGAAAATATTTTAATATTTTAAAATATTTGAAGAAAATTTATAAGGGTAATCCTGGGTGGAGGGACTTTTTTTTTTTTTTTTTTAAATAAGACAGGAAATCCAGAAGCTATAGAGGAAAAGATGACAGACTTGAATAAATACAAATTTTAAAATTTTGTGATAGCAAAAGACATCATAAAATCAAAAACCAAAAATGATAAAATTATTTGAAACATATATTACAGAGTTAAGATCAATAAAAAGTAAAGTATTTGAAAAAAGCAGTTTCACAGAAAAAGAAACAGAGATCACCAGCAGACATGAAATCCTGCTTAACCTTTTGGAAAAATGGAAACTCAAATAATAAATAATAATTTCTCAATCATTAATTTGACAAGTTATGGGAGGTTTTTAATGATAAAATCCAAGGTATAAGAAAATAGGCAATCTCATATGTTGCTGATTGACCTAAAGCATAGACAACCTTTTGGGAGGGTAATCTAGTAAAAATCTGTTAAGATTCAAACTATACATTTGCACCAGCAAGCTCACTATTAAGAATCTATCTTCCTAATTTGAAAGTATTGATATATAAGGTTATCGTCTATGATGCTTATTGCAGTATTAAGTGTGGTAGGGAAACACTGAAAATAACCTAAATGTCTATCAAAAGGGAAGTTAGTTGAAAAAATATGCCTCACTATGGCACTTCCATACCATGAATGATTATTCAGCTATTAAAAAGATTGAGTTAGGTATACACACACGTACACACACACACACACACACACACACACATTAGCACAAAGGGATGTCTATGACAAGTTAAATGGAAAAAGTAACTTGAAGAGTAATGTAAAAAGTAAAGAGTAAATAAAAAATAGATGAATAAGGGTGCCTGAGTGGCTCAATCAGTTAAGCGTCCAACTCTTGATTTTGGCTCAGGTCATGATCTCACAGTTTGTGAGTTCCATCCCCACCCCAACCTGCACTGACAGTGTAGAGCCTGTTTGGATTCTCTCTCTCCCTCTCTCTCTTTGCCCCTCCCCTGCTCATGCGCTCTCTCTTTTTTCTCTCTCAAAATTAGCTTAAAGAAATATATGCATAACTCCTGCTTATGAAAAATATATGAAAAATAAGATGCGAAACATATATGAATAACTCCCTGCTGTGTCCTTATATACACAAGGAAATGTAGACTTTCATTCACACCATGGAGTGAGATCAAGGTTGGAGAGAGGATGAAGCTTACATTTATACTTCTCTGTATTCTTTAGTTGAGGCAGGGAATATTACTGCTTTTGTTTTGGAAGACCTGGCAGAGATTGATATTTGCCTATTCAACACCCCTTCGCTTCATTCTCTTCAGTAACAGAAGTCCATTGTAACTGAGAATAAAGGACTACATTTCCCAGCTTCTTTTGTAGCCAAATATGGCCTTATAATCAAGTTGTGGCCAATGATAGGTATTAGATGTTTTGTATGGAACTTCAAAGAAGTCTTATTAAAATGGAAAATTGAGTCCTTTTTTTCTTTTTTTTTTTTTAATGCTGCCCGGAATGTGAACGTAATAGCTAGAGTACTTGCAGCCATAGTAAGCCATGAAGTTACCTGGAGGATGGTGGAGCAGGAAGAAGGAGCCTGGAATCCTGATGACACTGCGGAGCTCCTATAATGACTCTAAATTAGTTACTTTTAGACTTATTTTGTGTGAGCAAGAAAGTTCTATCTTGATTTAACTGTTGTTATTTTAGGGCTACATTCACCCAAATATAACACTAAATAATAAAAAAGGAAAAACCCAATAGAGCATTTATTTTTATTTTTTTAATTTTTTTTTCAACGTTTTTTATTTATTTTTGGGACAGAGAGAGACAGAGCATGAACGGGGGAGGGGCAGAGAGAGAGGGAGACACAGAATCGGAAACAGGCTCCAGGCTCCGAGCCATCAGCCCAGAACCCGACGCGGGGCTCGAACTCATGGACCGCGAGATCGTGACTTGGCTGAAGTCGGACGCTTAACCGACTGCGCCACCCAGGCGCCCCGAGCATTTAACAAATGAAAAAAAGAGCCTTGTTGACTATTCTCCCCACTTCCTGAGAGTGATGTTGGAGATGAAGTCTGTAACCTACTAAATGGATATACAAGATCCAAAACAAGGGTTATGTGTTCCTAAAACAATATAGTCCTGGAAAAATTACACATATCTACTTGTTATTCTAACTTAAATCTTACTTCAACCATCTTATAGATGGCATTTGTCCTAGAATTTGTCTTCCAATTCCTCCAATAATTTTTTGTCTTTTTACAATCAAGTCCTATATTACCAAAAAGTTTTTCAGGTCATAAAATATTTTCTCCATGGGTTGCAATATTTCCTGGCATTTGTTCGCTTCAGTAAAATGATCAGTGCATTAAAAACCCAATGGAGTTTCTGCCAAAGCCAATGATGGCATGGCACCTCTCTTGTGGCACGCGTGAAATCTGCCCATCACTATAGACATTCTTCTGCAATATGACACTTTGTCCTTATGTCCATTTTACATGTGGTGTCCAGTGTGCTGGGAATACTGAAAAATAAAAGATTCTTTTTTAGGGACTACTCATATAGAATCAAGACGTTAAACCTAGAAGGGGCTTCAGAGGTCATTTTTTCTAGTCCCTCATTTTACACAAAAGGAAACTGAGGCCTAGAAAGGCCACTTGACTTTCTTAGAGTAACTCAGCTGGTTGATGATAGGTCGAAAAATAGAACCCAAGGATCTGACTTCAGATTCTAGCCTCTTTCATTTGTTTCATCTGTTAATTGATACTCTCATGAAGACTCAGGACAAAAAAAAGTTACTTTTTCTTTCAAGGAATATCTAGCTTTATATTACCAAATTGGCTGTTTTCTGGCTGACATTCAGCTGTTTAGCATCTAAGAGCAAGGGAATATTTTAGAAAAGCAAAACAATGTGCTCAGTCTCACTATGTGGTTGAAAAAAAGGCTTTCTTTATAGAAGATGTTCATTGACCTTCTTAACTGGCTTCCCTCCCCCTCCCCACCACATAGCTAAAGCATGATGCTATTGAGTTCTAAGTTGAGTTTCCATCCTTATATGAAAAGTTAGCTTGGCACAGAGTTTGGTAGAGCTAAGTCTGACCAGCTGCGCTCTCAGCCACAAGGGAAATTAAACGAGACAGTGTGGCTGGTTCAGTACAAATCAATCAAAGTCCCTCGAAAATAATCTCAAAAACACATACCAATAAAGATACGTGAACAGTCGTCTTTCCACATGAACTAATTTTAGTCTTGGTCTCTGAGGTGTCACACATGTGGACAAAGAAAGCAAGGTGTCTTTTTTAGTTTGACCATGTGGTAGTTCATATTTCTTTGTCAGTTCCATGAGAGTTTTGGGAGAAAGTGGCCAAATCTGATATAGTTTGCCAATATCTGAGGTTACATTTGTGTGTCTGTTGGCCACCTTGAAACAAAACAATGGCTATAGGTCTATCTAACTGTATTTTCTCATGGCCCATATATTTTTAAGTGAACAATTCTGTGGTTTTTAACACATTCACAAAGTTATACAACCATCACTACTATCTAACTCTAGAACACATTATCATCACCCCCCCCCCCAAAGAAATTCCACATCCATGATCAATGACTCCCAATTCCAGCTCCCTTCAGCCCCTGGAAAAAAGTCAACCACTAATTGACTTTCTGACTCTGGATTTGCCTAACATGGGCATTTTATATCAGTGGAATTGTATACTGTGGTCTTATGCACCTAGCTTCTCTCACTTAGTATAATGTTCTCAAGTTTCCCCATGTTGTAGCATGTATCATTATTTCATTCTTTTATATGCCCGGTATTTTTTTCAGGACATTTCTTGAAAAAAGGAAAATGCTAAGTATATCCCAACAGAAACACTTGCTATTCTTGCAAAAACAAAAAATGAGGCAGGATTTTCAGTATAGAAACTTGGCTTGACAAATTAATATTAACATATTACTGAAAAAATGAGAAAGAAAATTAAAACCAATAATTAAGAACTGATGAATACAAAAAGCCAATGGGAGCATAAACATTGTCATCTGAACACAGAGATTTTTTTCCTTATAATCTTAGTGAAAATTAAGGTATATGTTGAATTGGCATATTATGATTTTTAATTTAATTTTTTATCATCCAGCAAACATTCTGTACTCCTGACTCGACACATGCCTCATCAGACAGAAAGACAAGAGTAAGAAGGAACACGGAGCTGCAGCTGAATTTAGAAAGTTAGAGGTGTTCTCAGAGCCACACGAGATGGACAGGAGATTCCTTCCAGTAGGCGAGAGAGCAGAGTGCAGACAACAGATGTGAGAAAGGTCCTCATAGCTGTCAAGTTCCAGCATCCTTGTGTTGAAGAAAGGGCGGTGCCAACGTGATTGCTGTGCAGACACAGTATAAAAGCACTGGACTTCTCCCCAACTGCTTGTCACGCTGACCTGCACCATCTCTCACTGTCTGTGGGGTTTCTGTCAACTAGTATCGGAGGGGAACAAACTTTTGGAGAATAACGTTTTATTGTGGTCATGCCAGAACCCACTAAGAAAGAGGGTAAGACTCATCCATAAATCTCTTTGTTGTACTTTTGAATACAGTATGCTCATTTGGGTATTTATTTTCAAACAAATACCCAGTTTCTTAAACAGACTATAAGATATAGAATCACTGTGATTTAAGGAAAAGATCCTTTACAGTACACAGACCAGAGGAAAAATATAGGAAGAGTATAACGAATTGAAAAATATCTGAGAAAGATGGCTTATGAAGGGATAGTGACTAAAATGATCAAATTATAATTTTATCATTCAGTTGAAAGGTATCCTCAAAGTGTTATTTAAGGAGGTTAATTGCTCATGGTGAATATATTGCATTCTCAAGCATATTTTCTCAGGCTCAATCACAAATTTTTCACCATGTATTTGCAATTTGTGGGTGGTGGGAGAAGCTTGTAATGCTTTCTTAGTTAATAAATTTTATCAGATTTTAAAAAATAATTTGCAACAAATATCTCCAGATTTGCTATATCTTTTTTCATGGGAAGACATTTAAAATGTACAGATATACAGATGCAGCTATTTTTTTATCAGTGCTTTTGGAGTTTCTTACTTATTATATTATTAAATTCTTGCATGCAAAGAAAATGAGACAACTGGATAAAAGAGAATGTCTTTGAATATCGCTGCTACATTATGTTCTTCAATGGTTTTTCTTATAGACATATTCTTAATATGTAGCCTTTTAAGAATAATTACACTGAAAATAGGATAAGATTCTTCATTAGAAGAAATGCTTCCTCTAATAAAGTTTCTTCCTTTTATAAAAAAATCAATATTTAAGAACTACTAATTAGTAACATAAATAAATTAGAATTAGAAATTACTAAAATGACTAATGAAAAACACAAATTAACAGAACAAGTACAGGAAGCTTAATTTTTAATGGAAATGTCTTTTTAAAATATTATTTCATTCATATTAGTGCTTACCAAATCTTTATTTTTGACATCTTTTTTTTAAAAACACTGCTCATTTTATTTTATTTTGTTTTTCTAGTTTTTGCATTTTTTTCTTTTTTAATTTAAAATTTGAGTTAGTTAACATACAGTGCAGTATTGGTTTCAGGAGTTTATTTTTGACTTCTGCAAATAAAAGCAAAAAAAAAAAAAGATGAGCAGAAGCATAAAAATAGTATTCAGTATTTTCACTTTTAATTCTTAAAACTGCTTTTAGTCATTGTTTTGAAGAACCTTGAAAAAGATGCTAGACATGGGGCCTAAAATTGAAATACTACCCAAATTATCAAAAGTCTTTGAAATATATTTTCTTTATGTAATTAAGTAACCAGTGTTGACAGGCTGTGGTGATCAGTTTACAGGTTGGCTTTACTTAGTGGTGGAGGCATTGATGGATGAAGTCTTCCACCCGAAATAACCACACCAAATGCATGCATTAATATGGGAACTTAATCCCAACTACCAGGCAGTGAGTCCAACCCCTGCTAAAGTGTCTTATTTGTAATGCAAATGATTTACATGTGTATTAAGTGTCCTTTTTATTTGATCTGTCACTTGACTAGCCTCTTCAAGGCTTATTTGGATGAAATGCATTCTATGTTTCCTGGCTAAGGACAGAATATTGTTTTAATTATCTTGCATTTAGTGGATAAATTTGCATGTGTTATTTTAATGCTCAATTGAAAATGACAAGCTGAAAAACTAATAAATAAGATGACAGACTGTAGAGCTTATAAAGCCAATCAAATTACGTTGGTTGCTAGATGTGATAAAGTTTTACTTTTGGTCTGGTTTTACAACTCAATCTGACCCACTCCGCTTTTAGAGACCATGAAATTTTAGAGCTACAAAAAGGAAGATCTATCTTTAACTTCAGCATTCCCCCCTCCCCCCAAATATTTATTTTTTTCTTTTTGAATAAATCAATACAGATGCCAAGGTCCCCATGATCTTCTTTTGCTATAAATGCACGGTTGATATTCTGTGTAAGAGTCCCCCCCCCCCCCCCCCCAGGACAGTAATTTTATACTCATAGATTCTGCGGTTAGTTTAAATTTGGATAGTGGGGAGTGGGGATAAAAAGAGGGTTACTGATGTATTTAAAATCCTTTAAGGAAGTACAGGGATTTTTTCCGTTTCCTTACCAGCAGAATGGGTTCTTAAAGGAACTGCACCTTACATAATTTTCCTGGTGAAATCATTGCACTTTCATATTATTTACATTAAAGAGTAAGATGTATGGCAATTCAGGAACTATTCTGGTCCTTGTACCTCCTCCTAACTTATTTCATTTTCCCTGGGGTTGGTTTTGTTCCATCCGCTTGGATCCCTCTGAAAGATAGCCTCAAGAATAAAACCTGCCACCAAACCAAGTCTTCAGAGTCACTTTAAACTATCTGCAGAAACACTTCCAAGGGACAGGTTCCTCCAGCTCCTATAAATCTTACATCTTCTCTCCACCTGGGAGAACCATGCCCAAGAAGGACATGACCACTTGCTGTGACTCTTGATAGGACACATGAGCCTAGGATCCAGGAGGATGCAGTAACTCCTCAAAAGAGGCTGAGTTTTCATCATCTGAATGTGTAAAAGACATCTCCCTTAACTGCCTCCCAACCTACAGTGACCAAATTCTGGGAGCTTCATGTTGGGTCTTGGGAGAACTAAAATCTTCTAAGGAGGTGGAGGAAGGACAGGTGTAACTTTGGACCTCAAGGAGGAAGTCTAATGGAAGTAATTAGCCAACAGTTCTGATTTAGACTCTTGAAAACATTCTGGATGGCTCAGTAACCCCTTCTGGAGAAAGAAAGCTTTTTTTTTTTAACTTTAGTTATTTATTTTGAGAGAGAGATAGAATGTGTGAGTTGGGGAATAGCAGAGGGACAAAGAGAGGTAAAATCCCAAGCAGGCTCTGCACTGTCAGCCCAGAGCCCTACATGGGGCTTGAACTCGTGAACCACGAGATCATGACCTGAGCTGAGATCAAGAGTTAGACGCTTAACTGACTGAGCCATCCAGTTGCCCCAGGAAAACGTTATTTTTAAGGAGTAACCATTTCCTATTGCCCTCCTCTCCACCTTCATCAGTTGTATATTTATTCATTAGACAACTATAGTATTTTTACTGTCAGTTCCAGATAAAAGGACTATCTTTTGCTTGGGATTCATGCAGAACCTGAGGCCTAGTTATTCCAATCAAATAGTAACAGGATGTGGATGGAAGTTTCAGATTTGTGGGAATCTCCCAGAGTTTCTGATACATGTATTTATGCATCAACTATTAACTGAGCACTTACTGTAAGCTAGTCCCTGGGATTTCAGAGACATATACAACATGGTATCTATTCTAAAAGCCCTCATGATTAATTGCCTCTGAGCATTTAATGTGTAAAAGAATCACTTTTCACTGGAAATTTCTCTTTTCCTTCAAGGAGTGACTTTATCAACATGAAACTTGAAAATTTCTAATTAGAAATTAGAAAATACTTCTGTGGTAGAACCTCCAATATTTTAAAAATGCCATGAATGGCTTTTAAACCCATAAAATGATTTCATCAGAATTTTATCTCTATAGTATGTGATCATTAAAATCTGGTTCTTTAATATACTTAGACAATTGTTAACTATCAGAATCTACAGGACCTAGAAAAATTATCTGAGGCCTTAACACCAATTTCACTTTTTGTTATGTGATATACCAGGCCCTATTGTATTTCATGTACTTAACTCATAGGAAAAAGGCAAAAGTTCTCCTTGTTGCCTGGGTATGATTCAAAAAGCTTTGGGAAAGACACTATAGCTTTCTCACCTTCCATGTCAAATCTCTTCTTGAAAACTCAAACATGACAAAACATAGGTTCATTTATGGCCATAACTTTAAGGGACCATTCTGATAACTCCAGGAATCAAAGGTATGGCATTGTTGCTACAGACTCTTTTGTTATATCAACATACAGGATCTATCTGTCAAAACTATCTTGACCTTTCTCAGTAGGAATGGATGGGAACGTGGTAAAGGAGAATAACTTTCTTTCAGTCCATAGAAGTTTTTCCTTTGCTTTATCTTTTTTTCTTGGTCCCTAGAGATTTCATCACATCTTAAAGTTCTGCCCCAAATCTATCTGAATGTAGAGCAGGATTCATCACCTCTTGCTTATTTCTCAGCATCGCCCAAAGCTTAGTCATCATCAGAAAAGGTGCCCTGGTGATGGCCAACCTCCTCTCATATTTACTCCTTGACCTTCAGTTTCCACCTGCATGAGACTGGAAGGCCTATTTCAAACACCAAAATAAATTTGTTTTGGGAGAAGTCACCTTACATATAGAATATTACCTTTCATTCCAATTGGGGAAAAGTTAATTTGTAAGAAGTAAGGGAAAGAATGGGAGCAGAGGGAGGAGCTATTTTATCAAGGGCGACTATTTTCCTCCAAATCTGAAATGGTTCATTTAGGTCAAGTTGAAGATTTGGATGAGGAATGAAGAAGTTGTATAAATGAATGTCACGATATTTTTCCCCCTGACAAAACTTTGCCATTCTGTACAGGAGAGGAGTGGTGTAGATCTGAGCTCTCTGCTGTTGGAAGGAATACTCTGGGACAAATGCATGCACACCAGAGAAGCTTAATACTTGGCAAAATCATTCTTTTTCAGTAGCCTGCTTTTATGACTGTCCGGGCTGCACCTGTTAGGAAGATAAATAAAGGACTGGCCAATTCTTTCCTCTCAAGTGCCCTAAATATATCGCTTTAAAAAAACTTTGGAAAAAACAAGTTGTATCCTTGTTTCTCATCCAGTAAATCTGAAGAAGTCTTCTCCGGGTCTTTCAGAGTACAACAAAGTCAGCTGTAAGGGAGTTCTTGAAAATGAGCAAAGAAAAAGACTGGGCTCTTCAGTGGGTCTGAGGGTCCCAAGTGAAAGAGAAAAGGAAAGCATTTGCAAGCCTCTGTTCCCTCAATGACTCCCTTTATTTTGGACCCGAGACATGGCCTTGAAACATTTTATTTTAGGCCCCTTATGGGCACACAATTCACACTTTCCTTATTTATAGCCATTTCAAAGTATCCCCGAATCCTACATGAATGGTGAAGAAACCACCCTGGCTGAAGTGACTTTTAAGAAATGCACGGGCATAATAATAAATAAACAAGTGGTCTTTCTAAAAAACTTGAGCAAATATGAAAACAATGTTTTTGCCATACTTTTGTAAGTAAATATATCCCTTTTTAAAATTTTAGAGAGTTGTTGTGAAAGAAAATAAGTTCTGTGGTTTTTACAGCCCTAAAAAGCAAAAGCATTTTTGTTATTTTTGCAGAAATTTCTTATAATTATTTTCTCTAACATGTATTTGTAGGCTCTTTAGGCACACACGGAGAAGAATTTTTATTATTGTTAATAATTACTATTTTTATCTGCACTCCTCCTTAATTTGTCTTTGAAACCTATATTAAGAGACACAATATACTCTTGGCAGCCTGTGATTTCTGGTAATTCTAGATCTCATCTCTAGACACACTTGGGTGTGTTAGATAATAAAGAACAGAATTAAAGCCCTAGAAATCAAAAATCAAAAATCAAAAAATCAAAACTCATTTTATGTGTGTACCTGAGGGGACACGGCCATGTCTCCTTTCTTGGTTTTTATCCCATATCAGCTCTTGATAGGAACAGCTGTCTTTTCTGGAGTCCTTGTTGGTCCAGCCTGTTAAACCCGAGGAAAACCCAATAAATATGTGGAAAGGCAGTTACTGAATTACAGTGTTCCTAGTTGGGGTAATTATGAAGTAGTCATTGTTTATTCAAGAGCAGTTTCCGAAAATCTGAAAGCATAGTGATTAAGGAATATGAAACTGTGAAAAAGAAGACTTTATCAATTAATTTCCTGTAAGTATGCAAAGCGTCTCATAACCAGAGAGAACAGGGCTTCTGTCCCCACAGCTTTTTATAAAAACAGCCCCAAACCATCAAAGGGACAATATCATGTGCTCTACTCTGCGTGGCTAGGCCCAGTTTTAATTTATAAGAAGTACATTTGTTTTGGACAGCTACACAGATAGACAGTAAGCCAAATTTCAGGATGTTCCCATTCGTGGGGCAGATTATTTATGGGTTTTCCATTTCTATATTATCGGCAGTGTATTATTTATGCATTTCCAGAGTAAAGTCTTAGATTCCTTCAGATTGGGGAGTGAAGTGGCCGATTTGGCAAACCAGGATCATTTCGTTACATGCTTATTTCTCTCTCGAAAAATGAATCATAAAAAGCTAACTGTAATCTGACTTCTATTATGCCTTTCAAGTCTGAAATCCACTTTGATAAGTCTTTTGCCCTTTTACGGTCCCTCAGGAATCTTTTTTATGGGCCAGTTTGGCACATCAATATAAGACCTAAAGTTATGTTTAATATGTCAGATGTTAGATCTTTACTTTTGTTATTCATTTTCTTTGACTTGTACTATAGATATTTGCAAGAACCTAGGCTAGAAAATGTTTTTCTTTTTCTCCAAAATCATCCAATTCTTCCTGTAAATAGTATCAAATCTCTTTTCAAACTCCTCAGAATTCTTTGCTTGTATCAGATATTACCTTCTGCATTTTATAAAATTTTATATATCTTGCAACAGAATGCTCTACTTGTAACTTAAAAATAATATATTTGTATAATTCTTTTCATTTCTCATTTTTTAAAGTTAGATGGATTTAGAATTATTCTGCATAGTATTTTGGCTTTTCCCTTATGCATATTAAGTCATAGTCATTATTAAACACAGTAACATAAACAAGGTATACTATTCATAGAACATTCTAGGCTGTTCAAGTTCCAGCTGTACCATGTATTGAGTTAGTTACACTTCATATGCTTCAGTTTCCTCCTCTGTGAAATGTGAATAATAATAGTACCCGACCCATTAGGTCTTTACATGAAGGAAATAAGATAAATAAAGTAAAAAGCTCAGAATAGGACCTACCATGTAAGAACTTAAGTATTTTCCTTCTAAAACAGCAAACTCAGAATCTGGCATAAGGTGTTAAATGCCTTACCCTTAACATAAACTTTGAGGGCATTTCCACCAACATGGAACAACCACTGTAAGGTACATAATAACCACTGCTCCTCTCCTTAATATTTATTTAATAACTATTGTTAATATTTATAATATCTTCCAAAGAAGTTGCTGTTATTATCATAGCCATCACTGCCACTGCCATGAGAATTTCCTTTTTTAACTTGGGGTGAATCATCTTAGTTTTCACCCACAGAAGCCCAGATAAAATAAGAGGTCTCTACTCCAGAGCCTATGTTGTGTTCCCACTGAAATATATCATGTCCACTTAGGGGTCTCCAGTTGTTAAACAGACGAAGATAACCAGTTGTTTCTCCACTGTTCCGTTGTGGAAGCATGGCCTTTCCCACTTAGTTGAAAGAGTCACCCTGTGCAGTTGAACATGTAACTGTATCCGCCACCAACGGCTGGAAGGCTTGGGTTTGTGGAACATTAAGATTTCTCTCCCCACAGGGGTGCGTTTAGCAGGTGGGGTCTTCCAGGTCTGAGTATTTCTGAGATAGTCACATAAAGAACTCTCCATGACCACATATGGTTGTGATTGATTGAGTGCCACTGTGTTTACTGCTGTGGAATTTTATTTTTATGACCCCACCTGGCATCAGGCCTGTCCTTCCTCTATTTTTAAAAAGTCACCCAATCGGAGGCCCAGCAATGCGTTGGGGCAAGGCCTTTAAGGGATTTATCTGATAACCGTATAACCACATAAGAGTGCTGTGATTGTGGTGATGGTCTGCCCAGGAACAGACCCCCGGGAGAGGCAGAATAAGGGACTAAAAGGGGAAATTGTTAACAATTTGAATCACTTTTGCAATAATTTCCTTGTGACCTGTGCTAAATTTTTAAACTTTTTCAATTTGAGTAAAGATTTTCCCACACCACCTCCACCCCATCTATGCCACTCAACCCCCGTTTGACTCTTACTTGAAATATGGTAAGAATCACGCTAAAGAAACAAGTCATCAGATCTTAGCAAAAGGCTTCATTTTAATCCAGCCCCATGTTAACAGTGAGAAGCTATTTGTTGCTGTGCAATTCTAACCCTATTTCAATTCTTTTCCTGTGTGGAATGACATTCCGAAGTTGAAACATGCATAATTAGAAAGACATACGACCAACCTGACTGGAGGTTGGGGTGGGGGTGGGGGGGCACCTGGCCGTCTCAGTCGGAAGAGCTGCCAACTGTTGACTTCAGGGTTGTGGGTTCAAGCCCCACATTGTGTGTAGAGATTACTTAAAAATAAAATCTTATAAAAAATAACAATTCTACAAGGAAAGGGGAAAAAATCCTGTGGGTTCAGGGAAATTCCATCAAGCTGAATAATGAGTCATTGAAAATTTGCATACCTGATGCACAAGTAGACTTCATGTATTCAGAACCTTAAAATACAGTTTTTGGCAATATTTAGCCACAGTAAATGAATATGGATTTAATTGACTGAAGCATTCTGAATAGCTGGTCTCCTTGGAATCTCAGAGTTTATTTTGTTCTCAAACCGTATTATTTCAACCAATTTGGATAGAAACATGCCTTCAATGTAACATTTTACTCCTTGCTTTTTTTTTTTAATTTTTATTTATTTTGAAAGAGAGAGTGTGCATGCATGCATGCACAGGGTAGGGGCAGAGAAGAGAGAGAATCCCAAGCAGGCTCTGTGCTGCTAGCTCACAGAAATGTGAGATCATGACCTGAGCCGAAATCAAGAGTCAGATGCTTAACCAACTGAGCCACTCAGGTGCCCCTACTTCTTACTTTTAAAAACAGAGTACAAGGGTGCCTGGGTGGCTCAGGTGATTGTCCGACTCTTGATTTAGTCTAGGTCATGATCTCATGGTTCATGAGTTCGAGCTCCACATCAGGCTCTGTGCTGACAGCCAGGGCCTCCTTGAAATTCTCCCTTTCTCTCTGCCCCTCCCCTGCTCTCATTCTCTCTGTCTCTCTCAAAAATAAATAAATAAATTAATTAATTAATTAAAAAAACCAAAGTACAGTGGAAATAACTTTGTCTTAAATTATAGATGTCAGTTATTGTGCCACGTGACGCCTTGAGAGCCCAAATTATTTGCTTTTGTATTAATTGGACTCATATTATTTGCATTTTGAATGCAATTTTCCATAGCTCTCCTGTTTCATCCCTTGCTAGAAGTCCACTATCTTCTTTTATTACTCTTGTCAGGCAGTATTTTAAGCTGTCCCCCTCTCTTTTCTGTGGACCCCAGGGGGATTCTGGAATCCCCCTGAGTGGGGCTACACTGTGGAGTGTCCACAAGGCGCCTAGGGCATCACATTTAAGGAGGCATGCACTCTCAGAGTCATGCAAGGGTCGAGTTGGCACTTGTGAGTGAGTGCCTCCTTAAATCCCACCCCTGGCCTGCCTCACCAGAGTCCCAATTCCCAGGCTTGTTAAGGACCTGGGTGGGCTCTCTTGTGAATCAAGCACTTAGGCTTTTAGTGCCCAGGGCTTGAGAAGCTTGAAACAAATCCATTTTGCTCTTTGGACACCCTTTTAAATTGACTGGTCAGCAGCTGTTCTCTGGATAAGTGAGGTTGCTAGATAGCTGAATTCTGAATAGGGGAAGTATTACCAGACAGTATTTTGTCTCTATTATTGTCTCTATTATTGTACACATAGGAAAATAAGTTATATTTAAGCCCACCAAACCAATTTATAGTTTTTATTTTGACTGCTTCATTCATTTAATTCATCAAGGCTACAGATTTTTCCTGAATGAGGCATATGACATAAGTTTATTTTTTTAAGTGTCCACGCACAAAATAATTTTTTAAGAAGATTTATCATAAATTCTAAATGTTTCTCAAACTTTGTGGTCTCAGATACATTGGCACTTAATAACTATTGAGAAACTAAAAAGCCTACACACATTATATTTATCAATATATACTGTATTAGAAATTAAAACTGATAAATTTTTAAGAGATAAAAACACACAGCACATGTTCTATTAGTTGTCAGAGAGTTGATGTCATCACACATTATATATCCTTTGCGTATTTGTGAGAGAATATGAATGAAAAAGGCAAATAATGTCTTAGCATTATTATGAAAATAGTTGTGACCTTGTGGACTCCCCAGAAAGGTCTCAGGAGCTCTCAAGGATACCCAGATCATACTCTAAGAATCACTATTATAAACCAATAAAGAATTACCTCTAAAAAATGTCTAATCCCAAATCCCTAAATCCCAAGGTATAAGATATCCACACCCACAGCCTATAATGAATATAATAGGGGACAAATTAAGCATCTAACTGTAAAAACGTTAGATTAAACATTAATTTATTTCTCAAACCTAGATTCTGATGCCTAAGGAATATGGCCAGTACAAAAGGCATCGTCATTGTGTTTGCTGATAGTTTTGGTGACAGTTATAATTCATATAATTAAAACTTCTCTAAGTATTATGAACACCTCCATACAAATAATATTTTATACTAAAGCAGTTTCCATTGTGCTGGGCATAGGCTGCAACATGCACACAGTGCCAGATCCCACTATCACCAGGGGATATACCTGACAATATTTATATATTTAACCTGGGAAGAAAGATAATTTGCTATACTACCAAACATGACAAAACAGAAGTCGGCCAGATAAAGCCTCATTCACCACGATGCTTACAATATATAAAGCATTCACATATTTTATTTCAAACCAAGAATGTGACTTTGAGAATACATAATGAGGGACAACATAACAATTTTCTCCCGCACAGAAAATTACCAAAGGATGGTTTTAGCACAATTATTTTATCCAAAAAGTGACAAAAGGAAAGCCACAAAAAAAGACCTGTAATTCTACCACTCGATGATAACATAACAAGTGTTATTACATGTTCTTCCTGTCTTTTCTATGCCTCTGCAACATATTCATAGGATGTAATTGTGTTCTCCATGCTATCAAAAGGCTAAATTAAACTGCACCTGAAAGCCCATAAAACATTTTTAAAGAATCCAAACAATGTATTATCTGAGTCAGTGAGCCCATGGGAAGGAGAGAGCTGGGATGTTTATATCATTTTGGTGTAGAGACACATACATAGAGAGAGGCAGGTCAGTTAATGCCTCCTAAGACCTGAGTTGGTTTTTTTCCCCCCTTTAATTTACTGACCATGGAACCCTTGATTGTAGAAAACAGGAATGGATTGCATCGGCAAAGCAGACCATTTATGGAGCTTCTGGGTTCCTGGTCTTTCAGCAGACCCCAGAGGCCACATACGGGCTGTGCTGTGTGTTTAGCAGCTGCCACCAGTGCCCGTCAGTTAGAGTGCCCTGGCACTCGCTATGCAGACATGCCATTGGTGGCATACCTGTGCTTCTTACAGTAGGTGGTCATAGGAAAAATCCACCATAAATAGATCAAGCCCTTTGAAAACGCTTCAGTGTTGCAGAGGGAGGGTAAGTCTATATCTGTGAACTAGAAAGGATCAAAGAAGAGCCGTCCTTGCCTAAGGAAGCACGAGGTAACTTTAGTTGCTGGTTCAGAATCTAATTAATTTTTATGTTGTCCACAAAAACATTTTGGGGTGCCTGGGTGGCTCAGTCGGTTAAGTGTCCGACTTCGGTTCAAGTCACGATCTCACAGCTCATGGGTTTGAGCCCCACGTAGAGCTCTGTGCTGACAGCTCAGAGCCTGGAGCCTGCTTTGCATCCTATGTCTCCCTCTGCCCCTCCCCTGCTCATGCTCTGTCTCTTGCTCCTTCAAAGGTGAATAAACATTACATATATATATATATTTTTATAAATATATGTGTATATATTTATAAATATATATATTATATTTCCTTGTACTTATTACTTTCTGGGTTTCCAAGTTTCTTCCTTTTATTAAAAAAAAAGTTACATCCCTTGTATATCCTTTACTCCATCCTGTCTGTATGTTTCCTAATCAAGACAACCGGGGAGGATGAAAGAGATGGACAAAAATCCTACTTTATTCACCTGGCAGAAAAGTTCTGAAAAATTTGCCTTTTGGTTTTTGAATTAGCAGAAGTAGAGCAGGGCCTCACTTCAATAAATAACCTTTGCTCCAAATCTAAAGATTTGGAGAGTTTCCCAAGGCCAAGTGCCTCCTGACAGTTAGGACAGGGCTAAGCTAGTTGACCGTGGAGTTAGCATGGCTGATTGAGGGTTATGTGCTAAGAAATGCAACCCAGATTTTGAGAGGGGGAATTCCTTAGAAAGGCCAAGGTTGTACCGGCACTGAGGGCTAAAACTCTAGCCTAATTGCTCTCCTGCCCTTGTTAAGAAATGATGGGGTTGGGTGAATGCCTCACAGCATTCAGCCAGCAGAAGGGTCGCCAATGGGAGACATAGTGTTCCCTGTGGGTAGTGCAGATGAAGAAAGCTGCCCTTGGAGTGCCAGCGGACGGTTCTTGATTTCTTGGCAGCGAGAAGGGGCTTTTGTGCCGTACTGAACAGGCTGCCAATCAACTATATTTATAGAGCACCTGCTGTGCAGAATTTGAAAAGGAGGAGGAGACAGGCCTTGTCCTCAAGAAGCTTGTGATCAAAGAGAGAGGAAAAGTGCCCATGTATGGTAACCCCTTACATTCACAATCACATTTGAAATGGGACAGAATTAGGTGATATTTAGGACACAGTCTGAGACTTCTTACTCAAAGTGTGGGTTGTGGACCGACAGCATCAGTATCAGCTGGGAGCCTGTTAGAAATGCAGAAACTTGAAGCCTGCCACTGACCCCCAGAATCAGAATCTGCACTTGACCAAATCCCCAGGTGATTCATATCCACACAGCAATTTCAGAAGCACCGGACAGACTGTAGAGGTGTTGAGTCTCGAATGTTCTGAGAGAGCAAAGCCACTTGGTTTGGTCACTAACTTGATAGAAAAGGGTAGTTCCTTTACCTGTGAGCTTCTTAAACACTGGCACCTCATCTTTGCCTCTCTTATAAATGCCTACTCTTGTGAGATTTATGTTGGATTTATGCTTAATGAGTTCTGGTTGGGTGGGCCCTTCTTCCTATGGTCCCCATTCAGTGAGTACCATGGAAATTGTTGTGAATGAGTGATTGTTATAAAGGCAGCTAATGAATCTGGGGAACATGCAAATGGCTTTTAGAGGGGTGGGCAAAGCTGGGCACCACAGAACCTGTCAGTGACAAAATATGACTTGGAGTAAGAGAGATGCATTAGCAGCTCTTTTAAGGCAAAGGAGATGCCTCAGGTCCTGAGACTCACCTGCAACTATGCATTTCCAGTCCAATTCCTTTGCTGCTTGACCTTCACTACACCCAGTTCTCCATTTCTCTAGGTTTAGGACAGCGGGAATTCTTTGTTTCAAAGGCTTGGAAAGCTATGGAGGGTTCATCTTTTCATCCTTTCTGTCCTACCAAGATTGATTGACTGATTGGTCAATGTATCTACATTAAACAAACTCTACAATGTATGCAATTTTCATCAAAATCAATTATTATTACCATTGCACAGTAGAAGAGCATGGTCCCTACAACCTCTGCTCAGTTCCCAGATGCTTCCTCAGCCCCCACCCCAATTCCAAACATGTTCTGACATGATGCAGACACATACCTAGAAATAAGGCAAATCCCTAGCAAGTGGCATGTGTGGAAAGGCATGAGTGTCATTCTCACAGTTGTGTCAGAGTAAAATTATGACAATAATGATGATAGCCACAAAAAGAGAGATTGCATATATGGTATTTACCCCTGTAGGAATTTATCTGTTTCTGTCAATAACTCTTAAGATAGGTTATGCTATTATTTCTATTGCATAGATGAGGAAATTGAGGCATATTCCACTCCTACAGAAAGGACAGCATCCATATGAGGTTATGTGGCCATAACAATAAGGCCAGTCAATACACTAGGAAAAATGCAGTAATATTTCTGAAAAGTCCATCAATCCACTTCTGCCTCCACAAGTCTGAGCAGCTGAGAAGGGAAGTGCAGCCCCATCTTGGGCAGCCCAGGTTCTGAGTCAGGCAGACCTGACTGCACCTGGTGGGGCAGAGCTTGCCTCCATCCTTCATGGGCTATAGGACCTTGCCTCAGTTGCCATCTGCAAAATGGGGATAATTAAAGTACTGATTTAAGGGTCACCTGGGTAACTTAGTTGGTTAAGCATCCAGCTCTTGATTTCATTCATGATCTCATGGTTCGTGAGTTTGAACCCCATGTCAGGCTCTGCACTGGCAGCAGAGCCTCCTTGGGATTCTCTTTCTCCCTCTCTCTCTGCCCTTCCCCTGCTCATGCTCTTTCTCTCTATATATAAATAAATAAATAAACTTAAAAAATATTTTTTTAAAAAAGTACTGATTTGATAGAGTTGTAAAGATTAAAAGAATTAATATACACTATGTCCTTCATGCAGTTGGTGCCTGTAAGTGGTTGTTATTTATTTATTCTTCCAATGGTTATATAGTAACAGGGTTTCTATGATTTTAAGAAGGAAAAGTTCTGGCTCTACCTCCATGCCAGACAGGCATGCATTTTCCTACTTCCATTTCCTGAAAACATCCTAAAAATATCAGTATTAATATCCTATAATATTTCTATAGTTCTCTAGTATGATATAGTAGGTTGTTAATGACTGAAATTCTGTGGATTTGTTGGAAGTTGAACTAAGCCTTTTAAATTCTCATTTTGTTTCGATCTTGGGGCTTTTACATAGAGCACTGGGGCCACAGACACAATGGAAATGGACAATTCACATTCAGAATACATTTACGGTTTCAGTGTCCAAGATAATTCTCCTTTATTTATTTGTTTAGAATTCACCCTTGGCCTTACTTCCAAATCAGGATTTTGAGTAATCACAGCTTCCCTTACAAAAATTGGCCTTTGTTTAGCATGGACAATGTGATAACCAATGAAGCCCTTCGAATTCTTTTTTGTCAATTCACTATGCATTTAATGTATTTCCAACAATAAAATGAGGTCCCAGGGAGGTGGGAAAGGAATGAAAAAAGTCTCTGTTCTTGTTCAGTTGGGAGGGAAAAGAAACACATATATACTGAGATAAATGGAAAATAGTTAAAAAATAATTAGTGAATAAAGAGTGTATTATCATGTGGTCCAGAATGCAAAGAGAATAAGGGAGGGGAGAAGAAGGGAATAATTAGCTCTGGGAATCTTAAGAGAAATGTCAAGATAGAAAAAGATTGACAAAATAATGATGGTAGTTATAGTTGTAAATTATAGAGCTCTACCTACAGGCAGGAACTGTGCTTGCAGTTTGCATAGATTACCACCTTATTATTGTTATTTCACAGATGAGGACACCAAAATTGACAGAGATTAAGGAATTGTCCCAGATTACACAACTAATAAGGCGTAGAGTCAGGATTTGAACCAAGGTCTATCTGATAAAATCACATGCAGAAAATAATCAAAGGTCTGTCGGGGAGAAGACCATCATCGTCTTCTTGGTGGCAGACAGGTCAGAAGTTGAAACAAGGAACCAGCTCTAGAACAGAGGGGTCACCGGGGTGCACTTAAAAAGAGAGAGGGAGGAAGTGTCCACTGGCAATGGCTTTGAATATGAACTTGAAGAGTGTAGACCTCACTAAAGAGATAACCAAGACCCTCTAGAGAGGATAACAGGATGAAATACAGTTGTGTCATTAGGTAATCCCTGCAGCTATGGGAAAAAGAGACCAGAGGACAGAGAAATTTGTCTGCAGGGAGAGCCAGGAAGATGTTCTTGGGCATTGGGTGACAATGACCCTGTCCAAAAGATAGTGTGCCAAAGAAGTTGGGCTCTTGCTCTGAGTATTCTGATATCCGTGTGCTGCAACAACTCACGCAAAGCCAAGAGGTCAATATTAGATTTCCATCTGCACTCAGATCTCTGAAAATAAAAGGCTTTTACCAAGGGTTTTGTCTTCTGGCTAACACTGGCACCACAGATCCTTTCCATGATGTGGTGAAGAAACTAAAGCATGCCCCTTGATGCCATCTAAAAGACACTTGTTATATCTTCAGACTACATTGTATCCTGCCATGTTAGCTTCTGCTATAAGCCTATATGCTTATCTCTTTTTGTTTTATATTTTGCTCTCTCTTTAGTAAATGATAATATATTTACTTATGGTCATTTGAATGAAAATAGTTATTTTTTTAAATTTAAGTTTATACCCAACACAAAAAAATTAGTGATGAAAAAAGATATCAATACATCCTAACAGCCTGTGTTGCTCCTTTCTGATTTTTTTGAGGTGTAGTTCATTCTTTTTTTTTTTTAATTTTTTTTATTTTTTAATATATGAAATTTACTGTCAAATTGGTTTCCATACAACACCCAGTGCTCATCCCAAAAGGTGCCCTCCTCAATACCCATCACCCACCCTGCCCTCCCTCCCACCCCCCATCAACCCTCAGTTTGTTCTCAGTTTTTTGTAGTTCATTCTTGATACACTCATTCCAGCCTGTCTAGACTGCACATAGTGATGACTGTTAGACTAAACTGGGTTTTTTTTAATTTTGTTTTGTTGTTGCTTTTTTTAAAAAAAGACTTTAATTTTAAGTAATCTCTACTTATTTAAGGTGGGGCTCGAACTCACCTCCTGGAAATCTATAGAATTCCATTTAGTCCTCCTGGAAATCTAT
>NC_064809.1:119111524-119215233 GCF_023721935.1 Panthera uncia
CCTCCTGGAAATCTATAGAATTCCATTTAGTCCTCCTGGAAATCTATAGAATTCCATTTAGTCCTCCTGGAAATCTATAGAATACCATTTAGATCCTTACCTCACACCATATACCAAAAGGCAGTGTGTCTTGGTCACAGGTTGATGCTTTTCCTGCTCTGTCCCTCTTGTCAGTGCAGGTGATTAACTGCCTGGAGTTGAGCACAGCTTGGGGCTGTGGAAAGTAGCTTTTCTCTCGGAGAAGTGAGACTAATACTTCCATTATTCTTTTCATTTCTAGAAAATGAAGTTCCTGCCCCAGCCCCAGCTCCAGCCCCAGCCCCACCCCCAGGTGAGTAAAAACACTACTTCACATGTCTGGGCTGCAAATACAGAACCTCCATCCCAGCATGATCTGGCCTCCACTGAAACTGTGAGTTTTAATCTAACTCCTCCAGAGAAATTGGATGACCACAGTTGTAACAGGTTTATAATAATAACGATAATAATAATGATATAAAAAATAATACATTGTGTTTGTATAGTCCTCTCACATTAATCTGATTTGGATGGCACATCATACACTTACAGAGACCCTTCTAGTTATGCCAAAGTTGTTGTCATGCGCACGTTTTAGCATTGTGGAGCCTGGGCCTCTGAGGGGATGAAGGATTTGCAGAGCTTTTTCACATATAGCTAAAGCCAAACAAAGCCCACATCTTTCTTGTGAACTACGTCACCATCAACTCCTCAAGAAACAGTTTCCAGGACAGTTCGGTGGCCTCTGAGGCTCAACTCCTCCACTTCATAGTACCCTGTTGTCCCCATGGTGACAACAAAAAAAAACAGGAATAAAGAGTTCCAACAAGGGGCATCTGGGTGGCTCAGTTGGTTAAACATCCAGCTTCAGCTCAGGTCATGATCTGGTGGTTCATGAGTTCAAGCCCAGCGTTGGGCTCTGTGCTGACAGCTCTGTGCTGACAGCTCAGAGCCTGGAGCCTGCTTCAGATTCCATGTCTTCCTCTCTCTCTCCGCCCCTCCCCTGCTCACACTCTCTCTCTCTCAAGAATAAATAAACATAAAAAAGAAAAGAGTTCCAGTGAACCCCTTGGCAGGTAGATGTGATGCCCAGCGACAGTGGGCATTACTATTTCACACAACAGGTGGAGCCTGCTTTTACGTTCACATAGACCTAAGGAAAAGAATAATATTGGAACTCTAAGAAGAAAACATTATCTTGAATTCAGTTTGCTTACAACCACATAGAAAATAAAATACAGCCTGGAGAACCACCAAATATAATACAACCACTAAATTGAAACACGAGGAAATACTGTGAGAATCTCACAAGGCAGAAAGTGATTTAATGCAGGTTTCTTGAATTGACAATGTGGTGTGAAGTCAAGGGGTGAGAAGTCACTGTAGACCAACCCAGTCTAGGTGAAAGCAGAAACTGAAAAGGCCTCAGTTGCTGGTGATTTTTTTGCATGGAAATTTGAAAGGTGATTATGAAGCTCTTCCATCTGGAGATCATTTTCAGGAAGCCACTTTGAGAAATTTGACTGTCCACAGGAGCCCCTTTGCCCGGCTAAGAATACAAGATTCACACACTCAAAACCCTTAACCAGTGTAGAAAAATATTGCCATGTGTCAAAATGAATGAACGAGGCTCAGTGCCATGTGAGTTCAAATAGGGACGATCTCAATTTAGTTTTCTTTTAGCCAGTATAGATGTGTGACATTCTTCTTAGGATCTTCTTCTTTGGTGTGTTTTCTCCTTGCACTTACAAATTTATTTTTGCCAATATTGAGTACACTGAAAACCTACAGGCCATTGAAGACATAACTTCTCCCTTCTGTTCTTCAGATCTGTTGAGGTCACTGGGCTGCTCTAAAGTTCCCCTTATTATGGCATAGGCATATTTCATATTCATCACACAATACTGACTTCCTGTTGCTAAAGCAAGTCTCCTCCCAAACTGTTAAAGTAGTTATTAGTTAACTAAGATTCAGACCTCTACTTCACCCATCTAGAAAAAAAAATAAAAGAATCCATGCTTAAAATAATTCTTTTCTCACATATATCACAAGTCAGACATATTTGCAAATATCTAAACTAATTTAATTCTGGACAGAGAGAAGCAAGCTAGATGATCTGCCTCAGCTGATGAAATTGGATGTTACTGTTCTCATGTTGCATTGATTATTGCCTCTCCATTCAACCTAGAAAATTAGTATATGCACCAAAATATTTTCTTTGAAACTATTGTACAATTATAGATTGTATACCCCGGCTTATTACTATAATATCATCTCGAAGTCCAAACAATTAGAATCACTACATGGGTCAAACTTCCTTAAAAAGTCAGTCCCTTTTGGGGTCTAAAATGAAGTGACCCACATTTTATACTCACTTCTACATAAGCACATTTAACATAGGCTCAGCATAGCTAAGTATATTTTAACAAAATCTGTATTGCATGTCCCTATGTATACTTTCTTCAAAAGTGATCAGAGTTATTCATTGCTTTTGTTAAGCTTAATGGGATTCTACATTATAAATTCCAAAATCCATAACTCATGTATAGTGTAATAAGTGAATATGTGGTGTCATTTATGACCTGTACTGTTGCCATTAATTTCTTCTTTCCCACCCTCCACCCCATTGCTCATCACACAATTAAATGCTTTCTTTGAGACACTTTTAAAAATGTGCTTGTACTTTCCATACAGAACCAAATAAAGGGAAAGAGGCCGGAACTACACCAACAAAAGGTGAGTTGCGGGGGAGGGGAAGTGAGGCTGAATTCAACAAAAGGAGGTCAGTAGAAAGAGGTCAGTATTGACTGCCATGGTGGTCCTATAGAACTTCTCCACATTACCTTTCATCGGTGCGGTTTAGAGTTCTTCTGCATCTTACCTGCATGATCAGTCAGCATAACAAAGGGTGCTTTGATCAGTTTTCATGATTCACCTTTCTAAAAGAAAAACAACAATGATAAAAATATCACAAGCATTTGTTGAGATGCCAGCAAATCAATTGGTAGTTTCCAAGTTACCATGTGCATGTGAAGGAAAAGAGTTATCTGGTATTCTTGGGATTGTGCCAGTTTGGAAAGTTATCTGGATTACACATTTTTTTTTTAATGGAATATTTTCATGTTACTGATGAACTGTTCCAAGTTTCACTAGCAATTTTTTAAGGCTAGCATCTCATTTTGTAACATTGTATATTTGCATAGATTTATATGATGGTTTAAATATATTGACAGTACAACCTTAAGCAAACATTATGTTGATCCTTATTGAATTGGAAACTCATTTATGATTGTAATATTATTCTATTTTTACTTTATATGAAGATAGTCCAGTCTTAGAAAGTGAATAATCTTTATCATGTACTACTTACTACTGTGGATCCATGAAATATTCATTCCTTTGTCTCTCCGTGGAGGAAGGACCAACTGTCCTAAGCTAAGGAGCATTACCCTTCTACAAAAGAAAGTTTTCACAGATATAGATTAGAGAATTCTGCCTATATGTTTGTATCATCATTTTTAAAAGTTCCTCTTTTATTTGTGGATTGAATAACACAGTTAAATTTTGGAATAACCAATTATTTCTTGATTGCAATATTTCTTTCTTTTTTTTTTTTTTGGACACTACTCAAAAGCATGCTAAGTATTTCTTTGTTCTTACTATGTCATATTTCATTACCTAATTCCTATGGTATTATTGTCTCCTATACATTAGTAAAATGCTTTTTTCTTTCAGTACATTGGACCTCTTTTCTTCAGTTAACTTGAATTTACAATATCATAAATGAACACATAATGTTGGTGCTTTTGTCCTTGACCTTCAGTGGCACCCATGGATAGTAACATAAATAGTAATCCTGGCCACATGGGCTACAGTCTGAAGGTTATTTGCTTATGGAATGCAGACAGTGCAAACTTCTAGAACTCCTTCCATGAGAAGGGTTCAAGGATGTTTAGACATCCTGGCTGAAGCTATTGAAACATTATTCTCTACAAGGCCAGTGGCATACCCCTCTGTTTCCAAATTTAGAAAGGTGGTTGGACCAGGCTGTAAGGCTCAACCAACAAAGTAGATGATATAATACCAGAGGGCAAGCTGTCGATGTTTAAACAAAGCCTGTGCCTGACCCTTAATGTGAAAAGTCATCATTATGTTTGTATGCTTAAATGAGAAAATGCCTTCCTGTAAGTTAAAATCAACCAATCATCCAGTCAACTAATCAACAAAAACTCTTCTCTAAACACAGAACCCAGTATGATGAAAGAGCTAGACCAGATGACTAGGGAATTTTGAAATTAGCAGCACTTTTTCTGACATTTGCAGAATTAAGCAAGCCCATGGCCACATGCAGTCATGCTCCCAGCCACATAAACGGCCATGGTTCTATTTGCTCTCCATGACTAGGAAGCAAATCAGTTTAGGATAGAAAGTGACATCCCTAAATCAAGAAGGTAGATGGATGGAAGTTATTTTCTAATACACGGTCCTCTTGAACTATTACTTACTTTCATCAAGGAGAGGGAAATTTCAAAGACAACGCTATGTAAAAGGTAGACACAGTAATCACCGCTTTATGTATTTCCCTAGTTGAGAAAGAAGGCTTGCATAAGCATAAACAGAATTGACAGGTGTAGCAGACCTTTTCTCCAGCCTTGACTAGAATGTCCCTACCTGCCCTTCACCCTCCCTCAGCCCTCAGTCCGTCTCATTGTTTTTTAAGCCATCAATTCAGCTTTCACTCCTCTGTGCAGCTTTCCTGGACTGTCTTAGCTGTCTTTCATCTGCCCTTCCCCCTCCTGATTTCTCTTGGACCTATGGCCTCTGGCATCAGATCACTCTTTTCTCAACTTAATCACATATTAGTGGTTCAGTCCTTCCCCTAACAGGTTTCAAGTTTTTTGTCAGGCACCATGTCCTAACACTTCTTTGGTCCCCTTAGCTCATTTCTTCCAGTGTTTGGCAGAGAGAGCTGCACATGGCAATCTCCTAATAAATACTTGTAGAATGAATGAACAATTGAATTTCCAGGCAGGCTTAGCTATTCGGTCATATAGACAGTAGTACTCTGGATAGATTTTTATTTCCCCTTACCATGTTTGCTGGGCAGGAGTATGAACATCCCCCAAACTCTCGAGTCAGTGAGATTCAGGATGAGACACTGGTGCTATGCATCCCCAGAAGAGATGGATGATTTTTACTGTGAGGCCAACTCACTTAAAACCATTAAGAATGGCCACTCCTGGATATTAGTGCATTCTCAGAACTTATTCTTCTATCTAATTAGTTGAAGTATAGTCAGTTAGTAGCTCCGAGACTGTCACTACTAAGAAAATTTTGCACAGCAGTGTAGGCTTAATATTTTTCTCAGGTTGCCTGGATCTTTCTGGAACAATCTGGAAACGTTCTGAAAATTTTTTGATAGCCGCAGAATGTTGCTTCATTCCTATATCAATCTTACAAGTAGTGTTTGAGGTTAGATTTGCCAACTCTTTCACATTTACTAAGAGTCTCTGTCTGGGAAATAGCTGATTTCCCAGGAAGGGGTTTTAATATTTGTTTATTTGCTTGCTTGCCTCTGGAGTTGTCCATCCAGCTACCCTGTTCCCTAATACTGATAACTTTGTCCTGGAATTGAAACAATAGAGATGGCAATATAGAAATGTGTGTAACCAAGCAGCAATACCAGAAATTAGATGCACAAATCCCTTTTAGAGTGATCATACTGGGAAGCAATGTCTTTATAAAAACAATGCTGCTATGGCTTAGAATTCTTTCAGAATAACACAGATGGCAAATCAATGGGGTGCTAGGTACAGGTTCTTTTCTACATGCTCAGTGGGGCCAAAAGATCTGTCTTTTATTCCAATGTCCACTTATTCAGCAATTTTTCACTAAGTGTCGGCTCTGTGCCAGGCATGGGTCTGGCTGCTGGGTCCTGTTCTCCTGGAGCCAACTTTAGGGAGCTTTGGAGGGGAGAGCACCCATCAGCAGAGGACAGTGGCTTTCAGTTTTGGAAACAGACAATTGTCATGGAGGGCCATGTGTAGAGAATAATGTTGGTGATCAAGTGGGAACATACTTTTTTTTGGCCAGTCAACCTTGTACACGTGAACACAGGGTAATGAGATTGGGTCTCATCTCCACCTTAACACCTGATCCCAGGGGAAGTTCAAAGCTGGTCTTGGGAGTGATTCCAGGTGTGCCAGAGCATTAGCATCAGAGACTACTTTGAAAATCATTATTCACTTCAATACCTAAGTTCGGGCACTTAAAAACAATTTTTTTTTTTTAATTTTTGCGTCTTGATATATTTTGGTAAGCCCAAATGGGATATTTACTGCCTCTTTTTATTTTTCTTTCAGAAAAATATCCACTTTTGGTAATCACTGCAAGTGAATAAAGACTTACTTTCTTTTTTCCAGGCATTAACTTCAATATTACCCCATAAACTATCATGAATGAACCTTGTGCATATTAAAGATCTCACATAACTTGAGATGAAGAGCCTTTCATTTGGCATGAGTGTGGCTGGCAAATGAGGAAGTGAACCAGCGCAAGCTCTAGCAAGTTTTCTCCTAAATGATGTGATCCTTTTTTTAAATGCAAAGAGTGATTCCAATTTTTTGTCTTCATTTAGATCCCTTTTCTGCAATAGCATTGTTCTGGTGTTTTTAATTCACATGCTAACATTTTTTTGTGTCATTTTACCTTTAGGTATCAGACAACCAACCATCCAATGTACTTTATGCTTTCTAATTATATTACTTCTTTGTAATGATCTTTGTTAAAAACTAATATCACTGGGGTGCCTGGGTGGCTCAATTGGTTAAGCATTGGACTCTTGACTTCAGCTCAGGTCATGATCTCCTGGTTCATGAGTTTGAGCCCTGTTTTGGGGCTGATAGCACAGAGTCTGCTTGGGATTCTCTCTCTCCCTCCCTCTCTGTCCCTCCCCCACTCTCTCTCTCTCTCTCAAAAAATAAACTTTAAAAAAAATGAGAAGAAAAAGTACTACTATCACCACACATTTCAATTTTATGACACAGCCATTATAAGATACAACATTGATTTAATGGATTTGGAAAAGAAAAAGACTCAATAAATGTATGTATTTACTGTAGGATGAATCCTGACTTTAGAAGTATCAAGGTGCAAGGGACGCCTGGGTGGCTCAGTTGGTCTAGGGTCCAACTCTTGATTCTGCTCAGATCCTGATCTTGAGGCCCAATTCAGGCTCTGCCCTGAGTGTGGAGCCGGCTTGGGATTCTTTCTCTCTCCCTCTCTCTCTGCTCCTCCCCTGCTCACGCTTTCTCTCTCTCTCAAAAATAAATAAATAAATTTTGAAAAAATAAGAAGTATCACGGTATGAAGGCATGTGCCTTTTCATTAAGAAAATATGATCTTAGGCGCCTGGGTGGTTCAGTCAGTTAAGCACCCGACTTCAGCTCAGGTCATGATCTCAAGGCTTGTGGCTTCGTGAACCATGTTGGGCTCCACGCTGACAGCTCAGAGCCCGGAGTCTGCTTCTTATTCTGTGTCTTCCTCTCTCTCTGCCCCTCCCCCGCCCATGCTCTGTTTCTTTTTCTCTCTCAAAAATAAATAAAGGTTAAAAAAATTTTAAAAAGGGGTTCCAAGATGGCTCAGTTGAGTGTCCGGCTTCAGTTCAGGTCATGATCTCACAGTTTGTGGGTTCGAGCCCCGCATTGGGCTCTGTGCTGACAGCTCAGAGCCTGGAGCCTACTTTGGATTCTGTGTCTCCCTCTCACTCTGCCCCTCTCTCACTCACGCTCTTTCTCTGCCGCTCAAAACTAAAGAAATGTAATAAAAAAATTTTTTAATTAAAAAAAAGAAAATGTGATCAATTAATCAAATGCCTCCAAACATGATGAATTCATGTCAGCTGTTGATATTATTTCCTTACATACATGATTGTTGTTGCTGCTGTGGTTAATTTGGTCACATGAGCCAATGTTTTCCACAACTGATTACTATGCTTGAGGAATTCAGAACTTGGTCGCAATCAAACAAGGTTAAGTGGTTAAGTGAGGTTTGTTGAGAGTCACATATACTTTAATTTCAT
The DNA here is from genome assembly GCF_023721935.1 of Panthera uncia. NCBI lineage: Eukaryota > Metazoa > Chordata > Mammalia > Carnivora > Felidae > Panthera > Panthera uncia. The sequence goes on from NC_064809.1 coordinate 119,119,623, forward strand.
GTGCTTTTTGGTCTTTTTAAAAATCTCATCAATTGTCCCAAGTTTTGTATGACTTAAAAATTAATTTAAAAAGGCAATTTATATCAACCATAGGTAGAAATTATTTTATGCCGAAGAGAATGTGTAGAATCATAAGAATCTATATATTCTATAATCTCTAGAGTTCTCTCCCTGCATTCCAGATTTTACATGTGTCCCCCTAAAATCCCAAGCTTGTAATATGAGACAGAGTTTTTCCTCTACTTTCCAGGCCCTCTTCTCTGGGAACTTCAGTTATTTAAAGAACCGTTTTTATGGTTTTACAAAAAGTGCTATTTTCCCATGACCTAAGGACAAGTAAAATTCTGTGTTGGTAAATCTCCCTTCCGTGAGCTAGGGGAGAGTGTCTGGTGTTCTGGTCTGTGGTCTTCAGATATGCCGTATTCTGAAGACCCCAAAACAGATGTTTTTCATCGTCACTGTAGTGACTTTTAAATAGAAAAAAAGAAAATATAACTTATGTATTGTATTTTTTGTTCTGTTTTGTTTGAAAATATTATTTGTACGATGCCTTGGCTTTAATATATGTGTTGTGGAACTAGGCACAACCCAGAACAGTTGGATATTCTGTTTCCCTTCTAGCAGTAGAACCTGTTTTTCCATAGTATATAAGAAAATTAGATCTTTCATTCTCATCCAGTTCAACCAAATTCAAGCAGGCACCTTTTTTAGAATTTAAGATGAGGATCCAGCATCTTAACTACATTCTCCAATCTATGGGATGCCAGGACCAAAGCTACTTTTGAAAGGAGCGAATCATAAAATTTGCCCGTTGTCAATTATATTTTCTAGAACTTCAGTAAAGTTGAACATTTATGTACAATGAAGTGCCAATTGGGAAGTAATTGCTGTTTGGAAGTAATGTGGGATCATCCAGAGTATCATTTCATGATACTTTGAAGCACTGCTTTAATATGTGGTGCCTTAATAGTCTAAAATAATTGTGAATGTCCCTCCGATTAGTTTTAACATTTAGTAGACTCTGAAACTACTGCCCATCAAATTTCTGCTCAACAAATGGCTTCTCTTTTCACTTTCATTTTATGCAAGTATGTAAATATTCTTTTCTCAATTATTTTGCATTCTAAACAATTAATTCACTATGCACAGTGCACAAAGCAAACTAGCGACCACAAAAACCTGAATAAAATGTTCATTTGACTCAAAATGGTTCCAGCTTCTAGTTTCTAGTTAAAAAAGCTCCTTCCCAGGATTTGGTTCAGTTTTAAAACTTCATTTTCAAGAATTTTGACAGGACTGGGGCACCTGGGTGGCTCAGTCAGTTGAGCGTCCGACTTCAGCTCTCGTCATGATCTCAGGGTCTGTGAGTTCAGGGCCCGCGTCGGGCTCTGTGCTGACAGCTCAGAGAGCCTGGAGCCTACTTTGGATTCTGTGTCTCCCTCTCTCTCTGCCCCTCCCCTGCTCATGCTCTGTCTCTCTCTCCCTGTCAAAAATAAACATTAAAAAAAAATGTTTTTAAAGAATTTTGACAGGACTTTAAATCAAGATTCTTTACATACTTGAGTAAATAAAAGCCTTCGAATAGGTTACAAGAATAGAATACTAAATAATGAATTAAATGCATGACAAATGATACAGAAAAATCTCAAGGTATTTTATTTTTGGTTATGTAAAATTTTGATTATCTAACAATCTTCTGGAATAGCTCAGGAATACCTATACCTCCCCAAATGCACGGTTTTGTGGATGTTAATGGATGTTCCAGGAGAAAAGGATTGAAAAGTGAACAAAATTTGGGAAGGGCTAACTGCTGTATCATTTTTGTCTCCACCCCTCAGTGCCAGTGTCCATTAGCATACAGAAGTCTGCGATACCCCTCAGTAAGAGCACATCCATACAATATAATAAAATACATTTGACTTTATTTAGCTTAGCATTTTCCAAGCTTTTTTGACCCCAGAAAGTTTCCTCTGAAGAATCCCAAATCCCAGTGTTCAGCGAATCCCCTCTTGTATTTTGAAGACATGACATCAAGTTTCTTGACATATTACATTAGTTATTTTGTTAAAAAGTAATAAAACATATTCCTGTTTGGCAGTTTAGAAAAGAAATCTCAGGCTAGTAAATAATCTTTGTAGTAAATATTCTAATAGACTATATTATGTATAATTATATATAATATTATATATTATAATTATAATTATGATATATTATATAAAAATGTGCTATTTTACCTTTTGTCAGGAATTTTTAAGCACTTTAAAATTAACAGCCATGTACATGTATTTTCTGTATCCTATTTTATATAGTCATAAGTTTGTTTTGAAATTCACAATTATTCTAGTGTTTTAAGTACAAAGATTATTATTATTTACACCGACATTAGTTTTTACGCTTCGAGAAAGGAGGGGCAGAGGTTCAGATAACACTGAATGCCTATTTAAGCATCTAAAATTATAAAGACCCTTTGAAATTCAGACAGTTTAGAAAAGGAGAATATTCAGTGCCTCTGCACATGAACACTCTAAAGCATGTTTTGAATTTTACAAATGTGTTTTCATAAATATTTTTTAAATTACACAGCATTTGGCCAATACCAATATAATCATGAGGAAATGCTCATAAAGTTCCTAAAATAAATATTGGTAAACTTAGTAAGTATGACAAACTGATTTATCTTAATTAATGTAGTTAGTGCTGTCTTTTGTCTCCTAAATATAAAAGGGGAATTAGTCACAAGGTTTTGGGGGGCAGGGGAGAACAAATTCTCTTTTTTATGCTTTTTTATGCTTATGTTCAAATGACTGTGGCATGCAAATTATATCTGACACTGACTTTAGTTACAAAATAAGAACTCTAAAACACTTGTGTTGTTGATTTTGTCAAGGTTCAATTTTTAGCATTAATTTTTTTCCTAACCTACAGTCACATGAAATTTTTGCCCAGAGCTCCATTTCTTAATCTGCACTTTCACTGGATTGCTCTATTCTCTCACGCTTTTATTTATTTATTTTTCTCTTTGGTCTGTAATACTGAGTTTAATCTTTCAGGTACCAAGTCTTCTAAGGCTGACTCATCATTCAGGGTGTTTTGTGTGTTCTCTCTTTTTTCAGCCTTCTCTTTTTGCAGGAGACTTCTCTTTTGCAGGACAAAGTCCTTTTCTTCTTGACTTTTTCTTCCTATTTCTTGTTTCAGATGAAGAGGAAGCCTCCACGCCTAGTGCCCTGCCTCCAGGTTAGGATGATTCCAACTCCTTACCCCCACTTTGTAATTTATTGTTAATTGACAATAAAGAAAAAGGAAAGGCAGAGAACCTTGATGAGACAGTGTGCAAAGCAGGGTCACCAGCTTTTGCCTCTGCCAACACCAGCAGGGAAAACTTGGGCTTTAATGGTGATTTTTTTTTAAATGAAAGGAAACTTTCTTTGTGAAATAAATAAGATTAGTAAATCTTGGGTATGAATTTTAAGGACAAAAATGGTTTTCTTTCCTTTCCAGCTATATGCCCTTGTCCCCTGTTCTTTAGATATTTGAATTCTTTTATTTTATTATTGTTCTTCTACTAATTTTCCAAACAAGCTGACTTCTATTTTTTTTCCCCCAAGACGATTTCTAGTTTTTTTTCCCCATCATGAGGAGAGACAGGGTTTAGGGGAATCCAAGAAGGCTGGAGTCAGCTGTCCATTTTCACCCCTTGCCCTTGTATCATCAGAATCACACTTTCCTTTCAGGTGTGGGTAGTCGGGCCCTGGAAAGAAAAGATTCAGGTGAGCGCTCGCCTGCAGTAAGGCGTCCCGACCCCATCCTAATATAGTCACTAATGACCTCATTTCTTGAAGCTGTTTTAATTCTAATCTTTGTTTTATTCTGTTTGTAGCTTTTTAAAAAAAGCAATATTTTATTACAAATCTTCTTACAAGAAAACTAATGTATTGAGAAATGATTAATTTTGCATGACACACACACACACACACACACACACACAAATACAGGAATTTAGCCACATATATCACAGATTTGTTTGTTTTATTGTAGATATCATTTTTTAACATTTAGCAAATACAAAGAGATCAAGAAACTGAAAATCTCCATATTGGGGATATGCTAAAGTTAGAGAATAATTCACACTTCTCTAGAACTGTTTTACAGTTTGTAAAAACCTCCAAATGTATCTTGTCAGCAGTCACTACAATTTTGTGAGGTCGTACATTCACTCGACAAATTCGTGTTAAGGGCTCACTACAATCCCACTGTGGGCCTCTAAAGGGACAGGCACTTTTGTAGGCACTTGTGGGTATACAAAGGAACAAAACAATACAAATTCCTGCTCTCTTATTCCAAATATGAATGGCCATAATTCATTCTTACCATGAATATCATGGACATTCACACACACACACACACACACACACGTAATCATGTAACTACATTGTATAACTTCATTGTGAAAATGATGATTTCTAAGGATAGCATGACTGTTACCTGAAAACTAAAATAACTAAATGTACATTTCCTTCTTTTCAAGAAACATTAACAGAGAGTTGGCAACCCATGCATTTTTTTTTTTTCCAGTTACTAAGTGGCTGAAACTGAACTTCTCTGCATTTAGCTCTTGGAGACAGAGGGAAGGAATGTCTACAATTCTCTCTCCTGCCCTCCTTGCTGGAGTTGACCACTGATTAATACCAGCCTAGCACTTGGAGTGCAACCTAAAAAATAAAAATAAACTTCACTTTCAGCTTCTCTCTCTTCATGGGAAAGCCTCAGAGTTGATTTTTCTTTTTCTGTTTTTCCCCCTTTGCAGGATGCACCTAGTATTCTTGGAACTTGTGCCTGCTGGTCATGATCAGATACTTAATTGTCAAACTACCGCCTCATTTATGCAAATCCAGTGGAATCATCTAATCATATAAAAGCAAGGAATCTAGAAATATCAGGCTAGGTCTGGCCCTAGCCCTTCTCAGTTGACCAGCAAACTGATTTTTTCCTTTAGTCTTTTCCAGTTCTGTTGTTGTATGGACGTGGCACATTATAGTCATTCACCTATTATGACACAGTTCTGCTTTAATATACTTCCCATCATTATTTATCTGTTAGGGAACAGACAGGACGGGGAAACTCTGGCTGCCAACAAACACATAGTAACAACCTACCTGAAAAGTTTTACTATTTCTAGGAATTAGAAAATGTTCTATATGGAAGAGGCACCCCTTGTAAGAATGGGAATCTGTCACTCTACTGATGGCTCCAGGGGAGATGGATGGAAAGAATGATGTTATATTTATCCAGGTTTATTAGACAAAGAAAAGCTTCAGCATTGACAAGAACGACAAACCCAGGTAAGTCTGCCTAAGAAGGATCTGGCCCTGAAATGATCCTTTCCTTTCTTTCTTCTCAATAGAATGGTCTCTTGGCGAATCGCCTGCTGCGGAGGAACAAGACAAGCAGAACGCCAATTCCCAGCTGTCCACCCTCTTTGTGGAGAAGCCTCAAACAGGATCAGTGAAAGTTGGTGAGTGCCAAGCATTAAATCTTGCTTTCCTTTTGAAATGGAGGTGAAATTCACACCGCATGAAATTTACCATTTTAAAGTGAACAACCGGGGCGCCTGGGTGGCGCAGTCGGTTAAGCGTCCGACTTCAGCCAGGTCACGATCTCGCGGTCCGTGAGTTCGAGCCCCGCGTCAGGCTCTGGGCTGATGGCTCGGAGCCTGGAGCCTGTTTCCGATTCTGTGTCTCCCTCTCTCTCTGCCCCTCCCCCGTTCATGCTCTGTCTCTCTCTGTCCCAAAAATAAATAAAAAACGTTGAAAAAAAAAAATTTTAAAGTGAACAACCAGTTGCTGTTAGTACACTCAGTGCTGTGCAACCACCACCTCTATCTCAACATTTTCATCACCCCAAACAGAAACCATGTACCCCACTAAGCAGTTACTGCCCATTCTCTGTCCCCTACCCCTCCCCAACCCCTGGCTAATCTGCTTTGTCTCTATGGATTTCCCTGCTCTGGATATTTGGTGTAAATGGAATCACACAATATGTGACCTTTTGTGGCTGGCTTCTTTCCAATAGCATAATGTTTCCAAGGTCCATCCAAGCTGTAGCATGAGTCAGTACTTCATTCCTTTTTATGGCTGAATACTATTCTATCATATTTATATACTAGATTCTCATTTTTCTAACCTGAAACGGAGGGTGAAAGCTATCATTTTAGGAACTTTTAGCACATAGTTGTTGAGTTCCTAGACTCAGGAGTCAGACTGGGTTCACATCACTTTCCTCATCTGTAAAACGGGGATACTACCTGTGAGGTGCTTTGAACAATGTCTGGTGTATCTTAAAGCTCTGAGCCAGTTTTGCTGTCATTGAGGCATACTCATTCCATAAGATGATTACAAATCTGCACACACACCATATGATAACAAGTAGTATCTCAGCAGAAACTAGTGGGATAGAGGGTTCACTTTGGAGACATTCATTCCAAAAATATTGACTACACACCTCCTGTTTTAGACACTGTCCTGAATACTAGTATAACGTGTGAGAATTCAGAACTTACAATCTTTTTAAAAATTTATTTATTTTGAGAGAGAGAGAAAGTGGGGCAGGGGCAGAGAGAGAAAGAGAGAGAGAGAATCCCAAGCAGTCTCAGCACCATCAACACAGATTCCAAGGCAGGGCTCCGCATAACAAACCGTGAGACCATGACCTAAGCCAAAATTGAGAGTCAGATTCCTAACCAACTGAGCCACCTAGGTGCCCCAGAACTTACAGTCTTAATGGGAGGAACAGACAATGAGAAATTAAACAAACAGATAATCACAAAAGCCAAGTGCCATGAAGGAAATAAACAGGGTGGTAAGTTAGAGAGGACCTAGTGGTCCAGGAATTTTCACAAAATAAGTTTTTATAAGGAATATATTGTGATCAGAACAAATGAGCCACCTAGCTGACTGGTTATATTCTAAAATGACCTCTTTCAGGTCTAGAATATAGGAGTACATTGCATGTGGATGGAAATATTTGTTCCCCTTGTATTTCTAGAAGACACCAAAGTGCTTGGCTGGATGCTAGGCTAGAATTTTTATGTCCTTAGGGCCCAAAAATCAATACAAATGGATAAGTAGTTTTATTTCAAAAAGATGAATTTTATTTAGTCACATTTAGTCATGTAAATCCAGACTTCCCATCATCTTGCCTAATAAAGAGGATGGAAAAAATCCATACATTTGTGAGGCTTTCCATTTTTATTTCATTTATACATGATAAAGCCAAACAAAAAGTATTTCCTTATTAACCCATTGCTCCTTTTCTGCCTCATAACTTCAAAAACAGAACAAGTTGGAGTAACCTAAGAACTCCTAGGGCATGCATAAAAAATCAGGGCACCAGTCACATCACAGCCTCTGCAGGGCAATCCTGTGTAACTCCCTCCAGTTGAGAGCAAAACTAATGGCACTTTTTACGCCACAGTCTGAATTGCTTGTGCTTTTTCTAGGTGAAAATATCACCTTTATAGCCAAAGTCAAGGCTGAAGACCTTCTTAGAAAACCCACCATCAAATGGTTCAAAGGGAAATGGATGGATCTGGCCAGCAAAGCTGGGAAGCACCTTCAGCTGAAGGAAACCTTCGAAAGGCAAACCCGGGTATGGCCCTTATCTCCTGGCACAGGGTTCAGTTCAGTCATTCCTTCTGTGTCATTTTGAGGTTCAGCTTTGAGAGATTTCAGCCCCAGAAAATTCTCTAGAGTTACCACTCCTAGTGCCTATACTTGAGCCTGGTTGCCCTGCTGTGCCAGAGGCTGGGGAGCACATTGACCCCCTCCTATGTTGACAGCACTGTGCTGGAGCTCCCAGATAAAAAACATTAAGCCGATGCTGAGGAATTTCAAAAATATCTGAGATGTGATAGCTTCTGTCCATTGGCAAGGTGGGGCTGAAATATGCCGGATGCATTTTGTTGCAGATGTACACATTTGAGATGCAGATCATTAAGGCCAAAGAGAACTATGCAGGAAACTACAGGTGCGAGGTCACCTATAAGGATAAGTTTGACAGCTGCACATTCGATCTTGAAGTACATGGTAAGAAAGTCTTCTTGTCTGGATAGATGTGGTTTTTTCCCCCATGGGATGTGAGGGGAGAGAGGAGAAGAGGGTCATTTAATACTATGAGATTTTGAAAATAAAGTTTTCTTTCAAACTGTGTGTGTTTCTGATTGTGGTAGTCTCAGCAAGCCTGCTGAGTTAAATTGTTATGAAGCAATTTAAAAATGGAGTTTCAGGGGATTTTACTGCTAGGTACCTCTTGTCCATGCTATCTGTATTCCTTCAATCTTCTGGATAAGGGCTGATGCCATTTGTTCTTCTACTGAATGTGCCTGTTTCATTGGGTCAACTTATTCCCACTCAAGTTTGGGGGATAATTTCATATGGTACCAAGGATGTCAGGATACCCAGGTGGAAGGGAGGATTTCTCTTCTAAGGACTAATGTCAGATGGGGAATTTCTCCATCCATATGTTCTGTGTGCTGCCCAGAGTGAATTTAATAGGGTAAATGTAAATGTGTGCATGTAGATTAGGAAAAAACCACTTCTATAAGTATACAAACAGAAAGTGGACTTGGCGGCAAAGATCATAAACTTAAGATGAATCCAAAGTGTGATAAAGCCACAAGAAACAAAGCTGGTGTAATTTAATACTGGGCTATAACAAGTGGAATAGGATCTAGGCTTAGAAAATAACACTACTCTCGCAACATGCTACTTGTTCCACATTTAGAGTAATGTCTTTGGCCATGGGCACCATACATCAACCTGGTTCTCTTCTGGAGTAAGGTACCCAGCAGGATGAAGAACCCAGAAACCACACCCTAATCAGCTGAATATGGTGTGAACGAGGCCAGGCATCCATAACAGATAAATAGGGGAAGTGCTGTCACACGAAAGTGTTTCAGACAAATCAGAATCTAAAGGTAGGAGTTATGAGGAGGTGAAAAAAAAAATTTTTTTTTTACTTAACTTCAGCATGAGTTCTTTCATTAAAGCTATGTACACGGCCTGGAAAGAGTATGAAACCCCATTTCAAGAGACGCCAAGTAAAGCCTGGGTGATCATGGACGTGCTGTAGAGATTTCTGTATCAAGTGGGAATCTGGTCCTGAGCAGGGCCTCTTCAACCTGGCCAGGAATCTCTGAGAATCACCTGAAGGGATTTTGAAGAGTATTAATTTCTGGGTGCCTGTCCCTTATCTGGTGAATCAAAATCTCCAGCAAGGAGATCAAGAAGCTGATTTTTTTTTTTTTAATTCTTCGGGTAATTCTAGTGGAAAGGCAGGTAGAATGACAGCTAGATATGGTACCTCCTGTAGTCCCCACATCAATTCTGTGTGAGGGAGGATGAGGTATGATGCCTCAGCCGCTCAGCCATCCAGGAGGAGAGACATCCCCCACTCCACCTGGCGTTCCTTCCATCTGAGGAATTCCCACAGCCTGGAAAGGAACTGAGCACAAAATTGCCTTCTTAATGGGTATTTATTTTATTGTTTTCTTTCCTTTCAAAGAATCTACTGGGACTACTCCAAACATTGACATCAGATCTGCTTTCAAGAGAAGGTAACTTCAAAAGGGGAATGTAGGTAGCTTTGGTATAACGTGCAAGTGCAGGGTTTTCAAACACATATTCCCTTCCTCCACACTCTTGTCTTCCAGATGAGAGCACCTCTTCACTCTTGTCAAACATACTATGTATCCAAAGGTTAGTGTTCTAGAAAAGCTGTAGGTTTAATTTCAAATCAGATGTATACTGATCATTTTTTAGATTATTCTGGTCATAGTGAAGCTCCTATTTTTTTGAAAACACACTTTTAGTCTCTTCACGTGTGACTTTGTCCTTAATTACATTATTTTCCACCAAATGTCCAAGAAAGATGTATAATGATATAGCATCAGTTGATTGATGTCAGAAAACTTTTATTTATATTGCTTTTCATCTAGAAATTACTTATGGAGCCATTCTCCACAATTAAGTAGTGACTTATTGAAGTTAGCGCTATTTAAATATTCGATTATTAAATGAAAGACCACTGAGTCCACTAGAATAAAGAATACTGTAGAAAGGCAAAATATAGATACCCATTTGATTTATTTTGCAACTGCCAAGGCTGAAAAATTGGGGGTTGGGGGACATGGAAGAAAAATGAAAAACAAAAAAAGTTCCAGTCTACAGGAAATGTAACTAGCCCCTTCCAGACATTATCTTACTCTCTGTACTTAATTTTTCCATAATGTAAGTTCATTAATGAGAGCAAATATTTTGTTCTTCTCAAGACTGAATCCACTTAGTTTTGTTGATAAGGAAAATCATCCCAACCTATCATAAAGCAATGATTTAGTCTATTAATAAAAGGCATATTTCTCTCCTAAATTATGAATAAATGAAAATTTTAATTACTTAAAATATATTTAATATTACCTGATCAATAAGTTGTTATTTTTTTAAGTCATAAGTTCGAATCCTATTACTTTCTTCCACCTTCCCTTTCTCCATGATCAGCAAATGCGTAGGTCTAAAACTATGCTCATCCTATGAGCATAGTTCTAAGAAAGGGAGACATAATCTACTAATTTTTGTGCTTTAAAAGAATAGAAATGTGTTTTCTTCAAAAGGTCTTCTCTAAATACCTGCTATTAAAGAAATTTTGGGAACACATTATTTGAGTTTAATTCTTATAACTTACGTGTTATACACACTGTTTTTAAACCCGCAGACTCTTTTCTTAGAAACCATAACTAACATTTGTAAAGAGCAGGAAACAAAATCTTCATTAAAAAATTAAACATGTAAGTAAATATGTAGTGCCATTTAAATGTCAGCTCCATAGCTTCTATTTAGAGTTTCTACGAAATCATGAAGGTGGCTGCATGCCTAATTTAAGATGCATTTCTCTATAGGAAAGTATTCCTAGTAAAGGGATCATCAATAATTCAAAGTCAAATTTTTGAAAAATACATTTGAAAAGGTATAAATATCAATAAGAAAATGAAAAGTTTATAATGATTTCCCTTTAAAACAGAAAGGAATGCATCTTTTAAAAAGCTCTGCACTAGTTCCATTTTTGTTATGTTGGTATCACATTATCTGATTCAACTATTGATGGACACAAAGAAGTTACCTTTGAATATAAGCTCTGTACTTATATATTTGACACTGGTATACTTCGTTCTCCAAGCCAATCTCTGACATCAATAACAGAGATCAGCAAAAGTCCTTTGCTTTTTACACAGGTATGTTTCTACAGCCCCCAAACTTGGAAAAACAAAGTACTTTGTGTTGCTTGGCTTAAGTGCATTTGTGTTACTCTGTTTTAACACAAATCCAAGCAGTTTTATATATGCAATCTACAAAAATGTGTCTTCTGAAATCATAGAGTAACACAAGCTCTTCATGTTTACTTTTCCACAAGTACATACCCCAAAACTTAAAATGTCACTTGTGTGAAAAGAAATAGTTTGTGTTGATTTAGTCCCATGACTTGTGTGCCAGTACAAAATTGCATATACGTTATATGTAGAGTGTTTGGGGGAAACTGTTGTGTATATGTCTCAGCATTAAACCCAGATTTGCTTTTTTTTTGTTAATGACAGTGGAGAAGGTCAAGAGGATGCAGGGGAGCTTGACTTTAGTGGTCTCCTGAAACGTAGGTGAGAACCGAGCGATGGAGTGAGGCGCTGTGGCCTGGAAATCTTTTAGACACTCACTGAGAGAAGTCAAGTTTAAAGTGGATGTTTTTCGAAGAATTTCTCATTTCTTAAAACGTGTTTCGCTTATAGAATATAACACAGAGTCAACTAAGAAAGAGACAGAGAAACCAAAGCATACTAATCTAAAGATTTTAGTTGATGCTTTTTAACCTTCTTTTTAAATCTTTCATGAGTTTCACATGTTTTCTTAGTTGGGGATGAGGAGATCTGAAAACTGAGGCAGAAGACTTAAATACCTAGAAGCCTCTGATTTCTCTAATAATTTCTATAATTTCAAGCATGATCAAATAACTAGAGCCTCTATTCTCCTGCCTTTGATATTTTACCAAAAAATCAGTTCAGTTTCACAATTTTGGTAAAAGTCTGCAGGTGTATGTGTGTGTGTGTATATATATATATATATATATGTATATATATAATGTTTTTAAAGGAAGACCTATTTTAAAATTGTATTTGTGATTGTATTTCATCAAATCTAAGACACCATTCATTTTAATATATGTGTTTTATAAATCAGCAAGCAATGAAAACATTGCTCCAAAGTGTTTATTATGACACACTATTGATTATAGGATACATCCTTATTTTAAAAATGTTTAGAAGTCAAAAAATATGCATTTTAGAGATAAATTAGTAAAATAGAAATAAATGTTTAGTATTATCAGTCACACTCCCTAACATTGTTCTCTTACAATAAAATTTATAGATTTCATTATGGATATTCAGTACATAACAATTTTATAGGATTTCTCCCCATATATGCATATACATAATCATATAATGTATTATGTATATGTTTTGTATAAAGCTATACATATTCAGATATTTATTATAGCACAACTAAAAGAAATTGATATTTGCTGAGATTTTATTTACCTACCAAATGTGCAAATAAATCATAAAACTATGATTCTAAATTAATAATATATAATATTGATATCAGTTTTCATTAACTTTTCAGGTTCACTTTTTATTACTTTTAGTGCTTTCTATGGTTACTAAAGAAATGTGTATAAATACACTTCACAACAAATTACAAGTAGAATAAAATGGACTTGTGTCTGTTCTCAGTTTAATTGGATGGCTTTATTCAAGTCCTTATGAATGAAAAATTCCCCCAGGTCTAAAAGTTGAGGTAGAGAACAGAAATATTAACAGTATTGTTAATATTTAATAATTTAATAAATATTGGTAATTTATTAATTACCAGTGGATATTAGCCAATCAAGAGACGTTGGCAGTATCAAATATACCTTTCCCTCTTTGGCTACTTCAAATAATCATTAGTCTCAATAATATCTATTAATTCCCCAAATTTATTTAAAGCAATAGTATATGAAGTGACCCTAAGTGAAACTTACCCTTCCTCACTTTACAGGTGAGAAATCAAAGACCAGACCTATCAAGTAACTTACCCCAATTCATACAGCTAGAGACAGGGCAGGGACCTAAATCCACGTTTTCCTCTGAGGCAGCTCATTCCATATCAGAAATACCACACTGAATCTACTTTGGAAGTTGGTGCTTCAGTTTATAATACAAATTGACACTGTAGGAAGACAAGAGATTTTTTTTCCTCCTGCAATCATTTACTCAACCAGGAAAACACTAAGTGCTTCCTTTGTGCCTTCTGTGTGCCAGTGCCTTCCAGTGCCTGGAATGCAGAAAGGGCTGTAATACACATTTGTGGGAAGGAAAAGGTGGTGGTAAAAATATGGATGTGGGTCTCAACTCTCCCAGTTACAAACTGCATGACTGGTCAAATTACATTCCTCTCTGAGATTTGTTTTCCACATCTGTAAACGTGGAGAACAAAAACTACTTGAATCAAATGTAAAAAGCTGGCTCATAGTAGATGTCAAATATTCACTCCCACCAAAAATGTGACATTTTCCTTTGAAGAGCCTTTATTCATAAAAAGACATAATACACATACACACACACACATACACACACACGAATCAATCAATCAAGATGTAATACAATAGATTATTAAACACCATGCTCTGATTAAAAAGGAAAAAAGAAAGAAAAAAGAATGACTACTAGTAGTTTGTAGAGTCAAAGAAATCTAATTAATGATCAAAATTACTGAAGACAAAATGGGCAGCAAACATGTCTCCAGTTCTCACTTTCTTTACATCCCCTAATTATGATTTTGACTCATAATTAAATTGTTAGCATAAGACTATATTCATTTAATATACTATACTAATCACCATTATAACTTTAGAAATCATTGTGTTTTCCTACTAATTTGTGAATTGCATGTGTTTTCATTGTGGCAATGACACCATTTCTACTCCAAGAGTGTGTGGCAAAATCCCTATCAAAATAAATATCTTTATATCTCTCTACAACATCTCTCTACAACAAAAGATCTCCTTGACCTGAACAAAATTGGAGTATTTCAAATAGACATTAGCTAAATTGGAATAAATCTATTAGGCAAAATCTTGTTATGGGATATTATATATATATATATATATATATACATATATATATAGCAATTATAGAAATTTTATATAGAAGAAAACTTTCAAGTATATATATATATAGAAATTTTATGTAGAATATAAATATATATTTACATATAAATATATATTTATATATATATATAGAAATTTTATATAGAATAAAACTTTCAAGTATATATATACTTGATGGTCCTAATAAAGTACAAAGCAATCATAGAAATTTTATATAGAATAAAACTTTCAAGTACAAAGCAATCATAGAAATTTTATATAGAATAAAACTTTCAAGTATCCTTGAAAGTTTTATTCTGTATAAAATTTCTATGATTGCTTTGTACTTTACTAGGACCATCAAGTTATAGAAATTTTGATGTAGATGAAAGTACTGTGAATGTTATATAGGTCTATCCCAATGCTTGAAAAGGAATCAGTAGTGCCTATAGAAGACGAATTTCTCTCCTACTGTAATTTAATATAACCATGCAGATAGGGCCATGCACAGCCACCATGGTAGGTAAAGATATATTCTGGATGAGTTAAGGTAATGCTACAGGTAGAAGCCTTGACCTCACATTCAAGTAAAAAATAATGAATACTTCTCCTTGCAATTTGGAATTGAATTAAGTAATAGAAAAAGATGGACTAGGAAAGAGGTTACTGGTGTGTGTATACCAAGTTTGCTAAGATTAAGAAGATAGTAGAGCAAGGTGTATTTTGGTGTTTTAATGAAAAAAAAATGGTGAGGATGATTGGTTTTATGAATCTACCAACAAAACTGACTTAAGAAATCACACTGACAACAATGATCTTTATACTGGCTTCCCTTATATAAATATTCACATCATGGATCCAGGTATGTCTTAGTATTTGACTTGTTCTTCTTGCCATTTTAATCTAGTTTGGTATCTTTAAATCCTTTTACCAGTGTTGGGAGGATACTCAAAATGTGGATGTAATTCTTCTTGGTTGAAATACAAATTTAACACAATGTAATATGGCATATTTTTTACAGTGAGGAGACTATTTAGGCTGGAATACAAAAAAAAAAAAATAGAGCACTAATAAAGTGGTTGAAGAAACACATACAAAGACTATACATAGGTACACAGACACATTTTAATTGTAGTTTTCCAAGACTTTCTACAAAATATTTAGAGGATGTATTTGAAATTTAGACTGCTTTCAGACAGTAAACCTAGTAGATCTGGCAAATTATTACCAATATTCCAACTTCAGGACAATTTTCTTAAGCTTTTCAATTTATCTGTGTTAATAGAGTGTGTAGTTATTATCTCAGTGACATATGAAAATAATACTTGCGTATTGAGCTTTTAAGAGGCACATTTCCCTAATGGTGTTATCTGGTCCTTCCCATAAAGGTTACTGACAGGCCAATGACCTCCCACTTCCTTCCACTTTCCAGGAGATTTGCCTCAGCATCCTCCTCCACTGGGCAAAAAGACTTACACGACGATGTAAATTAGATATTTAGAAGTCATCCTTGCCTAACGCCACCCTAAATTCTATGTTAATATTTATATTCTCCTCTCCTTCCCTATGATTACAATCCAGTATTTTCTCAAAAAGTGCAGAAACAGGTGTAATTAATGTGACAATGCAAACACATATAACCCATCATTTGCTAACATGATAGCAAGAATCTGTTTTCTCACTGGTGTTTAAGATGTGTTGACCAGTTTTCCTGAAAAATCATGCCCAAACCAGCATTATTCACAGTAAGTAGTTACGGTAACATTTCCAAATTAACCTGATAAAAACAGTCAACTAAGTCTTTCTTTAAAAATCAGGATTATTTAGCCAACAAAGGAAATCAATTTAAGTTACATTTTGCTTTTAAACTAGTGTTTATTCTTGATTTTTTCTTTCATTTATTGGTTTTAAAATAAGGACAGACAAGTGTACTTTAAATCTCATATCATGTGTGTCCTTTATATTTTCTGTATGTTCTTTAGTCAGTGATCAAAATTTGGGATCATAATTTTGATAATTACACTAAGAAGTTATTTTCCCTTTGTTCATGGGACCTTAGCCATTTGCTTTAAAAGTTTAACATTTAGGGGTGCCTGAGTGGTTCAGTAAGTTAAGTGTCTGACCTCGGCTCAGGTCATGATCTTGAGGTTCGTGGGTTTGAGTCCCGTGTTAGCTCTGTACTGACAGCTCAGAGCCTGGAGCCTGCTTCAGATTCTGTGGTCTCCCTCTCTCTCTGCCTCTCCCCAACTCGCGCTCTGTCTCTCGAAAATAAATAAACATTAAAAAGATTTAAAAAAAAAACAACAAAAGTTTAACACTTATATTTTTATAATTCATACCCAACCTGCTTTCAAAAAATTTCAAGACAGTGCTTTAAGACGAGATATGAGAGAATTTTTGGCCTCATTTTCCTTTTCTCCTGCCAATTTAGAAAAAAAAAATATTTAAAAAAGTGAATGTATCCACAAAAATCATATTTAAGAAAAAAACAAAAAAAAACATTCTGGCAGTGTCAATTTTTTTTTTTTTTTGTATATAAAACAGCAAAAAATGGTTAGTGTACACATTCACTAATATGGTAGGAAAATGCAATTTGCAAAATCCTAAGATTTGAAATACTTATTTGTATGTACTGTCTTCATATATAAGCTAGAATGTATACAATGAAGGTAGAAAGAGATCATTTTTCTTTTATAGACCAATATTTAAATCTTCTCATTCTTAGTCCACTTTTCCGAATTATTTCAGTTGCCTATAGCCTAGATGTCAACTGATCTTAAGTTCCTCAAAATCTCACCTTCTCTTTAAACTTTCAAGTTGAAAATAAGTAAAAACATCTTCAGAACACTTCCTGATACCTTTCTCTCTCCCTAATATTGTATTGTTAACTAGGAAAGCGAGAGCGTCAATATAAGCTCACACACCTGATCTTTAACTATATGGAAGTTTCCTTGAGACCGCGGCCTTTAAGTACTCAGCCTTTAAAAAGGGGGACTTTTAACACTGAACCGACAAATCGGTACTATACTCCAGCCTTTCTTGTGCTTCGGGGCCGGTGGACGGCTACTAAATTAGGCAATGTTCTCCCCGGTTAGGGAGGTGAAGCCTCAGGAGGAAGAACCCGAGGTAGACGTGTGGGAGCTGCTGAAGAATGCGAACCCCAACGAGTATGAGAAGATCGCCTTCCAGTACGGCATCACCGACCTGCGCGGCATGCTCAGGCGGCTCAAGCGCATGCGCAGAGTGGAGAAGAAGAGCGCAGGTGAGCTCTCCTGGGGGAGGTGGCAGCAGGGCCAGCATCCAAAGCGGACCAAACAAATGACGGCGAACCCCTTGCAGGGATGCTTCCTGTCTCTCTCTGGGTTTGAGGCGGGGATGGATGGGGCGGAATTTGCAGGGGTTACACTTCTTACCTTTGGCTTTGGGCGGAGGAGTTCACTGCTCTGCACATCAGTAGCTATGAGGATAGCAGGTAGCTAGTGAACACTTAAGGTAACGGAGATTGACTTTATAAGTACCTCATACAGTGTGTAACAGAACAATAAATATCTTCACTCTCACTGGGAATTTCTCAGTGGCCCTTTCTCCAGACTCCATATCTCCCTCACTCTGAAATTCTTGATTCTTACTTACAGTAGATTCGATGTCTCTTTGTTTTGCCATCATATTCTTCCACCCATTAAATGGGGACTGGGAAATTCACTTCTCACACCCAGTGCGGTTGTAAAACAGCTATGCTGCTCCCTTGAGATCTGAAGTGAATGGATTTTGTTGTGGTTTTAAATATCTCTTAAAAAAAATACTTTGAGATGTTGAAATTTAAAATTTACAGAAAGAAAAACAAGAGCGACACATTTTAAACTGATCATAAGCTCTTCAAAGTTTCCTATATTTGGTCATGGTCAGTTATCCGTTTTGTGACACATCAAGGTAACACATCAATCCTATTATTGTTTACTGTTTGTTAATGTCCAAATTGAATTTATTTATTTATTTATTTAGGCACCCAACCTGGATGTCCAAGCAGAATTTAAAGTCTCTTACCATTTCTTTTAAAAAATCTGCCCTTTATTTCTAAACCTCCCTGTAAACTGGGTGAGAAATGGACCCAGAGAAATATAGAAGTGTTTTGTTTTTTGCTTTGTTTACATAAGTCAGCCATTCTCACTATTTCAAAACTTCAAAACCTTCAGAAGTTTAATTCTTGAGAGGTATCTGAGATGATATAGTCATCACAAACATGTTAAATGCCAAAGTATAGAGCCAGCTGATATCTCTTTTCCCCCACACTGGCCTAATTCTTGCCATTAGCTCTGAATTGATGTCATGAGGTATATGATAAATAACTTTTTTAAAGCTAGTATTTATTATATCATGTTAAAATATGAGGAAGTGAGTTTAAGCAATACTATGGCAAAGTCTCAATGATGGAAATAGAAGCAGAAAAATTCCATGAGGCATTCCACAGGTATACATATTTTCCAAACTGTCTAAATGAGTATTATCTTTAAAATCAGGGAAAAACTATTAAATTTATTTTTTTTAATTTTTTAATGTTTATTTATTTTTGAGAGACAGAGAGAGACAGAGCACAAGCAGGGGAGGGGCAGAGAGAGGGAGACACAGAATCCAAAGCAGGCTCCAGGCTCCGAGCTGTCAGCACAGAGCCAGACACGGGACTCGAACTCAGAAACTGTGAGATCATGACCTGAGTGAAGTCGGGCGCTTAACTGAGCCACCCAGACGCCCCAAAAACTATTAAATTTAAAAAGAAGTTAATTTCTGCTTAGGACCTTTCAAAGATAATCTTTTTTAAAACTACTATGTTCTATGTTATTTAAAATGTTTTGAAGTCCTGAGTTCCTAACCATATATGTATGAAGTATTTAATATGTGTCACTATTTGGACAAGTTTCCACAGTACAAAACTTTGATAAGTCTACTATTTGAATTAGTCAAAGGCATTCAATTTCATCTTATGAGTCATTGAATTTATCTCATAAACTCTGTGTTAAAAAACTGTGACATACAAGAAGTACAGAGATAATGCCAATAATCCTGATAGGAATCATGCTAGAATAGGCATATTCTTTGAGTTCACTTTCATCTGGATCCTTTATAATTTCCTGAAGTCATTTTTTTTAATATTAAATTTATTGGCCAATTGGTTTCCATACAACAGCCAGGGCTCATCCCAGCAGGTGCCCTCCTCAATACCAGGACAGTCATTTTTAAAGGCTCTTCAATACTCTTATGTTTCTTTCAAAAACATGTGGGTTCTCTTCAAATTGCTAAGCCATATTATGATATATAAATCAACACAGAATTCTAAAATATAGAGGATAATTTGGAAGGTTCCTAATTTATTTCTACTTTGAGTCTCCATTTTTCATTTAGTTTTAGGTTCTTATACATACATCGACTATTTAAATTCACAGCATATGTATGCACATATTGACATAGTTTTGCTTTTTCTCTCTACCAGCTTTTGCAAAAATTCTTGACCCTGCATATCAGGTTGATAAAGGAGGCAGAGTAAGGTTTGTTGTGGAACTGGCAGACCCAAAGTTGGAGGTGAAATGGTATAAAAATGGTCAAGAGATTCGACCCAGTACAAAGTAAGTGGGCTTTGCAAATAATCAGTGATAGCTACATAAATCAAACAGTAGTTTGACTTAATTTTCTATGAATAAAAACACGCTTTTGTTATGCCTTTTTAATGCAAAATCACATGGAGGGGGAGTAAAAACTTTTCATGTGTTTTGGAGCCATTAAGATTACAGTGCTATCTAAATAAAACTTTGTTTTATGTTTTAATTCTATACAAACTATTTTGAGTTATTTCAGTTCCAGTTTTGTGTCAATATAGGTTATATGTGATTATTTCAGAGCACTGTCAGAACTTCTCCCAATTTTTAAAATAAAATTTTGAAAATTTTGAAATATATATTTGACATACCAGCTGGGAATCACACCTTATAATTAGAGAACTTTTGTTTTTCCAAAAGAGCATCTAAAGCCTGTATTTTATTTCTTGGCCCTCTCTCAAATGAAGGAAACAGACTAATCCCTGATGTCTGATGGTATTGCTAGTCTATTATGAAACTACTTTACACAGATCCTTCTCAGCCTGAGAGATTTTCAACTCCAATATATTTTTTTAAGTTAACAGGAGCCACACGCACATTTATAAAAAGACTTTAATCCTGAAAATCTGTCACTTCTGGAGTGCAATTAGGTGGTTTCCAATTTCTTAATGTGGTCATGCCTACAGAGTGACTTTGTGATAATAATGTTTGTGTCTGATAAAAATCTCTTGAAAGCGGCTTGAATTTACCAAAAACATAATTTTAATCAGTTATTTTTATCTATAAGATGTTGTGTAATGCTTTATTCTTGAAGTCTTCAATTAGAAGATTTTCCAAGTAAGAACTTTTTCTTTAGTTTGTTATAATGCCCTAATATACTCATCCATAATCCAGATCACAGACAATTAAATTTTGTGATATTCCTGGCTTTTAGTTTTTTGTCTCCAAATGCTCAAGTTCTTTTTTAGTAGATTGTTACTGTGATATGATAATACTAGTTCTTAAGCTCATTTAAAAGAACATCACGTTCTAAAAAATTACTGCCTGTAACAGTGATTAAGTTCACATTATTGCTTAAATTGTATAATCACTTATTCACCTAACAAAATCTATTGTGTCACTGCACTAAGCCATGAATGGAATCAAGGAATCAATGAGTAAGATTGAGTCCCTGTCCACCTGTAAACTACATGAATCGGCAGGGGTGGGAGTGGTGCCTGAGTGGCTCAGTTGGTTAAACATCCGACTTTTGATCTCCGCTCAAGTCATGATCTTGCAGCAGTTCATGGGATCAAGCCCTGCCTCAGGGTCTACACCGACAGTGTGGAGCCTGCTTAGGATTCTCTCCCTGTCTCTCTGTCCCTCCCCTGATCTCTCTGTCCCTCCGCCATGTTCTCTCTCTCTCTTTCTCTCTCTCTCTCTCCCCCCCTCCCCCACATTCTCTCTCTCAAAAATAAAGAAATAAACTTTAAAAAAATAAACTAGATGAATTGGTCATTTAAAAAAATTTACAGAGTTCAAAATCTCTCTGACAACCTTAGCCAATCCTATTTTCCAACAATGGGTTAAAAAAATTAAAAAGCAAATATGTGAGTACTAATTTATATATGAAATAAAACTTCTATAAAAATACAGATGTTAAATATGTGTAAATATGAATATGTATTACAGTGTGCATTATGAAGCTAACAACAGTTTTCACATTTTCTGTTAACTATGTAAGATATGCTACATAAATTGCAGATCATAATTATATCCTTGACTTTCAAACATTGCTGAATTACAAGCCAAATTTGCTGGTAATAAAAAAATAAAATCAAGTTCACAGACTGTTATCTCCCTCCCATTTCAAACAGATACATCTTTGAACATAAAGGATGTGAAAGAATCATGTTTATCAATAACTGTGCACTAACGGATGATTCAGAGTATTATGTGACAGCTGGTGATGAGAAATGTTCCACCGAGCTGTTTGTGCGAGGTAAAGTGCAATCTCTTACTGTAGTCTTCAACAACCTTTGGCACTCCTTCTCCCAAGCGTAGTTATCAAAATGAGTGTGACAGGTAAGCTCTTGAGCTCTAGGGCACAGGTAACAGCACGCCTAGAAATGGGTTTGCTTGGGGACAGTCTGGCTCTGCATGGAAGCTCCTCTACACTGGCCGTTATTACGTATCCTAATTAATCTTTAAGTTTGTTGAAGACTAGAAAAGCTGAGGGGGGGGGGGCGGGGGAAGACTGGTGAGTCTAAAAGACTGGTGAGTCTAAATACCTCATGTTTTTGACTCAAGCAAACAGTATAATTATTCTAGTTATAGCTTCTGAAACCCAACAAACTTTACTGAATAATCCTCATTTCACACATTCAGCTGATTGCAAATACACTTCTCTCAAAATCGGTTTTATTAGTGAAAGGGAATCAATGGTTGACACCGAGGGTGCTGAAGACCATCTTTTACTAAAACATTGTGAAAGGAGCTGGAGGGTGTAGATGAAGCCCTCTGAATACAGAGAGTTCTGCAATCAGAGCTCCAACCAGAACCAAAGAATCATACTGTCAGATTCTCCATCACAAATGTCTACCACGTGGTTTCTTATTTGCCAAAGGAAGGATATTTGATACATGTTTTGTCTGCTCTCCAGAACAGTAATTGATTTGATTTGAAGAGTCTGAGAAAATTGGGAAAACTTACCCAGGGCTGCTAACTATTTATTTTGACAACAAAGATATAAAACAAAACAAAACAAAAAACCACCTGCCAACTATCTACCACCATCTAACCATAACCCTATGGTAGATGATACTTTCTTACTGTTGGTCTTTTATCTGTGAACAAATCTGTGGTCATGAGAAGATTTCAAGCATTTAATGATTCTGATTCTCCTTTTTTTTTTTTTTTTTTAAACAGAGCCTCCAATTATGGTAACCAAACAGCTGGAAGATATGAATGCTTACTGCGGGGAAAGAGTGGAATTAGAATGTGAGGTGTCGGAAGATGATGCTAATGTGAAATGGTAAGTAACTTTCCTGAGGTCTGTCCATTTTTAATAGATTTTTAAAAATATGCTTTTATAGATTGGAGAACAGGAAATGGCTTTTACACATATGAAAAAAATCACAACCTCATTTGTGTTAGTAGAAATGGTAACTAAAACTACAAAGATGCTGGGAGTTTTTTCACCTATGAAACTAGAAAATGATCCAGAAAATTAGACTGGTAAATGTAGGGAAGTAGGCACTTAGTAAGAAATGGATAGCTCATGGTTGTCCACATCTGTTTGACTCCAAATCCCATGGATGCTCCTAAGTTCCAAAAGTTGCTTACTCTCACCATGCCACACTGGCAACTTACATGGAAAAATATTATATATTTTCCCTAGTTACCTTATTTTTATAGTACCTCAGAAAAATGTTTTAGGCTAAGAATCACCAATTATTTTAAAAAATAAAAGCATTTTTTTGTCCAGTTAAAGAGTGTTTTCTCAAGTTCTATGTGAGTAACATCAAAATTAAAACTAAGAGATTCATAATAAAATTAAATGCTTTGTTGAAAAGTATAGTAAATTACACAGCATGAATCTGTGGTAATTGGTACAGAGTAGATTGTTCATTCTAATCTAGAATCATAGCTATCTTTAAAACATGTTAAGTGAGGGGCACCTGGATGGCCTAGCCAGTTAACCATCCAACTTTGGCTCAGGTCATGATCTCATGGTTGGTCCTGTCTCAGGCTCTGTGCTAACATCTCAGAGCCTGGAGCCTGCTGCAGATCCTATGTCTCCCTCTCTCTGCCTCTCTGCCTCTCTGCCTCTCTCTCTGTCTCTCTCTCTGTCTCTCTCTCTCTGAAAAATAAACATTAAAAAAATTTAAAACATATTAAGTGATGCAATTCTTATTAGTGAGTGGAAGAGGTAATATTCTCTCGTAGCATATTCAACTGATCTTGAATGAGAAGAAAGAGCTTATGTTCTTTTAATGTAATTTTTTAGACAATCCTTGTTACATTATTAATCCATTTGATGTAGTGATCGTACATTCTTTAATTCAACAAATAGTTCTTAGATACCAGGATATAGCAAAAACAAAAACAAAAACAAAAACAAAAACAAAACCAAGACCAATAAGGTCCATTTCCTGAAGGGTCTTTTATAAAACTTTTTATAATCTATTTAAACTCAGGTTTAAGAATGGTGAGGAGATTATTCCTGGTCCAAAATCAAGATATCGAATTAAAGTTGAGGGCAAAAAACATATTTTGATCATAGAGGGAGCAACGAAGGCTGACAGTGCAGAATATTCTGTAATGACAACGGGAGGACAATCATCTGCTAAACTTAGTGTTGACTGTAAGTAAGATCTCCTTGGGTATCTTCCAAGTTGCGTATCTACTGGTGTTGCATTTGTTAATTCAATTTTAGGAACATTTCTATCTATTTTATTTCTACTGGTGGCAATTATAAATATGTAAAATTGGATTCATTCTGAGTGTCTATGTCATATCAGTCAGGGTCTCTGAAAAAGAAATCGACTACTCAGTTTAATAGTAAAACACAGGATTGGGAAGGAAGTATAAAAATCACCTGCCACAGAAATGGTCCAAATGGTTAAGAAGCACTGTAATCCCAAGACCACATAAGTAGATGATAAATACTTAGATACAATGTAAAATCCTGAAAATGTTTGTGCAACCCATGAGTGAATTTTCTATCAATTCATTAAATAAGCATTCAACATTCTGCAATTACATTTGGAGTGAGAAGGAAGTTACTCAAACCAAGGGGGATCAAATGAGAACATTGTAAGAACCCATTTGCTACTAAGATCCAGAAGCATGAGAGAATTTATGTACTTCCCCAAATACCTCCAAATAGTAGTCACTCCTCAATGGCAGAGTCTGTCTCTTCCAGCTGGCCATGAAAATTAAGATAGCAAATCTCACAGGAAGTTTGGTAGTAACACATGCAGAGCAGAAATCCTGCTTCCTTACTTCTTTCTTAGTCCAATTATGATTCATAGGATCACTGAATTATTCAGAAGTTACCTCAGTTACACTCACTCCTTATGTATCGCGGAGTTGTGGTCATTTTCCTTTAATACGAAAACAGTTTTTTCAGCCATGGACAGATATTTGTATCCATTTAAAGCAATTACAGTCAGTTCTGCTATAATACAACATATGCATTTCTAAAATCAATATGCTACACAAAGTTATGCAATAAAACCACAAAACTAATGGGCAAAATGAAGTTATGGGCATGACACTCAAAAGTTTTGTCAGCCACACATTAAAACAAAACAATAAGAACCTAATAAAAAACAGTATCACAGTTTTACACAGGCCAAATGGTTAATAAATATGGCACTTTATGTTAAATGAGACCTAAAATTTCCTTGTGGAAGCAGTGTGGGGAGTGTTGTGGTTACTGAGATACTGTGACGTGGTGAGAAGAGGTTATTTGAAATTGGATGGACACTGGTAATCTCAGATGTGCATGAGTATGGTTTGTATTGCATGGGTGAATTCAAGCAGCTGGTAGATGTTTGACGTTTGTGTGTGCACACGCGTGTGTGCATTTTGTACAGTTCTACCTGGCTCAGTTCACCTGGGTGCCATTTCCTCTTTTTCATGAATGAAATCATGCATAAGCAAACACAAAATTTGTGTTATGTTCTGGTTGTCCCCCGATATATCAATTGCACTGGAACAAATTCTCATTTTCAAAACAAGATACCATCTTGGCCTGTCTGGAGTTTGGGTTTGGCACTTATAAGTATTGTTTCTGTAGTGAAACCTCTGAAGATTTTGACACCTCTGACTGATCAAACTGTAAACCTTGGAAAAGAAATCTGCTTGAAGTGTGAAATCTCTGAAAACATATCAGGAAAATGGACTAAAAATGGCCTACCTGTTCAAGAAAGTGACCGTCTGAAGGTCATTCACAAAGGAAGGTAAGCAAGTTAGGCGATCTGTAACTTGTCTCAATATGCACTCTTCCTCTACTTCCTAAATTACATATTTGGTGAGGAAGTTTGGAGAGTAGTCATAAAGAGAGGATCTTCTTCTGGTTCTTGGCTTCCAAATAGCAAGAATGTCTGACTTCTCTGTTCTATATCATGTCCTACCAGTGATCCTTTATCTGCACCTCATGGTATGGTACTTTGTCTATTCAAAAGCCATCAACTTGGGAATGCAAGCTGGTGCAGCCACTCTGGAAAACAGTGTGGAGGTTCCTCAAAAAACTAAAAATAGAACTACCCTATGACCCAGCAATTGCACTACTAGGTATTTATCCAAAGGATACAGGTATGCTGTTTCAAATGGGCACATACACCCTAATGTTTATAGCAGCACTATCAACAATAGCCAAAGTATGGAAAGAACCCAAATGTCCATCGATGGATGAATGGATAAAGAAGATGTGGTATATGTATATACAGTGGAGAATTACTTGTCAATCAAAAAGAATGAAATCTTGCCATTTGCAACTACATGGATGGAACTGGAGAATATTATGCTAAGTAAAATTAGAGAAAGACAAATATCATGACTTCACTCATATGA
Source organism: Panthera uncia (assembly GCF_023721935.1). NCBI lineage: Eukaryota > Metazoa > Chordata > Mammalia > Carnivora > Felidae > Panthera > Panthera uncia. Next base: position 119,145,998 of record NC_064809.1, read on the forward strand.
GGACTTTAAGAGACAAAACATATGAACATAAGGGAAGGGAAACAAAAATAATATAAAAACAGGGAGGGGGACAAGACATAAGAGACTCATAAATATGGAGAACAAACAGGGGGTTACTGGAGGGGGTGTGGGAGGGGGGATGGGCTAAATGGGTAAGGGGCATTAAGGAATCTACTCCTGAAATCATTGTTGCACTATATGCTAATTTGGACGTAAATTTTAAAAAATTAAAGAAAGAAAGAAAGAACAATGACAAACGAATGAACGACAAAAAAAAAGGCAAAAGGAAAACAAGCCATCAATTGATTCTTTCCATATAAACAGAAGGTTAAAGGAATGATACTGAATCCTATGGATTCAATCAAATGGATTAACTGTCCCTAACCGATAAGTGCCACATGACCTTCCCACAATTTTGGGGGCAGACATAATATCCTAGAATCTAGCAAAGATCTAAGGCAAGAGTTCTTAAACTTGGATCTAGGGATCCTGGTTGTGAATCTGGTTAAGATCATGAATGTACTCCAGGGAGGTCCCACAAATCCTCCGAAGTTGTAAGCCAAGTCTGTGTGTACAAAAATACATACTGTTCTCCAGAGAAAGGATCAATGGTATCCATCAGATATTTGCTGATCCCCAAAAAGTTAAGAACTACTGCTTTTAGATTTGGCATATAACGCCAAAATCAAGAATGTTCTTGGTAATTTTTTAAATCTTAAATTATGGCACTAGTGAGATGTTGTATTTTAGCCTTTTTTTAAAGCTATGTGATGAAAAAGAAATATTAGACTCTTGTGTGCATAATAATCAGGCTGTATTTGTACAAATAATTTCATATACTCAAAAATGAATATTTGATGAAGATCCATAAATAGGATAATTAAGCCTTCGCATTTATATTCTCTCTCTCTGTTTCTTGGTCTTTCTCTCCAGCCTGGAGATAGGCTTATCTCTTAATCAGATAAAGTCCAGGTGTCTCTTCAGTTGGGCCATATACAATCTAAATCTTTGCAAATTCTTAGAAATGTTTTTCTAATTTCCTTAGAATCCACAAGTTAGTGATAGCCAATGCTCTTACTGAGGATGAAGGTGATTATGTATTTGCACCAGATGCCTACTCTGTTACTTTGCCTGCCAAAGTTCATGTTGTCGGTGAGTAGATAAATCATTGCAGAGTTGTGTTCTTGTTTTTTTGATTTTGCTTACCATGGAAATATAACACATTCAAAACTGTGATATACATGAATTGGTGTAAGTCACTAAGCATAATAGTTGATTCTTAAGAAGTCTTACAATGGAGTAGCTTTGCAAGGTGCCAGGCACCAACTACTTTGATTCCTCTTATATTCTTTCTGGCCAGATAAAATGTTGGTTCTATCAATATTTACCACTAGCAAAGTACTGGCCCAGATATTCACATGGAAATGATTGTCTTATAACAAAGGCCATATTTAATATTCTAGATCCTCCTAAGATCATCCTGGATGGTCTTGATGCTGACAATACAGTGACAGTAATAGCAGGAAGCAAGCTTCGTCTTGAAATTCCTGTCACCGGAGAACCACCTCCCAAAGCCCTTTGGAGCCGAGCAGATAAGGTTTGTTTTAAGTACACACACACACACACACACACACACACACACACGCACACACACACCCAACCACACCTCCTGCCTTCCAATAGTCAAATGAAAGAAGAAAGCAAATAAATGTACAAGGGTACAGTATAGATGTAATTCCTTGGATTAAGAAAGATCACTGGTTTGGGGCACCTGGGTAACTCAGTTGGTTGAGCATCCGACTTCGGGTCAGGTCATGAACTCACTGATCGTGAGTTAGAGCCCTGTGTCGGGCTCTGTGCTGACAGTTCAGAGCGCTCTCTCATAGCTCTGACAGCTGTGACAGCTCTCTTTGACAGCTCTCTCTCTCTCAAAATATAAATAAATATTTATTAAATAAATTATTATTAAATATTTATTAAAATCTCTCAAAAATAAATAAGGATTAAAAATTTTTAAAAAAGAAAAATCACTGGTTTTCAGGCAAATATAATCATCATTCATCTACTTTTCATATTTCTGATTACCTACTATGTGACCAGGCATGTTTTCATGTGCTGTAAAGATCCCATTTTTCATTCTAATAGGTGTGAGGGAATGAAGTGGAAGAGAAAAAGATAATGAATTAGTAAATAAACAATTGAACAAAATCACTGTGGATAGTAATAAGTGCTATGAAGATTTTTTTAAAACAGTGTAATATGATTAGCAAGTGATTGCAAGGTAAATGACAATAGTTTCTATGAATGACAAAGAAACCATTATACAAAGATCAAAGGAAAAAGATTTCCAGGTAAAGTCAATGCAAGGGCAAAGGACAAGAAGAGAGGAAAAAATGAGCTTGATGTGTTGAAGGAACAGAAGAAAAGCCAGTGTGACTGGGTCAGAGTGAATAAGGAGGAAAATAATAAATAAGGTTGGGTGGTAGACTAGTACTAGCTCAAGTGTCATTCTGTGGCTCCTAAAATAAAATGTGTTATGGGCAGTAAAACTATTCCGTATGATATTATAATTATGGACATAATGTCATTATAGACTTGGCAAAACTCACAGATGTACAACATAAGAGTGAACCCTAATGTAAACTATAGACTTTGAATGATAATGATGTGTCAGTGTAGGCTCATTGATTATAAGAAATATACTGCTCTGATGTGGGATGTCAGTTGTGGAGGAGGTTGGTTTGTGTGGGGGAGGGGTTATATGAAAACTCTCTGTACTTTCCACATTTTTGCAGTGAGTCTAAATCTGACCCCAAAAATAATTTATTAATTTAAAAAAAAAGAGTTGAAGAGTGTTTTTTCCTTTTCTGTTTTCTGGAGGAAAAAACAAAAGAGCATCATTAAGCTTTGGAACAACTTGAAACAGTGAAATGTATATGTAATTAAAGTCCCCAAAGAGAAGGACAGAAGAATATGTAAAGAAATTAGAGCTAAAATTTTCCAAATTTGATAAAAACTAAAATTGCAGATATAAGAAGCTCAATAAAATCTAAGCACAAAGAGCATTAATAAAACCACACCAACTTGATAATAAATTATATTAAATAAATAAATAACAAAAATAAAAAATATAAAGAAAAAAAGAAAAAACCACACCAAGACCCATTAAAATCAAATTGATCAAACCCTATGATTAACAAAAAAAAAAAAATGTTTTTAAGTAGACAGGGAAAAAAGTCACATTAAATATACAGAAATAAAGAAAAGAGTGACAGCAGATCTCTCTGGAAGCAAGGCAAGTGAGAGGACAGTGAGGTAACATCTTTAAAGAAAAAACTGTCAACCTAGAATACTATGAATTCTAAAAAATTCTATAAATTCTAAAAAAAATATATCAACCTAGAATTCTATACTGAGTAAAAATTTCAGAAACAAAGGCAAAATAAAATTATTTTCAGATATATAAAAGCTGAAAGAAATAATCACTGGCAGACCTGCACCACAAGAAATGCTAAAAGAAGTCCTTAAGTCATAAGGAAAATAATGTCAGGTTGAATCATTTTCACAAAGGAACAAAGAGCATCAGAAATGATAACCGTGTGGATAAACATAAGAGTTTTTTTGTATTATTTCAATCTCTTTAAAAGATAATTGACTGTTTAAACAAAAATAATAATAATATACTGTTGTTTGTACTTTAAGTAAAATTTATGACAATAAAAACATAAGGTCAAGAAAAAAAAAAAGAATGGAAAGTAAGAATTAGGAGGGTGAAAAGGGAGGTATTGTTGTAATATCGCATGAAAGTAGACTGTGAAAAGTTAAAGATGTATACCATAAACCCTAAAGGAACCACTAAAATAATGAACAAAAAGTTATAGCTAATAAGCCAACAAAGGATATAATATGAAATCACAAAAAATATTTAATTAATCTAAAAGAAGGCAGAAAAAGAGGCACAAAGAACAGGGCAAGTAGAAAACAAATAGCAAGATAATAGAATTGCAATAGAAAAATTGCAATAGAAAAACAGATAAATTAGAGATTCCAATACTCTTCTCTTAGTAGTTGCTAAAACAAGAAGACAGACCATCAGTAAGGATATTTAAGATGTGAACAATACTGGCAACCATCTTGATCTAATTGACATTTACAGAATACTCCAATGACACATACAGAATGGGCATTATTTTATAGTTTTTTTTAACGCTTTTATTTATTTTTGAGACAGAGAGAGAGCATGAGCAGGGGAGGGGCAGAGGGAAAGGGAGACACAGAATCTAAAGCAGGCAGCACAGAGCCCGATGTGGGGCTTGAACTCACAGACTATGAGATCATGACCTGAGCTGAAGCCGGACGCTTGACCGACTCAGCCACCCAGGCGCCCCCAGAATGGGCATTATTTTAAAATTGCATATGGAGGAGCGACTGTATGGTTCAGTTGGTCAAGCGTCCGACTTCGCCTCAGGTCATGATCTCAAAGTTTGTGAGTTCACGGGGCTTTGTGCTGACAGCTCAGAGTCTGGAGCCTGCTTCTGATTCTGTGTCTCCCTCTCACTCTCCCCCTCCCCAGCTTGTTCCCTCTCCCTCCCTCTCTGTCTCTCTCAAAATAGTAAACATTAAAAAAAAATTGAGTATGGAAAATGTCCAAGATAGACCATAAGTAAGTCTCAACAAATGTAAAAGGATTAAAGGAATACTACTAACAGTAAAGAGGAATGAATTACTGATGTATGCAACAACTTGGATGAATAATTATGCTGAATGAAAGAAGCTCAACAACAACAACAACAATTATTTTTAAAAACTGCTAATACCAAATACAAGGATATGGAACAATCAGACTTTCATACATCACTGGTAGGAATGCAAAATGGTCCACCCACTTTGGAAAGCAGTTTGGTAGTTTTTTTTTTTTATAAAGTTAAACATGCACTTTACCATACAATCCTATAGTGAAACTCCTAGCTATCTACCCTAGAGAAATGAAGACATATGTCCACACAAAAACTTGTACATAAATGTTTATAACAGCTTTATTTATAATTGTCAAAACTTGGAAACAACCCAAAAGTCCAATTGTACAAACATACAATTTGTACATGCATAACCCAACTGCACATGGAATATACAATAGAATACTACTCAGCAGTAAAACAGAAGGTGCTAGTAATACATGTAGCAACATGGTTGAATCTAAACAGCATCATGCTGAGTGAAAGAAGACTGATCCAAAAGGCTACATACTGTTTGAGTCTGTTATATGAACATTCTGGAAAAAGGAAAACTAGAGAGATAAATAACAGATTGGTGGTTGCCAGGGACCAGAGTGTAGGGGTGAATGAGTTGACAGTGAAGGAACATGGGGACACTGTTGGGGATCATGGAAATGGTATGTACCTTGATTGTGGTGGTGGTAGTTACACAATCACACAAATTTGTCAGAATTCATAGAACTCTATGTATAAAAAGTATGAATTTTACTCTATGTAAATTATATAGCACAACAGACAAGCAAACAAAATATAGAAAACTAAAGAAGATAATGCAACACCACCCTAAGTATTTTCTTTTCACATTAAAAATAAAGCAGAAAATCTTTTACAATCTTAAGATTTGAATTTGGCTAATAAGACAACTCATCTTTGACAAAGCAGGAAAGAACATCCAATGGAAAAAAGACAGTCTCTTTAACAAATGGTGCTGGGAGAACTGGACAGCAACATGCAGAAGGTTGAAACTAGACCACTTTCTCACACCATTCACAAAAATAAACTCAAAATGGATAAGGGACCTGAATGTGAGACCGGAAACCATCAAAACCTTAGAGGAGAAAGCAGGAAAAGACCTCTCTGACCTCAGCCGTAGCAATCTCTTACTCGACACATCCCCAAAGGCAAGGGAATTAAAAGCAAAAATGAATTACTGGGACCTTATGAAGATAAAAAGCTTCTGCACAGCAAAGGAAACAACCAACAAAACTAAAAGGCAACCAACGGAATGGGAAAAGATATTTGCAAATGACATATCGGACAAAGGGCTAGTATCCAAAATCTATAAAGAGCTCACCAAACTCCACACCAGAAAAACAAATAACCCAGTGAAGAAATGGGCAGAAAACATGAATAGACACTTCTCTAAAGAAGACATCCGGATGGCCAACAGGCACATGAAAAGATGTTCAACGTCGCTCCTCATCAGGGAAATACAAATCAAAACCACACTCAGATATCACCTCACGCCAGTCAGAGTAGCCAAAATGAACAAATCAGGAGACTATAGATGCTGGAGAGGATGTGGAGAAACGGGAACGCTCTTGCACTGTTGGTGGGAATGCAAATTGGTGCAGCCGCTCTGGAAAGCAGTGTGGAGGTTCCTCAGAAAATTAAAAATAGACCTACCCTATGACCCAGCAATAGCACTGCTAGGAATTTATCCAAGGGATACAGGAGTACTGATGCATAGGGGCACTTGTACCCCAATGTTTATAGCAGCCCTCTCAACAATAGCCAAATTATGGAAAGAGCCTAAATGTCCATCAACTGATGAATGGATAAAGAAATTGTGGTTTATATACACAATGGAATACTACGTGGCAATGAGAAAAAATGAAATATGGCCTTTTGTAGCAACGTGGATGGAACTGGAGAGTGTGATGCTAAGTGAAATAAGCCATACAGAGAAAGACAGATACCATATGGTTTCACTCTTATGTGGATCCTGAGAAACTTAACAGAAACCCATGGGGGAGGGGAAGGAAAAAAAAAAAAGAGGTTAGAGTGGGAGAGAGCCAAAGCATAAGAGACTGTTAAAAAACTGAGAACAAACTGAGGGTTGATGGGGGGTGGGAGGGAGGGGAGGGTGGGTGATGGGTATTGAGGAGGGCACCTTTTGGGATGAGCACTGGGTGTTGTATGGAAACCAATTTGACAATAAATTTCATATATTAAAAAAAAATGAATTTGGCTAATATGAGAAAATTTTGTTCTATTATAAAACAGAAGAATTATGAAAACTATCTCAGGTATTCTTATTGCTAAACTATCTCAGGTATTCTTATTGCTCTCACAATCTTATGTTATTGAAGACTTATGAGTCCTAATCCAGACACAAAAAAGTAAAGAGTTAATTTAATAGTTATTAGAAAATTACCCAGTTTCTAAATTACCTTGACCTTCTCTGTTTTTTCTCTTTGTATGCTGGCTATTCATTGTCATATAGGAAATATGACCTAGGAATCAGAAAAATGGAATGCTACTTCAAATTTCTGGTTTAAGAAAGAAAGAAGGAAAGAAGTGAGGTAGAAGAAAAGGAGAAAAAGGAGGAAGAGGAGGAAGAGGAGGAGAAAGAGAAAATAAAGAAAGAAAATATAATGGAAGGCCCAACCTCACTCTGTCTTTACTTTGGGAATTAGATATTCATTCATTCATTCTGTCCTATTGGAAGGGAAAAATCAATACTCAATAACTTGTAAGGAAAACTGGCATTGTGGTCTTCTTCAACCCTCTTCAGTATTTCTAAATTTTCAAGACACATAAATAAGCAAGTCATGATTAGTTCTTAAATATTTAATTTCATGTACAAAGAGACTCCTCTACTAAAATAACACTTCTGCACTCCTATTTTTAGTCCTCCAGCTTTCTCTTTGGTGGGTTCGTGCTTAGTGGGCTTTGGAGACAAATCCCAGTTCTTCTCATTGTTAGCCATGTGGCCCTGAGCCACAGCTTTCTCCTGTAATATGGGATGTTAACACCTTTATCTTTAGGGTTGGTGGAGGATTACATTAAGAACATGTATTTTAGGCCTTAGCACCACATCCAGCTTAAGTTCTAAGGTACTTTGGAATAGTCCTTGTCATATAGGTCATGCCGTATTTTGTTTCTCTCCTCCTTAGGCTATTATGGAGGGCAGTGGCCGGATAAGAGCAGAATCTTACCCTGACAGCAGCACTCTGGTTATTGACGTCGCTGAAAGAGATGACTCTGGTGTTTACCACATAAATCTGAAAAATGAAGCTGGGGAAGCACATGCAAGCATCAAGATTAAAGTTGTGGGTAAGTCCTCTGGTTCAACAAACTTCTAGAATCAAGTTTACATGTTCATATCCAGAGTAGACTTTGCCAGCTCTTGGTTCTCTCAACTCTTCTGGGTAGTCAACAAATGAAACACAGATAGCTATGTTTTATAAATCACCATTGTTCTTTTTCTACCTTTCCCATTCCTTTTCTTTCCTGTCCTTCCCTTCCCTTCTCTTCTCTTCGTGTCTTCTTTTTTCTTGCCCAGAGGTCCAATTGCAGGAATGTGTAACTAAAGTTAACTGTTTGGGGTTGCTGGTCATTAGCTCTCCACAGTTGTATTCCTTTCAGTTTCCTTTAAAGTCACTGAAACAATCACTAAACAATTTCCAACATCACAATCATTGTAGAAGTGTAAGATTTGCCTTAGTCCTTAGATGACAACTTAGGTGTATTTTTCCTAAGCTTGAAACCAAGTGAAATGAGTCCAGCAGATTATTGGTGGTCCAAGCTCTCATGATCTCTTCATCTCACTTTATTTCTCCCTTAAGAATCATATTTCAAATGGACCAGAAACTAAGGTCACTTTATCAGACACTGAATTATGTTAATAAGATATGGTAACTTGCCATTTTTGACTTGGATTTTTACCAATCAACATCTTGATTCTTCCAACTGATTTACAGTTCACTTTGTAGTTCAAAACAAAACACAACACGAAATCACATCTGATATTATGCAATAATTTCTTGTTTACCGTTTTCAAGGTAAAGGACAAGTATCTTGAGTTCCATATGGGGCTTGCTCTCTAATGTTGTGACACTGGTTTAAAGGACTTGAATACATATTATATTTATCTTTATTGGGCTCACCTTCCCTTATCCCATATGGAGCATGACTTTTTGCCCAAATTAGTTACTACATGCATTTCAATAAACATGGAAAAGCATTCAGAAAAAACACTGCTTCTATGATTATTACCAAAAACTGATTTTCCAATTAACATTTTTCTTGTGCTCTCACTTACTCTTACTTTATTTTATTTTTTCTATCCTATTCTATTCTATTCTATTCTATTCCATTTTTTGTTTGCTACAGACATCCCTGATCCTCCAGTGGCACCAAATGTGACAGATGTGGGAGATGATTGGTGCATCATGAACTGGGAGCCTCCTGTCTATGATGGAGGGTCCCCAATCTTAGGTAACTGCATGTCGGTCAATCTGTGAAACCACCATTGAAGTTGAAGTCCTCTTTATGCTTATTAGTATAGAGCATATTTTAAAATATTGCATGTAGAAGAAAACCTATTCTACTATGACTTTAAATATCCATTCAGATTGAAGTATATTTTGGGATTCTTTATAAGTACTTGAGATTGAAATAACTCTGATGAATATCATCTGACTGTTCCCTTTTTTGTTTGACATCTACATTTAATATCTACTTTTGCAACATCTGTAGGTTTAACTTTAAGTTGTTCTAATCAGTAAATATCTAGCTCCATCGAATTATGTCTATGAAAAAAACATTTAGAGATAAATATTTAAAAGAATTTGCTTCCCTGTGGAACAAGAATTTTTTCTATTTGAAACTCACAAAAGTGAGTTTTCCCTCTTCTAACCTACATTGTTTGGACTCCTAGCCAAATCTATTACTCAACTGTAACAATGGTATTTCTATAGTCTATATAGCTGTGATTTATTTTTCTCTCTTATCTTCCTGTGCAATTTTAATTTTTTTCTAGTCCTATTACTTTTATCTATATCCTATGATGTTAATGTTTGTATTCCCTATAATTTCTCTCAAACAACTGGTGAAATAAGGTGGCTTAAAAATATATGCATACCTGACTATTTTACTTAGAGATTTTATGAATTCTAATATCTGACAAAGTTTAATTTTGGAAGCCATGGAAAAACCTTAGTTTCCATTTCGTGTCACCTACAGGATACTTTATTGAGAGGAAAAAGAAACAAAGCTCCAGATGGATGAGGCTAAATTTTGATCTCTGCAAAGAAACAACTTTTGAGCCCAAGAAGATGATTGAAGGTGTAGCTTATGAGGTCCGCATCTTTGCAGTCAATGCCGTTGGTATCTCCAAGCCCAGTATGCCCTCCAAGCCTTTTGTTCCTTTGGGTAAGTCAGGAGATGTGTCTCTGTCATGGAAATCATTGCCCTGACTTCTTCCCTCCAACTTCTAACAAGGCTTCTTAGAGTCGTGCGTGAGCAGGAGGTTGGAGGTGGTTAGGGGCACCTAAGAAATTGAAAAACAACTTTGGTAGAACTGAATGTCTTCATAGTGTAGACCCTGGAATTTATTACCAGAATTCCGGTGAAAGCTGTATGTGGATCTGGTTGCTGCTTCCCACTGAAAACACAAAGCTGAGCCATTGACACATGACCACTCCCCATTTGTCCTTCTGAAGGTATAACTCAGGACCTATGTGTAAACACTATAACTAAACAGAGACCACTTCTACAAAGCACTCTTGAAAACTAGTCTCTTTGCTTTACCATCACACCTTAAATGCTATCTAATGAACTAACAAAGTCAGTTCAGTAAAGGCAAAGAAATAGAAGATAAGATGTTTTCCTCTTTTATGGTAGTGAAGTACTACTTTTTTTCAATAGAAGGAAGATTCAGTACAGGATTTATACTTTAAAATTAGAGGGTTATGGGAAATTTTCTCTGGATCATTAGATCTCAAACTCTGACTTTTTTCAACTTCCTTGGGCCTCCCAGCCTCTCATGCCAACCTCCCAAACTGGAGGGAAAGTGTGGCAGCGTTTCTGAAATTGTCCACGCCTAGCAGATCTTTACCTTCCATGCAGCATATCCTCAAGGAGTCTTCACTGATTTTATTAAGACATAGGCCTCTCTGTATATTTTTATTTATATCCTAGTTAATTTTTATCACAGCTTGTGCTGTAACACCATAGTTAATCATTTCTTCTGTTTCTTTCTTTTCTTTTCTTTCTTTCTTTTTTGTTTTTTATCTTTGAAGCTGTAACCAGCCCTCCTACACTTCTGGCCGTTGACTCCGTAACTGACACCACTGTCACAATGAAGTGGAGGCCCCCGGACCAGATTGGTGCAGCAGGTTTAGATGGCTATGTGCTAGAGTATTGCTTTGAAGGAAGTAAGTACAACTCGTAGTTAAAATGAATACCATCATCAATAGGTGAGATACTCCCCCCTTTCTTTTGTTATCATTCTGGGGAACTCTTCTCCTTCCTACCAAAAATGACAACAAGCAAAAGTCTTCCTTCTAAGATGGATAAAAAATTTGCCCTTTTTTGGTACTTGATGCTAACAAATGGAGCTCTCAAAAATATACTAGATAGGCGGCCAGATTAGACACCACGATAAGTCTAAGACATAGAAAGAAGGGATTCTGACAAAACTTCAGGGATTTCCACTTCTTGAATTGGTGGAGTTAAATTGCACCAAGAAAAATAAAAGTCTAGTTAGGATGAAGCAAGTTGGACATTCTAAACCCTATACAGAGTAGAGGTCTGCTATCAAAAAAGCTGCCTACTTCTGGGTAATAAAGGGAGACTATATATTTGGCTAGCTGCTGATCATGCCTTCAAGAAGAAGAAGAAAAGAAGAGAAGAAGAGAAGGAGGAGGAGGAGGAGGAAAGAAGAAGAAGAGGAGGAGGAGGAGGAGGAGGAGGAGGAGGAGGAGGAAGAGAATTAAGAACAACTTTCAGTGGCAGCGTTAAATCTCAGAGGGTGTAAGCAATAGGTTTGACATGTGACAGGAATTTGTCTCAGTATATAAAAATGTAATCACTGAAATTTAGAAGGAGAAGAGAAACAGTTAAAAAAAAAAACTTGTTGATAGAAATAATAGACAAAGAGAAAATGACACAATAAAATATGGGCCAGAGTGTACCTAAAACCAAAAATGATGTGAAATTCACTGAAAGCCTGTTGTGTTTTTGGTATCCTGCTTGTCATGATTTGAAAATGGATGACTAAAACTGTCCCAGTTTGAACTCAGGCTCCACTCTAGATGAGGTAGGTAAACAAACCACTGGGGAAGCTTGTACATATCACCACAAATGATAGGCCAAGATTTAGCTTCTGAGAAAGCTCTTTGGACTCCAAACTTTAATGTGGATCTTATCTGAAGGAAAGGGAGACTACAGAGCACATTTGGGAAATCAGGAATGTGACTACAAAGGCACCCTCCCAGGAGGAAAACCTCTGGAGAAGAAACTTCCTATGAGAGAAAACTGCGGCAAAGGAAATCCCAGGCCCCTGGACTGGGGCACCCCTGGAAACCACCGTTGGTGCTGGTTGGGAGGGAACAAGAGACGGGGGGACAAGGCATCCTGGTAACAGTTCCATTGACATGTGCTCTGCTCACAGAGCACGCTGCTTCATTTCTCCAGGGCTTAGAAAGCCACTAACTAAAACTAGTAGGGGCATTATGAGAAAGTTCCCAGGCATCCCAGCATAGGAGGGGGGTAGTGTCACTAATGCAAAAAGGTAAATTCTTGAGCACTTCAGAATATGGTTTATTCCCATTCTATTCCTCTCCCATTTCAAAAACTCATGAGTACTCCACTCTGTTATTTATATCACCCCACCAGCAAAATCTCCCCATCTGACATGTGATGTGGCTGCTGAGCACGAACATTTGTGTTTGTATGAAACAGAGCAAATTCTTTACTCTTTTCTTTCTGATAGGTTTAAAAAGTAAGAAGATACAGAAAAATGATAGATGCCTGTCATTTTGATGTTACCCACCTTAGATAAAATACAACGAAGTGTATTTTACATAATTTTGTGTGTGATCTGTGTAGATACATATGTATACGGGTATATACATATGTATATGTACACAGTCATTATTATGTATATATTTTGCCACATAACGTTTTGGAATTAGCTTTCTATGGAAGTTCTTTCATAACGTGTATATCTTTCTTCTCGCAGTCTTTTCTTTCTTTATGTGGCTGCCCTATTCTTCATTCTTTTTAATGGCTGTTGTCCTCCAGACTAATTTTCTGTAGTGTTTAATGCTTTTAGATATGTCAGGTTTTATTCTGTAAGAGAATTCTTTCTTTTATAAGATCGTGTGTTGGTTTTGACTCTGCCTTTCTCTTGTTTTTGTTTTTTTTAATGCCTGCAGCACATTACTCTTCTTTGTTTTCTTCCTTCACTCTAGCTCTTTCTTTTCGTTCTTAAAAATTCCCCTCATGTATCAAATAACTTTCATATTCCTTCCCCATCCCCTGGACACCGTTTTCTTTCTCTGTTTTCCTCAATTAAAGTGGTTCAAACGTGAAGGGATGGGCTATTTTTGTTCCCCTCTGATCTTGTTTCGTCCTGTCTTCTCTTGAAATTTCTCCTTTACTAGTTCTTCACTATTTCAAGCACGTTTTCTGTCTCCTATTTTCACTTTCTCATCAACTGTCTCTTCACTATGAAAATATCAGCACAGTGACTCCCAACCTGACCATTGGCTTAAAGAGGTATTTCTTTTTCAGTGTCCTTAAGTAATTTTTATCATCCACATGCCCTTGCAGCCACCAGGATATTTTGGCTCCCTGCTCCTTTTCCCAGGTACTCCTAGAAGGGATGGGATAAGAGAGAGGAGAAGGTTCCAAGGGGTTCCACTCCCCTGCTCCTCTCCTGATAACAGGTGAAAAGGCATCATCCCAAACCAGTGGGGGTATGCCCACAACCCATGAGCCAGCAACATTCCCTCCAGTCATGTGGAACGCAGGGACCCAGGCATGCTCAATTTGTTTTCTTGACTGCAGAACTTGTTGTTATGGCAACCAGAGGCTGCCTCCTGAGCTGCTGGGAAGACAGGGCTGGCTTTATCCTGAGTGCCTTCACTCCCAGACTGTGATGATTGAACCCCATAGCAGGAGTTCTTTGTTACCTGGGTGCCTGGGAGGACCCTCCCTGGCTGGGGTCGCAGGGACAGGTGAAAAGATAGACTGTTCCACTGTGTGCTGCTCCCCTATGGAGTCCGGGACCCGCTCCTCCTTTCTCTTCAGGGTCTTGCTTTGTTCCTCTCTACCTCTTGTTCCCACAGCTGGAGGTGCCCAGCCTCTTGTCTCCTCTTCTTCTCTGTGGCAGATGCCTCAGGACAAAAACCACAGTCTGAACAGAGTAGGCTGTGGCTCTCCTGAGGAACTACCCACCCCCCCCACCCCAATGTGTTTGGTCTCTTCCGTCACTGCTCTGAAGACAAATATCTTTGCATACTTTGCATACTTTACTAACAGAGAATGCTGACTACTGATACGATATTCTTCTGGTGTGAAAGTGGGTGTCTTTAATTAATTTTAATGACGGATTCTCAAAGGTACATCAGCAAAACAGTCTGATGAAAATGGGGAGGCTGCATATGACCTACCAGGTAAAGTATTCTATGAAAGCTTTCAAACTTTCTTACTATATGATACAGTTTCTAGGAATGTTCCATGACCAAGCATGAAGTACACCTACCACCCACACATGAAAAAGTCCTTAAAGATCAAGGGGGTGGGCAGGCATTGAGCTAATAATGTGGGATCCAAGCCTCCCCCAACCAACCCTGTGGGCATAATGCATACAAACTTTCAGAAGTTGAAATATTTGCAACCCTTGAATGCTGGGTTCAAATTCTTTTGATGTTATAGATAAAGCTACCAAAACCTTTTAAAAAAATATCATTTTTGATTGAAGTGAAAGAATTATGCCAATACCTTATAAGCCTTGTCTCCAGGGCTGTGTTTCCTGTCTGCCATGGATATTAGCTTCTTGTATTCATAAATGGAAGCATTATCAGACTCCCTATGCACATACGAGTGCCTCATAATAAAAAAACAACCAAGATAAAACAGGGAGATTATATAACTATAAAGGTTTGTGTCTCTCATTCATAAGAATAGTATTTTCTTGTTCTTCTGAACTTTAACATATGTAGATGGCTAAATGTCATGAGTATGTCAATCCTTATGAAACTGAATTGGAGTAAAACTGCTACAAAATTCTTGGGGACAGTTACTGTGATTCAGGATACTCTAGTATCACGTCAGTATCCTGAATCATAGTGACTGTCCCCAAGAATTCAGGATACTCTAGTATCATAGTATCCTGAATAAGAGGTTTTTCAGAAATAGCAGAATCTGATTATCCTTCTTCCTGTTACTTACATTAGCCATTCTAGGCCATTTTCATTTAAATATGAAAAATGCCTACCCATGTAATGTGAGTCCATACCAAAATCATATTTCCTCCAACTGATTTAATTATAAGTAAAATACTACTTTGGAGTCGACCGTACCAGTTAGGATGATTTTTTTTCACTAAACACCATTTCTCCTTCTTGTCCTTTTCTTTTATGAATTTTAGCCGAGGATTGGATAGTTGCAAACACAGATCTCATCGATAAGACCAAGTTCACCATCACAGGTCTGCCTACAGATGCAAAGATCTTTGTTCGCGTGAAGGCTGTGAACGCTGCGGGCGCCAGCGAGCCCAAATACTACTCCCAGCCCATCCTGGTGAAGGAAATCATAGGTAAGTGGCAAGGCTTTCAAAACTTTGTCTCCATTTCATGTTATTTGATTTTGCTTTTTAACCCCTTTCTTTCTCAAAACCTCCTATTTTGCTGTCTCTCCTTTGATGTATTGTAAATGCCTCCTGGGAGTTAGAAATGAACAAAACAGCTCTTATTTACCAGTGTGGAGGTCAGCTCAGAGTCTGTAACTTGGAATGAGGACCAGCTAGCTAACCTCCCCAGGCTCTGAGCCGGCTCTGGCGGGGCTGCCCGTTCCCACGGAGGGAGCGTGAATGCAGCGGTGCCAACTTCAGCAACGTGGCTCCAGTGGGTCTGCGAGGCCAGAACCGTCTTCATGGTGAGATGAACGCATTATTTGCCCTTTTCAGCGTCTGACCTCCGCCCTGACGGTGCAAAAGCAATGGCGAGTAAAACCACAGGTGCCTCAGCACAGGTCAAGTCAGCGCCACGGAACCAGACTAGTTCCTTCCGTCTTCCTCACCACCTTGCACTCGGAGTTAAAATCAGAGGGCCGGCTTTGCCTTGGCATGTTCTTGCTGAAGCATAAAAATTATTCATTTTATTAAACCTTGGTCCTCGAGTACACATTTTTCCTACCTCTATGTGGCAGTGAAATGCAAAGTATATATAAAGACCTCACGCTGCGTGCTATAGCGCAGTGGTTTTCTGCATAAAGAGGGCTGGTACAACTGAGCCGGAGGCTGAACTAGTGACTTTTCTCACACAATTCCATTTTACTTGAAAAAATGGCCACTTGGCAGGCATTTTTAAGAAAACAAATGGAATGAGCCTGTCACTGTGAAGAAAGCAACTTAGAGTTTTTGTTGTCAGCCTTTCAATGAAAAGTGAACTTTGAAGCAAAAATTGGAATTTTGGGAAACTCCTATCCATTGCCATGGACTTGACAGCCCTCAACACTTAAAAACTTTTCTCATGAAAAAATTTTTTTTCTCATGAAATAGGCGGTGATATTAATAAATGTAGTTTTTATATTGAATAAGGGAATATGTCAACATTTAGAAGATCTACGTAATGTGGTGAAGTGATGTTTTCCATTAAAAATATGCATGGGTAAGATTTACATTAAAAATGTAAGATAGATTAGTGGATTTTAATGTAACAGAGTATGAAAAGTTAATTGAAATGGCTTCAGATTCCACGCTGCAGCTCACCTTTAAGAAATCACAATTTATCATGTTTTAGTGTAGGATCAAAAAGGAATATCCATAATTGTCTGAAAAGTTTATTAAAATATTTCTCGTGTCTGTGCAAAGCCAGATTTTCTTCATTTAAATGACTTCAGCCAATACAACACATTACAACAGACTGAACTCAGAAACAAATAGGAGACTCCAGATATCCTCTATTAAGTCAGACATTAAATAGATTTGCTAAAATATAAAATAATTCCATTAAAATGTCATTTATGTTGTTATCTTTAAATTAATAACTAGATATTTGAAAAGTTCAGTTTTAATTTCTAATATGGTAAATATTGATAAACCCACATAAGCAGAAGCTGAGAAATTGCTTTTTTGGGAAGGGTCCTTGATAATTTTTTTTCTTTTTCTAAATTTTTTTTTTTGATGTTTATTTATTTTTGAGACAGAGAGAGCATGAACAGGGGAGGGTCAGAGAGAGAGAGGGAGACACAGAATCTGAAACAGGCTCCAGGCTCCGAGCTGTCAGCACAGAGCCCGACGCAGGGCTTGAACTCACGGAACCGCGAGATCATGACCTGAGCCGAAGTCAGACGCTCAACCGACTGAGCCACCCAGGCGCCCCGGGTTCTTGATAATTTTTAAGAGTATGTTAGAAAACTGAGACCAAAACATTTGAGAGTTCCTGTTCCAGGGGAAAGAACACTGGACTGGGGGCCTGGATATCTAAGTTCTAGACCATGTCTGCCACAGACAATTGGGAGTGAGTTGATGGACGGATGGATGGATGGACGGATGGATGGATGGATGGATGGATGCAAGAAAGCATGAAGAGTGGGATGCCTGGATGGCTCAGTCGGTTAAGCGTCCGACTTTGGCTCAGGTCACAATTTCATGGTTCATGAGTTCAAGCCCCGTATCGGGCCCTATGCTGACAGCTCAGAGCCTGGAGTCTGCTTTGGATTCCATGTCTCCCTCTCTCTGCCCTTCTCTCACTCATACTCTGTCTCTCTGTCCATCTCTTAAAAATAAATAAACATTAAAAAAATTTTCTAAAAAAAAGCATGAAGAGTATACATTTTCTTAGTAGATTCAGAAGCCAATCTTTTTAAGTTGAATCCTGTTTCCATCATTTATTAGCTAGTGACCTCAGATAAGAGACTTGATCTTCCTGAGCCTTAATTTGTTCATCTGCAAAATGGAGATAATAATAGTATTTGACAAGAGTGCCTGGGTGGCTTGGTCAGTTAAGTGTCTGAGTTCGGCTCAGATAACGATCTCACAGTTCATGAATTTGAGCCCCATGTCAGGCTCTGGAGCCTGCTTTGGATTCTGTGTCATCCTCTCTCTCTCTGCTCCTCCCCTGCTCACACTCTGTCTCTGTCTCAAAAATAAATAAACCTTGAAAAAAAATTTTTAATAATAGTACTTGACACATCAAGAGGCTATCAGAATTAAATATATTGATCCATGTTGCTGCTTTACAGAGTGTTTGCCACATAATAAGCTCTCAATATGTGTTAGCTTTTATTATGATGATGGTTTAGTTTACTACAGAATCTGGCTGAGTCTCCTTTTCCTTATATATAAAGTTAGGGAGTTACACGATCTCCAAATTCACTTCCAATCCCAACAATCAGTAATCATCATCATCATCATCTCCTCAAGTTTATTGAACACCTACTATTCTCAACCATTAATCCTCACAACAATTGTACAAATTAGGTGCTTTCATCATCCTGATTTTATGGAACAGGTGTCTGAAACCAGAGCTACCATGTATCAGATCCAGTACTCAAACTCAGATCTCTAACTCAGAAGTTCATGCTTCTAAGTAGAGCATAGGACTCAAGCCTGACTCCAGGTTCTTTTTTTTTTTTTTTTTTTTTGAGAGAGAGAGGACACAAGTGAGCAAGAGGCAGAGAGAGAGAGAGAGAGAGAGAGAATGAATCCCATGAGGGGCAGAGAGAAAGAGAGAGAGAAGCATGGCTCACCCAAAGCGGGGTTCATGTTCACCTGAAGTGGGGCTTGAGTTCACCTGAAGTAAGGCTCGAACTCACCCAATGCAGGACTCAAACTCTCGAACTGTGAGATCATGACCTGAGCCAAAATCAAGAGTCAGATGCTTAATCGACTGAGCCACCCACCCAGGTGTCCCAAGGCTAACTCCAGGTTCTAATCCTGGCTGTGTCACCAAAGGCACATTACTCAACCTCCTATCCTCCTGTTTCTTTATCATAAAGTAAAACAGTACCTATCCTACAAGGTGGCCTTGAGGTTTAAATTAGTCCCTTCATCAAAAGTGTTTAGTCCAGTGTCTGCCACATACTAAGCCCTCAAGTGCTGACACCTGTCTCATCCCTGTGAACCTATGAGCCTTTGACTCCCTGCTTCTGATGGGTTTGCAACAACATGCTCTAGTATCTTTATGGTGTTTAATTAATGAACATTAGTACATAGTGGGCTAGGGCCACCTATTATGTACCTCGTAGCCACATGGGGAGAAAGTTACTATCCAATTCCAACAGAATTACCTAAATAACAAGTGCTAGGTACTAAAACTTTGTTTTGTTTTTTTCTGGTGAGAAAAAGTGGGCACTCCTATCAGCTAATGTGCTGCCTATGGATCTTTTGTGGAATGTTCATTGCAGAATGCATTTGCTGTCAGAAACTGAAAAATATATATAAAGTCCTACGAGAAAACTTGGTGTTTTTCTATAAAGTTGTTTTAGACTTATAATGACTGTAAAAATAGGAAGTTGCTATAAAATCAAGGACGTCAAGGATAAGTTCTGTTGAGTCAGACTGTGAAAATATCTCTGCTTGAAGAAAGCATTTAGAACTAAAATTACCATACATAATCTTTTAATGGCACATCTAAGATTTTACTGTAGAGACATCAGCACAAGAATATCCCAGTGACTCTCATGCCAGCATGCTTATGTAAGCCTATTTCCAGTGTACTCTACTGATCGCAAAATTATGCTGTTCTGCCCTCACTCAGAGCCTCCGAAGATTCGCATCCCAAGGCACCTGAAGCAAACCTATATCCGCAGAGTTGGAGAAGCTGTCAATCTGGTTATACCTTTCCAGGTAATAATTCAGGGGCACTTATTTTCTCTTTCCAGTGCTGGGGTGTTTAAGAAGTAGAGACAGGTACTCTAGCACTTAAATTCATCATGACCCAGGACTTCCTCAGAGGGAAAGTAGATAAATAATGCAAGAGATCTGGGGAGTGATTAAACAATCTCGTGCTTGTTGAGAAATCTATCAAACTGATAGATTTTCATTCTGCATGAGATAAATGACACCTAGCTTGGACTGGTCTGAAGACAGGGACTACAGTGGGGCAGAGAGGAAACACCAAGGAGATAGCAAAACAAGAAATGCTTGAAGATGCTTTCTGGTCCTATATATCTGTAAAAGTAGTCTTCATTTTAAGTGAAGCTCTCGGCGTAATATTCAGGAAAACATCATGTGCTTACTTCCCATGATTACCCCAAACCAAAGGAAGAGGGATAACTGAATGTTGAAATCTTGATGCCACTAACTGAAAGATGCAAACACTGTTAAATCATGGCTCCAGCAAAAGATTCTATTGTTTACAAGATTGACCAAGCCTCACCTATAATAATCAGTTTTGGTCTCATAAACACACACGTACGCATACACACACACACACACACACACACACACACACACACACTGTACCACCACCCCATTACTTGTCTGACTCCTTTTAGGCCCCTAGACAGCACTATTCAATGGAACTTTCTGTGATGGTGGAAATATTTCACAGGTTCAATGTCCAATATGGTAGCCATGAGCCAAATGTGGCCATTGAACACTTGAAATGTGAAACTTGGAACCAGTGCAACTGGGAAGATTAATTTTTAGTTTTCCTTAATTTTAATTTGCTTTAGTTTAAACAGCCTTGTAGTTGTTACATCAGACAGCAAGACTTTAGAATTAGAATTTAGGTCTCTGCACACATTTGAACACACACACAGCTCATTCAGACCCAGGCTCCCATGACAAGCAAGCTAAAAGACAGCCAATTCCAGCATCAGCACCCGGGGCCTGCAGCTCGAAGAAGTGATTACCTTCTACATAAAGTGTGCGAAATCAAAACGAAAGCCAAGGAGGACATGAGTATAAACAGGGCAGGGGAGGAAGGAGGTGGCTTGACAAGGTTCCTCCCACTTCTCTCCCCACACAGCCTCAAATAAAACCAGGAGTTGGCACTAGGCAGGCACGTGGGCTGGAGTGGGGCTGCTGAATCTAGGCTGCAAAATCTCCAGTTTTTGTACCACGTCTACTAATGCTAATCCCAATTCCCACATCTTGGGAGTCTGTGTGTCTAACTTCTGACTGGGTCTGGGGGGAGGAAAGACCATGAGAACAGGGACCTCACAGGTATGGCATCCCAGAGGCTGCTCAGCTGCCAGGAAGGGGGCGATGAGACCATTGTGTCATGTTCATCTATTTGCGGAACCTCAAGAGTTCTCATGAACATCTCGTTTGATCCTAAGAAATACCTTGTGAGGCAAGAAGGGCAGATTTCCTTACCACCGCTTGACAGGAGAAGAAACTGATGTTCAGAGAAGTTAGGTGACTTGCCCAAGGTCACACAAGTAAATGGCACTTTCAAGAGCAGAGTCCCTGTCTGTGGACACTTCCTCCAGTGCCTTTTTTTTTTTTTTCCACTGCATATATTATCGGAAAACTCTGGTTTTTGTTTCCCCAGTAGTGAAAGCAAATTATACATTTACAGAAGTGAAACCTGGAACTGTTTTTCCTTATCTTTAACAGTATTGTTCTCCACTTCCCACGTGTAAGTCTAAGCACCCCGACCATTCTTCAAGCTCTGTAGGCAGGGGTTTGATGTGGGTCTCTCACATTTTTTATCATAACCTATCAACAAGCCATGTTAGGAGCCCAAAGGAAGGCTATGCCTTACCTGACTGAATTAATCTTCGGCTCCTGTCTGCAGGGTGAGCCTGGGTCTTTGGAAATCCTAGGAAGTTCCTTTGTAATATAAACCAAAACATGTATTTTTGAATTAGATTATAATCCCCCAAAGCTTGCTGTTAAAGCATAGTTTCGGTAGCTAGAAAGAGCAGAGAGAGAATTGTAGACAAGTCTGAAATGAGTGGTACAATGCTGTGGAAATACTATCATGTACATTTAGATAATAATAAAGCACGTATGTAGTGTGCAGAAGCTTTAGGAACTTCAGTCTTGGGGCACCTGGGTGGCTCAGTCAGTTAAGCGTCCGACTTGGGCTCAGGTCATGATCTCACAGATCGTGAGTTCAAGCCCCGCGTCGGGCTCTGTGCTGACAGCTCAGAGCCTGGAGGCTGCTTCAGATTCTGTGTCTCCCTTTCTCTGCACCTCCCTTGCTTGTGCTCTCTCTCTGTCAAAAACAAATAAACATTTAAAAAGAAATTGGAAAAAAATAATAATAAAAGAACTTCAGTCTTTATAACCATTCTGTGAGATAGGTACTGTCATTGTTCTCATTTTACAGTTTGGGAAATTGAGGCAGAGAGAGTTTAAATAACTTGCCCAAGGTCACACAGCTATTAAGAGGTAGAGTCAGCATCCAAATACAGATTCCAGGGCCCATGTTCTTAACCATTATGCTATGTTATACAGGCTTTGGAGCTAGAGAGACCTGGCGGTAAGACCTGGTTCCAGCACTTACTTAAGTCACAAGGCCTTAGGCAAGTCACTTAATTCCTTTATCCAAAAAGTGAGGATAATGACATTTATTATCTTGATGGGAAGATGAAAGGAAATAGTAAACCTCATGTACCTAATGTAGTGCCTTGCACACAGAATGCAATCAACAGGCAATGCCAGTATTACTGTTTCTGCCATAGTCGCTGACCACCAGGCTGTCTCCAACCTTGCCGAAAATGGGATCAGCAACTGTCATTTTTTGTAACACCGGAAAAAAAATCTTGAAACCATCTGTTTTCCCTCCCCCTCTACTTTTTCCTGTCTTTCTCTTTAGGGAAAACCAAGACCAGAATTAACTTGGAAGAAAGATGGTGCAGAAATTGATAAGAATCAAATAAACATTCGCAACTCTGAGACTGATACAATCATATTTATCAGAAAAGCAGAAAGGAGCCACTCTGGGAAATATGATCTGGAAGTCAAAGTGGAAAAATTCGTGGAAACGGCTTCAATCGATATCCAGATCGTTGGTAGGTCTGGAAGAATGTTCTATCAAAGCAATATTTGTACTAATTGTCCTTGTCATTAAGGCAAGAGTAAGAATTTGTGTTAGAGTGGCTTTCCATAAAATTCTTTTTTTAGAATTAAAATTACATTGGTAAAATTTGTATTTCAAAATAACTTTTTTCTTACTAGAAAAACTAATCATGGAGACTTAGGGCATATATGTTAAAGAAAATTAATATATGTACTTTTTAGTGCAAACCATCTGTACCGCTTCATAATCCAGTTCTCTCTTATTCTGTTTCTCAACTCCTTGATGATGAAACTATTTCCTGTTTTGAATTCTGGCATAAAAAACAAAGCAGATTCTAAACATAGTTTAACATGTTTCATACCACACCTAAATTTTTCAACTAATACAGTTTTAATGGAGAGGGAAGAGTTTTTTTAAATGTAAGGAAGATGTACCTAAATAGTTAAACACCTAATTGGTTATTCCTACAGGGCTAGATACTCACTCTCCTGTCCAAATAAATGAATAAATAAGTGTAGGTCTTACTTCTGTCCAGAGTTAGGGTAATAGAGGGAGGATCTCTCACAGATAGGCCCTTCTCACTTGAACTGTTCTGTAATTTTTGCAATGCGAAGAAATTGCATTTAAGAGCATAGCTACAGAAGCCTTGTTTCCAGTCCAGTCATTTTTATTATTATATTTCAGCAAATTTGCTGAAACTAGGAGTTTTCTCACTAAAGGAGAAACTTCCTGTTGGCTGAAATTTCACGCCCTTTAAGCTAAGTACTGTCTTCCTACTGGCTAACCGTTCTTGATTTCTGTTAAGTTGAGGGGAGTGCTGAGGCTACCCTGTGCCCTTGGATCTGGCTGGGCTCCATTCTAATGGGAACCCCCATGGAAGCCCCCACTCTAACGGGAGCCTCCAGGTCTGGAAGAGCACCTTCCCTCTGAAACACACAGAAGGACTTCTCTTTTCCACTTTGCCATGTAGTTACTTTAACAGGTAGTTCTAAGTGCCCAGGACATTGCTTGCACACTCAAAGTGTTCAATAAATAATGATTATTATTCTAGTTATTTTATTGGTTTCAAATTTAACATTGGCAGAGAGATAAAATAAGTTTTCTTCATGCACGTTAAAGGCACCTTTTGGGTACAGCAGAGGAACCCACTCACAGGCTGTGGCCTCCGTGCCTCACACCAAAAGCCAGAGCTGCTTGGCCCAGATGGGCTCTAAGATTTGGAGCCCAGGGTCAGCTTACATTTCCCATTAGGCAGTGTAGCTTTGTGATTCATTGCCAGTAGCCTGCTCTTGGAGTGAAGGTTGATGAGGTTTGAAATTTCATTTAAATTTTCCTTTCAAAATCCTTGTCTTTCCATGAAGATAAAAGTCAAGAGTTTCCAGATGAGCTTAGCTGGAGTGCATTCCACTCTCCTAAAGTTTAAGAATGGTGAAAGAAATGTGGGTAGAAATGCAGGGAAGGAAGGGCATTTTAAAATATCTTCCTACAATGAAGTACAGTAGTCCTGTTTATTGATGGAGACAGGTTCCCAGACATCTGAAACTGTGAGTAGTACCAAACTCTATATATGCTGTTTTGTCCTATACATACATACCTATGATAAAATTCAATTTATAAATTAGGCACAGTAAGAGATTAACAAAAGTAACTAACAATAAAACAGAACAAGTACAACCATGTACCGTAATAAAAGTTAATCTCTCACACAAAATATCTCACTGTACTGTACTCACCCCTCTTCTGATGATGTGAGATGATAAAATGCCTACATGATGACATGAAGTAAGGTGAATGATGCAGGCGTTGTGACGTAGCATTAGGTTACCACTGACTTTCTGACACTGTATCAGAAGGAGGAGCATCTGCTTCCGGATCTTGGTTGCCTGGGGTAATGGAAACCTCTGAAAGCAAAACAGCCATTAAGGTGGGGGACCACTGCATATGTTGGGAGGGAAAATGACCTCATAATGATGTCATGAATTCGTCCTCTAGACCGTCCAGGTCCACCTCAACTGGTGAAGATTGAGGATGTCTGGGGAGAGAATGTTGCTCTATCATGGATACCACCAAAGGATGATGGAAATGCAGCCATCACAGGGTACACGATCCAGAAAGCTGATAAGAAGAGCATGGTAAGGTCTGGCCATCTCTGGTTCAGCAGCAGCAAAATCGCATTTCATCAAAAGTAAAGGGGGGCAGGGCATGAGGTCCTCTTAAGGACATGAATATTTACTTTGCTTGGTTATCATGAGGCTAAAACAGTATAAAGCAGCTGACATAGTACTCAATAGAATTCAATAAATTCATTTGTTCAACAAATATTTAGTCACTCTGGATTCTGACTCAGATTTATATCCATGCAACTCTTTCTCCTTGTAAAATAAATGTTGGATAACATGTATAGAAAGAGACCAGTTAGAAAAGAAAGATTCTGAAGAGAACAGCATGTGCAAAGCTCCTGAAGAGGGAAGGAGCTTATTAGTGTGTTCAAGAGGCAACCTAGTCGGAGTATGATTTATTATTACCTGTATTTAATAGATGAGGAAACTGAGGCTCAGAAAGGATAAATGACTTGCTAGAGATCACCAGTTTAAATGTTAAGGTCTCGGTGCTCCTGCATCAGAATCCATCCTCTACACCGTACTACTGCCCTACCTGTATGTGAATGAATGAATAAATGAATATTTGGGCACACAATGGCATCGAGCCCCTCTTCCTTCTCATAGGAAGAGTGAAATATCATACTTAATGATATTGACAGGAAGTCTTCAGGCATTTACGCTAGTAGATGTCAGGAAGAACTTGTCTTCTTGGATAGCCAGTCAAGTCCAGGTGAACCTGGACGGACTTTCTCACTGTTGACTGAGTTCTAACTGGTGACAGAGACTGATCCCCAACCTCTGCACCCCTGTGTTTCTGTCTGTCCAGTGTAACTCCCAGGAGATACCACACCATTGTCTCATTGTGGCCACAGATGCTACTCTTCACTTAAATTCCTGTTGTCATTCATAACTTCATAGACATTTTTTTCATTATGTGTGCCAACACATTAATTTATTCTTCATTCACTATATGTTGAGCACTGTTCTAGCTACTGGATCGGGGGGAAAAAAAGGAGCACTCACAATCTAGGCAAGAAGAAAAACATTATAAAACCAAATGACAAAGCAATACAATAAATGCTGGAATAAATTTTGGAATAAAGTGCTCTGGGAATAAAGGAAGTCATAACTACATTTGCCTGGTGTCCTAAAAATATTCAAAATATGGACCACCCGGGTGGCTCAGTCAGTTAAGTGTCCAATACCTGATCTCATCTCAGGTCTTGATCTCAAGGATGTGAGTTCAAGCCACTTTGTGTTGGGCTCTTACTCTGGGCATGGAGCCTACTTAAAAAATATATATCTAAAATACTGAGATAATGATGGCCCCTAAAAATTCTAAGAAAAATCCTTTTCCTTTATGCACTTTTTATCAGAAAATGTATTTTCTTGGGGCACCTGAAAGCATGTGGCTCAGCTGGTTAAGCGTCCAACTCTTGATTTCGGCTCAGGTCATGATCTCATGATTCATGGGTTCAACCCCAAGTCTGGCTCTGACAGGGCGGAACCTGCTGGTGATTCTCTCTCTCTCTCTCTCTCTCTCTCTCTCTCTCTCTTTCTGCCCTTCCCCCATGCTCTCTCTCTCTCTCTTTCTCTTTCTCTCTCTCAATATAAATAAAAATAAAATTTAAAAACATCTAAAAAATGTATTTTCTCAATTAGTGGTACTAAACATCTGTGGTTCTCTACTGGTTGCAAGATAAACTTTGAGACCACTATATTTCTTGGTATGGTGAGGAAAAATTGAAAAGAAAATTACTTGTTTTAGCTTCTCATTCATTCATTCATTCGGGTAGTCAATAAACATTTATTTTGTGCATAGTACCTACTATGTGCCAGGTATTATAATAGGCACTGGAGATACAGAGGTAAGAAGAAAAGTTGTGTTTTCTTCTCATCGTGCTGTGTCCATTTCAGTGGAGGAGGTAGACAGGAAACAAGTAAAACAGTAAATATATGATGTAATTTAAGGTAGCAAGTGCTGCAAAGAAAACTTAGCCAGGTTAAGGTGAGAGAGTATAACCAGCACAGAATGGTGGGAGGGTGAACAGTCAGGGAAGAGGTTTAATATCTGAGCAAAGACCCGGAAGAACCTACTTTAATAATATTAGGCAAACTTATTGGGTGATATTAATTTTTCTCTAGTGATTTAGCATCATCTCTTCTTCAGAATAGATGTTTGCACAAAAATCCTTCTTTAACATTTTTTTTTCAAATTTATTCTTGAGAGAAAGAGAGAGCGGGGGGGAGTGGCAGAGAGAGAGGGGGCCAGAGAATCCAAAGTGGGCTCTGCACTGACAGCAGACAGCCTGATTTGGGGCTCGAACTCACAAACCGCAAGATCGTGACCTGAGCCAAAGTTGGACGCTTAACTGACTGAGCCACCCAGGTGCCCCTGTTTACACTAAAATTCTAAAATCAGATGTTGTTATACAAAAGATAGGTGACAGACACTGTACACTTAGGAAGAAAATATAAAGGTAGGAGTTGACATCTAGGGTATATGAATCTAATGTGTAAATGAAGATTAAACTATAGGGGTGCCTAGGTGGCTCAGTCGGTTAAACATCTGACTCTTGCTTTCAGCTCAGGTCATGATCTCATGGTTCGTGAGTTCAAGGTCCCTCATCGGGCTCTGTGCTGATAGTGTGGAACCTGCTTGGGATTCTCTGTCTCCCTCTCTCGCTGCCCTTCCCTGACTCACGCTCTCTCTCTCTCTCTCTCTCAAAAAAAAATAAATAAAGATTTTAAAAATATTAAATTATACATAATCAAGTATAAGTATATTATAAAATGTTAAACAAATTAAATGTACGTTGTTAGTACTCTTAATATAAAAATCAGTGCTATTTTTCTCATAGTTAATAAAACATCCCCACTGTTTATTCTAATCAACAGTTGGAATAGTTGTGTGTTTTTAGATGATTTTTCTCAAAAAAAAAATTTTTTTTTCCTTTAGGAATGGTTCACTGTCATTGAGCATTATCACCGAACCAATGCTACCATTACTGAACTGGTCATAGGAAATGAATATTATTTCCGGGTCTTTGCTGAGAACATGTGTGGCCTCAGCGAGGATGCAACAATGACTAAGGAGAGTGCTGTGATCGCCAAGGATGGTGAGTTAGCAGTGGACTCATATAAGGAGGTTCTGGACTCAATTCCAGTATGTGGGGGTGTGAGGGGTTTCCTTTTGTTTTTGTTTTGTTTTGTTTTGTTTTATAGAGGCTTCCCTACCACGATTAAATCCAATCTCCAGCCCCTCTCCCTTCCCTGGAGGTCTGGGGATGGGACTGAAAGTTTGAAACCACTAATCACAGCTGGCAACAAGTCCCCATCCTTCAGTCCAAAGGTCACCTCATTAATTTAACAAAAGACCCTTTTATAACTTTCCTCCCTTAGGAAATGTCAAGGGTTTTAGGAGCTCTGTGACAGAAATGGGGCCAGAAGACCAAATATTTACAGTGAAGTCTTGGATTGCGAGTGTTCCGCAGGACACGAACATTTCTAATGTCTTTTTATGAGATAAACGAGTTGTCTTGCAGTGCTAGGAGTATGTGATGCCGGTCATCACGTGATCATAACTAAGCCAATGTTTCCTGAAATTCACTTTGATATACCAGTGCTTTGGATTACAAGCATGTTTCCGGAATGAATTATGCTTGCAAACCAAGGTTTTAATGTATTTCTTATTATAAATCACAATATTACAACTGGACATCTGGAAACCCCAGTTTTCAATGACTAGATGTTCTCAAGAAGACTGGCTATAGAGATGTGGTGAAAGGGAATTCAGAAACTGATACACACACATTTTTAAATTGTGGTAAAAATGTTTGAGTAAAATGTTGATTTTTACCAGTAAAAATTTTTATTTTTATTTATTTTTTAACTGTTTATTTATGTATTTTGAGAGGGGGTGGGCAGAGAGAGGGAGAGAGGGCATCCCAAGCAGTCTCCACTCTGTCAGCACAGTGCCCAACGTGGGGCTCAATCTCACAAACTGAGATTATGACCTAAGCTAAAATCAAGAATCAGAGGCTTAACTGATTGAACAACCCAGGGTGCCCCTTATTTTTATTTTTAATATTGCATTTTTTAAAAAATATAAACTTTCTGACTTCTTTCCAACTTCTGGGCTGTGGGTCTGGATGGCTAAAATCAGAGATAGGAATTTCATTTCCTCATAAACCACTGTCCTTAAAGTCCTCATTGCTCATTGCCTTTACATTAAAATATACTGTTGATCAAAATATTCAGATACCAGATTCTTCTCAGTATTTCTTTCAGTCTCAGATGACCATACTGACTTTGTGTCCCAGGTGCGATTGTCCGTTTGTACACTTCAGAATGAATGTTGTGTGGAATTCACCCATATTTTTACATGTTTTTATAAGCTCAGGGGAGTTTTAACCATGAATAAAGTATGCCAAGAATGACATATTCTCAGGCCAATTTGTGTTTTTCTAATGCTTGTTTTTAAGGTAAAATCTACAAAAATCCAGTGTATGAAGATTTTGATTTCACGGAGGCACCCATGTTTACTCAGCCTTTGGTTAACACCTATGCTGTGGCTGGTTACAATGCCACCCTGAACTGCAGTGTGAGAGGAAATCCTAAGGTACCATTTTTTCAATCACATTAGTTAAATTTAAGAATTAGTCCCAAATTCCCCTTTGTTTTTAAAAATTTTTTTAACATTTTAATTTATTTTTGAGAGACCGAGCATGAGTGGGAGAGGGGCAGAGAGAGAGGGAGATACAGAATCCAAAGCAGGCTCCAGGTTCTGAGCTGTCAGCACAGAGCCTGATGCGGGGCTCAAACCCACAAACCATGAGATCATGACCTGAGCTGAAGTCGGACACTTAACTGACTGAGCCACCCAGGCGCCCCCAAATCCCTTTTTTGTTTTATGTTAGACACATTATAATTGCAAATAACAATATAAGTTGTGCTATTGTATCTTTTTCTGGGATAGGGAGGAGAGTGCAGCATTGTGGTGTTGGTGGATAATTAGGTCCACTATTTAAATACAGTAGTAAAAAAATGCTTATATTTCTTTACTAAATAAAAGATGACTATTTAGGAAAACCCAAAACACCCATTTTAAAAAATACTGAGAGGTAAGGAGATGGAAGTAATATTGTTTCACCTGAAAAATCTGGTGGTAATATTGATTCATCAAATTTTCTAAAATAGATTAAAGCAAGTGATGATACTGTAATGCAAGGCAGAATATAAAATGTGCTGTCCTAGGAAGGAAGAAATCATATCTGATTGAAGAGATTTAGAAAGGTTTTAAGGTTTCTTGATGGCATTTGAAAAGAGCAACGAATTAATGAATGTTGCCCATAGAGATATTTTTTTCCTGGTGGCACCGTGGAAAAAGTGCCCTAGAATTTGGAAACATTGCAAAGTGGTATGATTCCTGCATATACCATCAGCAGGAATAGATGAGTCAAGGGAGAAGTTACACTGAGAATGAGAGGAAGATCCTGAATTCATCTTTATTTGGAAGTGATGTCGGTACAAGCAGGAATGACCAGGAGGGAGAGGAGAGGTCACCAGAGCTTAAGAGAAAGGCCAGAGCTGTGACTCATCCTAGGCATGGGGGTGCTATATTCCATCTCTTGGAGCCGAAACTATAGAAAGGAATATCATTGAGGAAAGAGACTAGTAAGCAAAAAGCCAAAGTCCAAGGGGTAAGCCTCAGTGAATGCTCCCATTTGAAAGGACGAAGAAGGATGGAGGGAGGAAGATGATGGTATGAAGGAGACAGAAAAGAAAGTCTCTAGAGTCTGAGCAAGGCAAAAGCATATAAGAGGCAGAAGAGAGAATATGGAGAGTGTACATTTACCAAAGGGAGAAGAGAATATGGGAAGGGAGGGGGGAGGGTCAAGGGTGATCGAATGTAATTCAGAGGCCAAGGAGAATAGAGTCAGCTTCCTGGGTGACTGGTCGTTACTGATCTTGCATTATCTGAAGTGGGCCCATTCCACTAGATGATGAATAGAGCTCTTTGAGGAGAGATGAAATGGTGAGGAGGCATAAGCAGCCCCTAAAGAATTAGAAAAGAATGTCAGGAAAAGGAAGTGGGGAAAATCAGATGGTTGTGACACCTTATGAGGATTCTCTGAAAAATGCCCAGCAACATTCACTCTCCAGGGTAAGTTGACATCAGGAACCTGTAGATCAAATTAGAATGCATCTGAATTCATTTGGGAAGAGAGCCCCAGAGCTGTCTTCTGAACAAGTCTGGCTTGCTTCAGATCTGCCCATTTGTTTTCTTGCCAAGCACCATGTAGAATTTAATTTGAAAGGAACAGTGCTCAAGTAGATGTGGATTCTTCTCAGATATACTTTCTTTCTAAGCCATGCTTTAAAATTTGGTCACTGGCTTTAATGGTCTATTATTTATTATGCTAAATACCGATATATTTTGACTTATTTTCTTCAATCTTAAATTCAGCCCAAAATAACCTGGATGAAAAACAAAGTTGCTATTGTGGATGACCCAAGATACAGGATGTTCAGCAACCAAGGGGTCTGTACTCTGGAGATTCGCAAGCCTAGCCCCTATGATGGAGGCACTTACTGCTGCAAAGCTGTCAATGACCTTGGGACAGTGGAGATCGAATGCAAACTGGAGGTGAAAGGTATGACATCAAAGATCTCATGTATAAACTGAAATGAAAGAAAATCATTTATTTATCGTCCTTACTGCAAAATCCAAATTACGTGCTAAAA
The DNA here is from genome assembly GCF_023721935.1 of Panthera uncia. Lineage (NCBI taxonomy): Eukaryota > Metazoa > Chordata > Mammalia > Carnivora > Felidae > Panthera > Panthera uncia. The sequence goes on from NC_064809.1 coordinate 119,177,780, forward strand.
TGTTTGGGGGTGGCAGAGGAAGGGGAGAGAGAATTCTGGGACAGAAGACATTATTACATTCTGCATTCACTCTGATTTGTTTAAATAGACTTATTCTCATCTCTTGCAATTCTTGTTAACTAAATGAATATTAATGTCACTGGAACGCTAGCATGTGTACAGCATGGTGAGGATGAGTAAAGTCAAGGGAATATGACTTTCATGATATAATCCATTTATTTAAAAAGTCTAGTGCAAAAGCTCATCTAATGAAGCTACAATTAAGGAATTTACACTATTTTTAATTAGTTTACTATTTTGTGAAACGTCTAATATATATATGGGTAAGTTTGCTAATTTAGCATTTAATATTGCACATAGAGAATATAGCATATCCATATTATTGTATTATAATCAGTTGCTTTTAAAATCTCATTAAAAATTTTCCATTTATAGGTATGTATTTCATTTATACTAGTTTTTAGAAATGCTGCAACTAATGTAAACCAAGAAAACATATAAGGACTTATGTGGTAGAAAAGTCTCAGAATAACCTGTCATCTTAATCAATTTTTATAGTAATTGGGTGTAATTTTTATACTGGAGTTTTTTTCTTGACAATCGAATGGTACTTTGGGATACCATGAAAACTATAGCTGTCAGAGTCTCTGTTATGAGATAATGGGTGACATGATCCTAATGTCTTTTCTCTTTTTCTTATTATGTTATATTGCTTTTCTGTGATAGCCAAAATCTTTATTTTTTCTACCTCTCTGTAATGAAGAAATTATGATTCAAAAGTCAGAAAGATAACTTTGTAAATATCTATTTTAGAAAAAAATAGTAAATACTTAAGGTATTAATATTAAAAAAGAGGTTTTAGTCTTAAATCTAGTATAAATAAAGACACTTCTGGAAAAAATTTTTTCATAACTTAAAAAAACAGTATTCTTTCTGCTATGATTTCTGTCCATTCTCAAGTAATACAGTATAGTAGATTGATAACTGAATAAGTAGAAATGTTTAAATTTTTTTCTCTAAAATATAAAACAATAATATTCTTACAAAGTGTCAAACATGACTATTGAGAAAGTGTTTACAAATTTAAGCATTATTTTTATCTGTTTATTAGTTCTAAATTCAAACTAAGTTAAGAGTTGCAAATATATCTGGTTTCTCAACCCCTAGCTTTTTTAAAGTATTGTTGGTACTTATGTCTCAATATCCAACAAAATCCAACAAAAAACTAGTACTACTTATGCATGCTTTGGAAATAAAAGAATGTTGCTAATGGTGTAAAATGATTATTTCATAAATGGTTCAACATTTGGGATCCTCCATAGAAGCAAATAATACTATACAGATAGATGATATATCATTTATAGTAATTATATAGTAAATTATATAGTAACTGAATTTAATAATATAAAGAATGTATCCTAGTACATGAGTTCATAATAAGGCATCAACTGTGGTATATTGGTGAAAACTTTTAGTCCTAAGAGTAAACCCAAGATTGTTTATCATCAGATTGTTATCTGATAATAGGTGACTTGAATCAAGTTAAGCTGTGAAAAAAAAAAAAAAAAAAAGAAAAAGGTAAGAATGTCAACTGAGAATAAATAAATACTGGTACAAATATTCTAATTCTACAGTGATATATCAAGGACTAAATACCCCTGGACAACCAATCTTCCTGGAGGGGCAGCAACAGGTTTTAAAAGTTCATATCCCACTGGATATTTCTACTTTCTGTTCCATTCCTCTTACATGAAATCGCACTTTGCATGTAAAGCTTGACTTTCTCATTTGCTTTTCATTGTATCTGTTAGCAGCTCATGGCATACAGTGTTTATGCCATGAACAGGAAGGCCAAATTATTCAAGGATATTAATTAATGTAGGCACTATGTTTTGTCAGAAAACTAAGTACCATACCACACATCCCCATAAATAAAGCCAAAGAGCTACATTTTAAGATGACCTCACTGGAGATATCAGATTATCAAAACTTGGGAATCAATGACATTTCTTTAATATTTTCATTTTCCAAATGAAGAGAAATATGATCTTCCTTTAAGATAATTTCTGCTGTAGTTTCCTTAGATTCATGTTGAGCATTTTTAATTTACTAAGTTGTAGGAAAAATATTCTAGACGTTTTTGATGAAGAGAGGACACAAATATTTAGAATATTTAGATCCAATATTTGGAAACTTTCATATTTAAGATTTCCAATGAAATATTTACCAATAGAATATCTATGACCTATCCATCTGTTGGACATTTTGGATATTTTCATGGAACTAAAATTATTTCATATATTTATGAACTTGAAAGAAAATTTTGGGTCCCATTACTAAATGTATTAAACAATAAATGAGTGCTATTCTACAAGTATAATTCACCCCCATTTGGAATAATGAATTGAGAAGTTCTTTGGGACTGGGTAAACAACCTGATGTAAACTCTAATGTTGTAAATCTATGCCTGAGTTTACAATTCCCAGAGATAATGTCAGCTTGCAAAAGATGACCAAATTAGGGCTCTTTCTTTAAGGTTTTGTAGATTATACATAGAGTAGCTTTCTACCCTAAGTTTGTTTAGGCCTTGTGTTTATTTAGATCAGTCATATATAATCAGTTCAGAATACAATATTATAGAATATACTAGTTTAATATTTTTATCTACTTGATAATTTTGCCTTTTAGCATTTCAACATATATATATGTATACTAATGCTTTGTCTCTTGTCTCTGTTTTTCTTTTGTTGAAAAACACAATATATATATGTTGTAGGTTTTTTTTTTTAAGCTAATGGTTTGGAAGCTTTTACCATAAATATTCACTGTACAATCAAGTTGGCTTTGCCACCTGATCAGGCAAAGTTGTTGTGCATATTAATAAATGTTTTACATATTAATTATCCTTTTGAAGTGACTGGATCCCTGCCCTTCACTCCATATGCTTCTATTTTCCTACATCTTTCACATGACTAAGGATTAATGAAATCACCTCATCATAATCATGACTATAATTTCATCCAACAAGTACTCAACTTTGGTTTTAGCACTTTATTAATGCTTACAACTTCTCTCTCTCTTTCTCTCTCTTTCCCTTAGTTGTAGCACAGTAAGGATTTTTGAATGTATATTATCATCTAAGGTAAGCTTTCATATGGTTTTGGCATATGAAGCTTATGACTGTCATAAGCCATACAAAGCCTGTGGAGTATGGCATGATTTTCATTCTGTAATCCAATGAAAATAGACTATTTAAAATCTCTAACTTTGTAGTTTTAATTTGTATTTAAGTATCTTGACATTAACAGCTAGTACTTATTCATCACAACAATCTCCTGTTGACATGAAGCAAGTTGTTGAATGCAGTAAAGCATGAATTAATGCAGTTAATGTTGATGAAAATGATACCCAAGCATTCTGAACGCTTTGCATCAAGGAATGGACATGTACATAAGCGGCATCATTTCTACCAATATGTGACTTGAATTTTTTTTTTTTTAAAAAGGAGAATGACTTTCCCAAATTTGCATTAAAGAAGTTTTAAGAATGTTCAAATGGCATGCTGTTTTTGCCTGGACGTGAGTTTATTAGCAAGTAGTGAAGCACTTCCTTAAAGGACCATGAATTTTTATAGTTTCATGGGTTCTCTTGTGAAGGGGTACTTTTATTTTATAAATATAATTCAGACACATGGAAGGTAAGTTTGAAATAGTAGTAGGATTTTTCACGTTCAGAAGGCATTGGACACGTTTTACTATTTTTAACAAAATCTTTCCAATTTTTGCACTTTGATAGTGTATAAATAGCCAAAATTAAAGGAGTGGTTCCTTTTTTCTTCTCCACTGTGCTTGAGTTGGAGTTCTTTGTGCTAAATTAAAAGGAACATTAACGAACAGGAAAACAGTTCTTCTCACTGATTCATAACATGGTCTACATCTACTCTGCCATTCAACCAGAAGGCTTAAATCATCTATAGAAGAATCCCAAAACCCAAAAGAGCAATAGATCCTTTCCAAAACCAGTTAGGAATTTAAACTAAGATGGAATAATAGCAGGGAACAAGAAACTGCTATGGATCTGCCGGGAACTTGCTTTTCCTTCTAGATGCCAACTGCTTTAAATTCTAAATGTACTAAATGCAGGCGATTTCCCAGTAGGACTGAATGAATCTTTGTGACTAACTGGAACATAATTAGTCACATTTCTAGGCAGCTAGTCAGGAAGTAGTATTTCAGTAATTTTTCATGTAGACGGTTTTGACTTGGCCTTTTCCTTTTTGTCCTCTCTAGGTGGTCTTTCCTTCTGCAGGCTTCTCTTGCAAGGTGTACCTCCTAACATAATTGATTCATATTTGCGAGACTTGCAATCAAGCAACCCTGAGGAATACTAAGGGCCTGGGCCCTGCCTCCCTACACTCCACTGCTTTGAAATCTGATCGCAATGAGAAAGCATTTTCTGTTTTCCACCAGCACCCAAGTGTGGTTGTTTTCTTTCCTCCTGATGTTAAAGAAAAAAAAAAATGTTTGCACGGGATTGCTTAATTAAAAATTGCATACAAAATTTCATTTGAAGTCAACATTTTGCTCATGATTTTCTGTGCTTGGTCAGTGTACTTTACAAAAAAAGCAAGCTAGAAAATTAGCAAAAGCTGTTGTTTCAGTTTAAAATAGTAGGCTGTAAATGCTTTCTTTTTTCCAAAATAAAATGACATAGTACCATATACCACGGTCAGATCTTGAAAACCCATCTTTCTCTTGAAAAGTCACTCTTTTCTTGATCTAACAGATTTTTCTAAGCAAAACAGGGTTGTTTATTTCACACAATCCTGCTTAACACCAGTGGATCTGTACGCTTTTTCCCATTTGTATTCCCTATAAGACGACTTCATAAAGTCTCTCAGACACAGTTTTCTCAACAGAAGGGAAATTGTATTCAATAAATGGTACAATAAGTTTGAAGCACTTATGATGAGATCACACAGTATTCTTTTATGTGCTTGGGGTTGTGTGCGCAAACAGAACTGAGGACAAAAGCCTGGGAGCCAGGTGCCACCAAACTCAGGCCTGACCTTCATTTGTCTCTGGCACAGCCTCCAGGCCAAATGTACCAGAGCTCCTGCCAAAACAGCTAGTGCTAGTGACAGAGAGTTACTGCAGACGACAGAGCGGTTATAGATTTAGAGATTGCTGATGGCATCCATTCAGACTAATGAAGACCATCAAAATCCTAGAAGCTGAGAAACATTTGCAGGAGCGCGCATCATCTTTTCAGCGCTTCCTTTGACTCTTCCTGCTGTTCTAGAGAAAGTTTCAGTTAAGGGAGTGAAGGGTAAGTAAGTCACCTCACCATTACTGTTTATTCCCTCGCCGCCCCCCATTTCTTCTTTTTGGTCTTTTGTCCTAGGAGATAAATACATTGTGACCTGTAGGTGGGCCCATAGGATCCTGGGACAACATTTTAAAATATCTGCCCTGCTTCCTTTCCAGGTTAGAGCTGGGAGGTATGGGGGAGATCACACTCCTGGGCTGACGTGGGTCTCATCAAGGGAAGGAGTGGTGTATTCAGGTAGCTGCAGTACCTTTGGGAACAGCAAGAGAAAACTTGGGTTATTGTCCAAACTATAATGGCTGCCTCTTCTGTTCTGATGAGTTGGTGATCCTGCCTTATCGGTTGTGAAGAATATTGGCTACTACCCCATATCCTTAATCATTGTGAAGCAGTAATGTGCGCAACCTCTATGTAAATACCCATTTTAATCAGAAAATATATTTACACATTATCGACTAAGATATTTTATGTAAAAGAAACCTGGCATCTCTGTAACGTCAAGAAGATCACATCCTTATGTGCAAACCCAATAAACAACTGTCTGGCAAAACTAATTGGTGTGGGCCCCTGCAGCCCAGCTGCTTGGTCTGAACTCCAGGACAGCAACTAAGCTGGTTGCCTAATTCACTCATTGACTGATTTTGCCAAGTCAGGGTCAAGTTTGTTAGGCTTTGTATAAACATTGCCTAAAAGTGACTGTAAAGTATCCTTACAAAATATTGGTTCCCAGTCATGACTCATGCTCTCAAATATATTTTGTACTAGATAGTGTTATTTTTCTACATATGACCTCTTTAAGGGTACTCATGCACCACAAAATTCCAAAAAGGAAGAAAAAGTCTATTTTGAAACGACAAAGAGCAAAAAATGTCAGAAGCTGTCATTGCTATTACCTTTAGTATAACTTTGTTCTAATTTTGTTTGAATTTGACTTTATTAAAGAAAAATTATATGTCACAGAAACTTACCAAGAATTCTTTTTGGAAACTAAACATTTATTAAATGTTGTAAAGGATCATATTTATTTACTTACTTTAGAAGAAAGCTTAATGAATGTTTCATCTAAATTAATACAGAAATAGGAGAAAAACCCACTAGTTCCAAGAAGCATTGGAACAAGGTAATATATCCTTAGCCACTCGTTTTTAATCTTTCGGAAAAATTCTATTCAGCTCAACAAATGAATTATTGAATGTCTGATGTGTACATGGCACTGTGGTGGATTCAGCTAGAACCCAATGATGAATAATCCACTTCATGCCTTCAAAGAATTTATAATGTAGAAGACTAGTAAACAAAGGGGAAGACATAAACAGGGAAGACAGCAGGTGTAAGAGATCCCTATAAGGATTCAGAAGTTGGATAATGTGGTTTATGTATTTGTTATTATCCATGTATGTATCACACTAGAATGAAGTATAGGCCATGCCACATGACTTTATTTTTCTAAATCAAATTAAAATATGAGCTCTCCACTAGCTAGATGAGCTCTCCACTAGCTAGTGAAATTGAGAAATTCTCTCTTTCCTGTTTGGGGGTCCTACCTCAGGCCCTGGGTCAGCTGGAATATTTTCTGTGCCTAGAAAATGGAGAGAAGGAAAGTCTCTCCATTTCATTCCATACTGGTGGAATGTCTGTGTCCAACCCACTATGGTCCACTCAAAGACTCTGAACTTCCTGGACAAGTGTGGATATAAGTGTGGACCTCTAAGGCCATAGCTTCACTATTTACCTGCTACTTTTAAAGATGTTCTTTGTGGGAACACTGGACAGTTCTACCACTTAGTACTAGCCTTGGACCTGGGCAAGAGGGAATTCTACACTTTCAAGAGCCTCACTCTGGCCCTCCTCCACCCATTAATTTCCTCCACAGGGCAGGAGGGCCACAAAGCCAAGGGGATGTGCCTACTTAGAATCCTTACCACATCCCCCTTATAAACTGCACCCAAGCTAACTTTTAGGGAATTTGTGGGCCTTTTCCCTGAGTTCAAACTCCCTAAAAAGAAACACATGGCCAGTTTATGCACATTGAGGCTCAAAGGTTAGGACAGAGACACACCTGTTTGCCAGGAGGCAGGGGTGTGGGGATGTGACTAGAGCTTGTGCATGAGGTGGGGCATCTGCTCATGTGGGTCTAAGAACCCTCCTGGTGTGGTGCTGGAAGGAGCTAGGATGTAAAGAGTGGGGAGACTGGCAGTGGGTCACCATATTGTGGCAAGTATCTCTGAAGAATCTGACAGTTCTACAATTCAAACCTGGCCTTCCAAGTCATTATGGATTCAGCTCATTAAGACTGGAGAATACAACTAGTTTATTAACCATCCATTAGCTTCATTTATAACTTCTAAATATTTATGTACATGAGCTATAGAAGTTAGGAGTAGCCAGTCCTCAGCATTACCTTGATTCCAAAACCAGACAGACTCCACTAAAAAGAAGAACTACAGACCAATTTCCCTGATGAATGTGGATGCAAAAATTCTCAACAAAATACTAGCCAACTGGATCCAGCAATACATTAAAAGAATTATTTACCACAATCAAGTGGGATTTATTCCTCGGATGTAGGGCTGGTTCAATATCTGCAAGTCAATCAATGTGATACATCACATTAATAAAAGAAAGAATGAGAACCACATGATCCTCTCAATAGATGCCCAAAGATAAATCAAGGAATCGATCCCATTTACAATTGCAACAAAAACCATAAAATACCTAGGAATAAACCTTACCAAAGAGGTGGAAAATCTACACACTGACAACTGTAAAAAGCTTATGAAAGAAATTGAAGAAGACACACAAAAAATGGGAAAAAAATTCCACGCTCATGGATTGGAAGAATAAACACTGTTAAAATGTCGATACAACCCAAAGCAATCTACATATTCAGTGCAACCCCTACCAAAATAACACCAGTATTCTTCACAGAGCTAGAACACACAATTCTAAAGTTTGTATGGAACCACAAAAGACCCTGAATAGCAAAAGCAATCCTGAAAAAGAAAACCAAAGCTGGAGGCACCACATTTCCAGACTTCAAGCTGTATTACAAAGCTGTAATCATCAAGACAGTATGGTACTGTCACAAAAACAGACACATAGATCAATGGAATAGAAAAGAGAACCCAGAAATGTACCCACAAACATTTGGCCAACTAATCTTTCACAAAGCAGGGAAGAATATTCAACGGAAAAAAGTCTCTTCAGCAAACGGTATTGGGAAAACTGGACAGCGACATGCAGAAGAATGAACCTGGACCATTTTCTTACACCATACACAAAATAAACTCAAAATGGAAGAAAGACCTATATGTAAGAGAGGAAGCCATCAAAATCCTAGAGGAAAAACAGGCAAAGACCTCTTTGACCTCAGCCACAGTAACTTCTTACTTGACATGTCTCCCAGTGCAAGGGAAACTAAAGCAAAAATGAACTGTTGGGACCTCATCAAGATGAAAACTTCTGCACGGTGAAGGAACAATCAGCAAAATGAAAAGGCAACCAACAGAATGGGAGAAGATATTTGCAAATGACATATCAGATAAAGGGCTAATATCCCAAATCTATAAAGAGCTTATCAAGCTCAACACCCCAAAAACAAATAATCCAGTGAAGAAATGGGCAAAAGACATGAATAGACATTTTTCCAAAGAAGACATCCAGATGTCTAATGGACACGTGAAAAAATGCTCAACATCGCTCATCATCAGGGAAATACAAATCAAAACCACAATGAGATACCACCTCACTCCTGTCAGACAGCTAAAATTAACAACTCAGGTAACACCGATGTTGGCAACAATGCAGAGAAAGAGCAAACCTGTTGCACTGCTGGTGGGAATGCAAACTGGTGCAGTCACTCAGGAAAACTGTGGAAGTTCTTCAAAAAGTTAAAAATAGAACTACCCTATGACCCAGCAATTGCACTACTAGGTATTTATCCAAAGGATACAGGAGTGCTGTTTCGAAGGGGCACTTGTACCCCAATATTTACAGCAGCACTATCGACAATAGCCAAAGTATGGAAGAGCCCAATGTCCATTGACAAATGAATGGATAAAGAAGATGTGATATATATGTATACACACACACGCGCACACACACACACACACACACACACACAGTGGAATGTTATTTGGTGTTCAAAAGGAATGAAATCTTGCCATTTTCAACAATGTGGATGGAACTAGAGGGTATTATGCTAAGTGAAATTAGAGAAAGGCAAATATTATATGACTTCACTCATGGGTGGAATTTAAGACACAAACAGATGAACACAAGGGAAGAGAAGCAAAAATAATATGAAAACAGGGAAGGGGAGAAACCACAAGAGACTCTTAAATACAGAGAACAAACTGAGGGTTGCTGGAGGGGTTTTGGGTGGGGGGATGGGCTAACTGGGCAAGGGGTATTAAGGAGGACACTTGCTGGGTTGAGCACTGGGTGTTATATGTAGGTGATTAATCACTGGATTCTACTCCTGAAATCATTATTGCACTGTATGTTAACTAACTTGGATGTAAATTTTAAAAAATAAATTAATTAAAAAAAAATAAAAGGAGTAGCCAACCCTGAACCACCTCTGTTTCCTTCCCTGTATCTCCATCCAATTTCTCTCCCACTCCAGCCTTTCTCCACTCACCAAACTCCAAGTCTGACCCTCCATCTCCTTCCTCACTTAAGTTTTATAGAAGAGAATTCTAGAAATACAAGTTTGGTCTCTTTTTCCTGGAAGTAGGAATAGAATCAGAAATATAATACCAGTACCAATTCTCCTATGATATTAATTGAACTCTAGATTGAACCCCACATTTATTTTATTTATTTTATTTATTTTTTTTTTATTTTAGAGACAGAGAGCATGCACAAGTGGGGGGAGGGGGCAGAGGGAGAGAGAATCTTTTTAAAATATTTTTTTAATGTTTATTTATTTTTAAGAGTGAGAGAGAGAGACCGCAAGCAGGAAAGTGGCAGAGAGAGAGAGAGAGAGGGAGACACAGAATCCAAAGCAGGCTCCAAGCTGTGAGTTGTCAGCACAGAGGCTGATGCAGGGCTCAAACTCGAGAACCATGAGATCATGACCTGAGCCAAAGTCGGACACTTAACCGACTGAGCCTCAGAGAGATAGAGAGGGAGGGAGGGAGGGAGGGAGGGAGGGAGAGAGAGAGAGAGAGAGAGAGAGAGAATCTTAAGCAGACTCCACACTCAGTGCAGAGCTTGAAATGAGGCTTGATGCAGGGCTCAATCTTAGGATGCTGGGATCATGACCTGAGCCGAAATCAAGAGTCAGAGGCTTAACCAACTGAGTCACCCAGGTGCCCGTGTTTTAGTTCTTATTTTAGCTGGGCCATTAATTACCATCCTTGTACCAAAAATTCAGGTGCTTGCTACATGTATATATTTATAAAATCCTTTGTTATTAAACTTTGATAACTTAGAATGGACTAGAGAAACAAACCACTTGATGAACAACCAACTGCTCTGCTCTGAGGAACCTATGGCCTACCTGAATATTTTTCTACTCTCTGGAGTAGATTACTAGGAACAAAATACCAGAGAGGCAGCAAAACAGTTAAACACTCCCAGAGAAGTCACTCAGGGTGGCTTGGGGCACCGGCTGACTCTAGTCATGAAAGGAAAAAACATCGCACTCAAGCGCATAGTCCACCATAATTTCTTTCACTCCCAAGCAATAGCTTTAGAAAGCATCTTTCTGTTCTTCGTAGATAAGCACTTACACAGCTACCCACAGGCAAGAGGCTCCCTCCTTTATTCCTGAACTCTCCCCCTCATCCCAGTCTTGGAGCCCAAGAAAACATTTTAAAGACATTACATATCAATTTTATTGGCGTGTATATCGGCTTTTTTTTTTGTTTTGTTAATGAAAAGAAAAATAAAAAAGAACTAGGGGTTACCAGAAACACTGTGGCAAGAAAAGGAACCATTATTTGGACTTTGTAAGGCATCCTTCTTGGATGATTAGGACAAGGGGTAATTGGAAAGAAGCCATGTTGCAAAATAAACCAAAACTGATTTGGAGTCATGTGGTCATTTGGAAAATTCCAGACACTAGACACCCAAGTAATGTATCCCCTGAAGTGCCATTGGACTGGTCATCCCAGCCACACTCCTGAGTGTCCACTGGGGGTCATTGTCCATTCAGTTCCCATTCCTGCCCTGGGGAGGTACCGCTGAGCTGGAGCCAGGTTGGGTGGTAGCAAAGACTGCCAAGAAGAGGCAGAGCATCTCTGCACAGGGTGACTTTATTCACTTGTCAATAGCTCTTAGTTAGGGTTCAACAAACATTAGGTAGCAATAGTAGGAGTTCCTTGGTGAGACAAGTTTCTCCATGATTGTTGAGTCCTCATAATAGCAAGCATGGACTCTGAACCAAAGTGTCACCAAAGTAGTAACTCCACTCTCTGAGGAAGTTAAGCAAGAGTGATGGACAGATCAGCAGGAGATGGCAAGAAGGGGCTTGGTGGAGGGCAAGACCAAGAATCAACATCAAACCAGGGGGAGAAAAGGAGAACTGACTAACACATTATTATTTTCACCAAGGGAGGGGAAATCAAGAGCAGTGAGATAAAAATGAAGCCAGAAATAACCTCACAAGGCAAGGAACTAAAGAAAGGGGAAATGGCAAAGAGAAAATCAACAATAAAAAAAAATTTTTTAAAAAGCACCTACTTCTGTGTTTTACAGGCATTATCTCAGCAGTGGTTTCTTAACCTGTCCCCCACCACCCTCCCTATTCCTCTTTGCAGAAGAAAAGAAAACCTTGGACAGAACCTGAGAGCATAGCCTGAGACTACCACCACAACCCCTTGTATGCTTACCCATTGAACTTTATGCACATGTTATATTCTTCTCTGTGATATAGGAGTTTATTTTAATACAAAACAATTTTTTATTCCCAGATCTTCCAATGGATGTTGTTCCAGACACACTGTCAGGGAGCTAAAGGTGTCCCAGTTCTTGGAAGCATGGCATAATCTTAGAAAAGCCTCATCAACAACCAGCAGCCAACACCTTCACCAGGGACCAACAAGTGGATCTCAGTTCCACTGGTGAGAACATTATGTAATGAGTTTTAAATAAATATATACATATATATGTAATATATATAATATAAAATCAGAAATATAAAATAAAATACAAAATCTTAAATATCTATCTATCTATCATCTAACTCTTCTTTGTCCTGGAAAAAAACAGCTTTAAACAGAATTAAGTGAGCCAAACTGGTCTTTCTTTTCTTGTCCCTTAACTGCCCCCAGTGCTTTCTCTCTTTGTTCTGCCCTAGCCCCCTTCCACCTGGGGTTTAAAGGGCTTCTTCAGAGCAATGCCTATACCCAAGCCTTCTAAGAGTGGATGTTGCACTTGAAATGTGGTCTTGTGACCAGCAGCATGGGCATCATCCGGGAGCATGTTAGAAAAGAAAACTCAGCACCATGCACTCTCCACATCTCCTCACTCGGAACCTTTATTGTAACAGGATCTCCAGGTGAGTCCTGTACCTGTTCCTTCAGGACAGGTGTGGCTCCAGCCCTCTTTCTCTCTAGCTCCTTATATGGATATTTATTTGGGGCCATTGTCTCTCACCTGCCTAAAAGAAAGTCAGTCTGATAAAAGTGTCCCTCCTAAAGTATTCCTGATAACAACCTAACTTAACACTGACATGTGACCTAACCTGTCACTCCTAAAAGCCCTAACCGGAAGACAGGAATAACTCGTAGGATTTCAGGCACCCTAGACTGCTGAAGAAGGAATTTTTGAGGAAGAACATTCCCACTAGTGCTCCTCAAATCATATTGTGGAAAAAATCTTAAAGCAGTAGGATGTGAACTCAGAAAAGATTAACAAATTAAAAAGGTTAAAGGATATAAAAAAAGAGTGCTAAGAACTGTCTCTGAGGGAAATCAGTTTCCTTAATCCTAAATTGCTTTCACAATTTCAGATAAAAAGCACAATTACAACATCCCAGGGACTATATTGTGAAATATTGTTTTCTGATTTCGTTCAGGAAATCAAGCATTTGTAAAAGAGAGCAAAGGGTTTTGGCAACCTACTATTAAACACTGCATGTCTGCTCATGGATTTTGTAAGGTATCATAGTTCTATAAAGTATGGACTTTAAAGTCTCAAAGTACAAAACTATAAAAACATAAATTAGATCAAAGCAAGTAAATGAAAAAAGAACTGCAGAACCATACTAATCTTTATAAATACTCCATCCTATGAGTCTAAACCTCTAAACACACAGCTTGACTCCCTAAATGATAACATTCTGCTACACCCCAAATCTAGCCAATGATTTCTTTTTTTTCAAGTTTATTTTTTTATTTTTGAGAGGCGTGGAGGGGCAGAAAGAGAGGGAGAAAGAATCCCAAGCAGGCTCCCCGCTGACAATGCAAAGCCTGACAGGGGACGTGAACCCACTAATGGCAAGATCATGACCTGAGCCGAAATCAAGTGTCTGAGGCTTATCAGACTGAGCCAGCTAGGCAACCCTAGCCAGTGATTTCTTGATTGCAACCCATGCCTTTTTCCAAACCAATGGAAATCAGTGGCTTTTTGAAGCCGTTATATCACAACAGATGCACCTGATCTGACTATATGAGACTATGTTACCTTTTGTGGGAAGTTGGCTGAGATGCTGAGGAAGGAGTTTTGAAATGTAAGTGAAAGTTACATACACAAAGAGAAGCAGAAGTAAAACCAAGATATCCTTTCTCTTTTGGGAAAGAAATTCAGTTTAGCTAAACAATCAAGTAAAAATTTGTGGACCTATTGTACTGTGAATATGTTAAGATGTTACCATTGGGGGAGGGTAGGTGACGAGTACAAGAGACCCCTCTGTATTATTTTTGCTACTTTCTGAGTCTATAATTATTTCAAAATGAAAAGTTTTTTAAAAGTATGGATGTCTATTGAGTGCCAGGTATTGAGGAACACACTCAGTGCAGGAATGTGATCCTAGTACTCTATAAGCTGGGTGAGAGGTAGATTGGTATATAAGTAAGTGACCAAAGACAGAGTGGAATACAAGTACAAAGGCTCTGGTTGTGTGGAAGCAGGAGAGGTCAAACTGGAAGAATGTGCAAGGTCATCTCAGAGAAGATGGAATTTAAGCTGAGTCTTGATTGGCGGGCAATGTTTTAGGGGTAATGAGGGATGGAAGGTACTCCCCAAGCCCAGGGAGAAAATCAGGACATGAGAAAATTCTGGGTGTGTTTGGCAACAGCTAATGAAAGTTGGAGCACGAGACTTAGAAAGGGAAGCGAGGTTAGAGGAGATATTTGGGAGGTAAGACTGGAAAAGTAGATTCAGTCTTCAAATGCCAAGCTAGGGAGGTTGGACTTTACCAAAGGCATCTGAGCAAGGGAATTCTTCATCAGTTTCAGTATTTAAATAAAACCATTTTTTACATAATATCTAGAATGGCATAAAATCTACATGATATATAGAAACTGGACAGTTGAATATTGACAAAAATATCCATCTAAGTCCAATATTTATATATGTAATTTAGTAGGTGGCATTTAGCTATGGTTAGCAGTATAGGCTCTGGAATCAAACTATGTGGTCTTGAATCCTGGTTTTACCACTTTTCTAGTTGTGCAGTCATTGCAAGTTATTGAACCTCAGTGGGATCCAATGAAAAAAATCTGCAAATGGGTATGAGAATCATACCTACTTCATAGGATTTTTAAAATATTAAATGAAATAACTCCTGATGCTTAGAACAGTGCCTCAGTGGAGCTCATAAATGTAAGCTACCATGTTAGTTCAAAAATGGAAAATTTGTGAACATCAATCACTATGTGATAAACCATGGTAATCAAAGGAAGCCACGATTCAAGAGGTGAAATAATGGGAAATCTCTAATCTACTTTTCTTTGACATTAGACAGGTAGGCCTTAATAGGTCTTGAATTCATTTGACATTTCCAAAAATTTTCCCCAAAAAACAAGGGTAGAAAGCAGCTTAAGAGTATGAGTGTTAGAGAAAATGTGCTTTTAATTTTTTATTACGTTTACTCCTTTTTGATGATATAATATTCCATATTTGCAAAGAAAAATGATTACACATATATAGCATAAATAAAATAAATACCATGTTCCTACTACCTAGTTTAAAAATTGTGGCTGAGAGGGGTGCCTGGGTGGCTCAGTCGGTTGATCAAACGACTTCCGCTCAGGTCATGATCTTGCGGTCCGTGAGTTCAAGCCCTGCCACAGGCTCTGTGCTGACAGCTCACAGCCTGGAGCCTGTTTCAGATTCTGTGTCTCCCTCTCTCTGACCCTCCCCCCCCCCCCTTCATGCTCTGACTCTCTCTGTCTCAAAAATAAATAAATGTTAAAAAAAAATTTTTTTTTTAAATTGTGGCTGAGATAGCAAAAGGGCCCTTCAATATCCATTTTCCAACCTTTCAGTAATAACAGAAATTATTTACAGGGGAAAATGGTTAGCCAGCTAAAAACTGCGTTTCTAGCCTTTCTTGCAGCTACACATAGCCATGTGACCAAGTTTTGGCCAATAGGATAAGAGCAGAAGAAACAGGTACAATTTTAGGCCACGCCCTAGCAAGGAAAAGAGCACAGCTTCTCTTTTTTCCCATTTGATTTGGTTGGAACTTGTGGTTAGTCGTTTTTTACTACAAGGACAAGGGGCAACATCCTGAGGGTGACAGTCTAATAAAATGGACCTCTAGAGCTTGTTTGGAGGTTCTAGCAGGGGAGCGCAACTACTCGTATACCCTTGACCGAAGAATGATCCTCCTGTATTGGGGAAGGTCGTCCTCTTCTACGGAGTGCACAGCTTCAGGAGGGATGCACATGCAGCAGCGAGGGAAGAAGGGGACACCCGCCTACCCAGCCAGATAAGCCGAATCAACCCTGGTGATCAATGGGGTGACAGATGTCACAGCCAGATCACCATCACGTCCTAATAAAATGGAAGGAATCAGTGTCCCTGACACTTTGGAGTTGCCATACCAGCCCAGAATTCCCTGACAATAGGTGAGAGAAAAATACTTAGACCATGGGGTTTTGTATCCTAATTAATATAATTACCAATACTTTGGAATCAATCTGTGTGCCCTTCTACAATCCCATTTCTGGAATTTTATATATCATTTTTTTTCCTTTTCTTCATAGCTTATGTCACATATGTACATATTCCTAAATGCAAAGTCATACATGTTTTTGAACTCTGTGTGAATTAAATAAATCATATTATGTGCATTTTTTCTGTAACTTGCTTTTTTTCCTGTCTCTCAGTATTATACTTGTGCAATTCATGTTAATAAGTGTAGCTATGGTTTATTTTCTACTGCTATATTAAACTTGCTGTATAATATTAAATTGTGTGAAAATACCTCAGCTTATCCATTCAGTATTAGTGGACATTTAGGGTATTTATAGTTGTTTGTTGATTATTGTACAAAGATGAATATTCTTATACCTATCTCCTAGGACACATGTGCAAGAATTTCTCTAGGATGTACTCCTGGGTCAGAATTGTGGTGCTAGAGTACGTGCATATTCAACTTTACCAGATAATGCCAGATTATTTATCAAAATGGTTGTCCCCTCCTATTCCTCCTTGCTAATACTTGCACTCAAGGCCACGTGATTAAGTTCTGGGCTAGTGGGATGCATGTAGAAGTGTTGGTTTGGAATTTTAGAAAAGCACCTTATTTTGCTGGCTTGGCTGAGTGGTATCCAACTTATTTTTTTTTTTTTTTCACTCCCTTTCTCTTTCCGTCTACTTGAAATGCAAATAGAATGGGTGGAGCTCCAGAGGCCATTCAGAACCAAGTAATTACCTTAAGGTACAAGTCAGAGAGAGGATGTTAGAAGAGAAAGACAGAAGAGCCTGAGTTCCTAATGATCATGAGGCCACTGCAATTATAGATTTTTATGCGAGAAAGAAATAAACTCTTATTTTGTTTATGTCACCAGATTTTGGGGATTTTTCTTACAGGTATCTGAATATAAGCCCAGTTGATTGTTTTTCTGTTTCTTGTTGATTTTAGGAATTCTTTATATAATCTGGGTAGTAGTCAATGTGGATTTTATTTCAGGGAAATACCTTTTCCTGGTTTATGGCTTGTGTCTTTTCATTCTCCTTTGATGTTTTGATGTGCACTAGAAATTATCTGTAATATAGTTAAATTTATTGATGTGAAAAAGGATTTCACCCTGGATTTTTCATGGCATTGATAAATTAAAAAAACAGATGTCTCCAAGTTTACTGTACATAAAACCAGCATAGTTAAAAATGGATCTCTGTCATTCTGATTCCTTTCCTGCATTTTTCAGCACTTTTTTCTTCACATGAAAGATTAGGAGGTATATATCCAAAGAATGGTTTGGTCTATAGACACCTAAGGCAGGGGTCACCAAACTTTTTTCTGTGAGGGACCAGACTGTAAATATTCCAGGGTTTGCAGGCCCGTGTGGTGTTTGTCACAACCACAGAACTCGGCTTTTGAGTGAGAAAGTAGTTTAAACAATATGTGAAGCATAAACGTGGCCTTATTTGTGACACTGAAGTTTGAATTTCATATAATTTTGCATCAAAAAAATTCCTTTGATTTTTTTTCAGCCATTTAAAAATGTAAAGACCATACTTAGCCCGTGGGCTGTACTAAAACAGGTGGTGGGCTGTTAGTAGTTTGCTGACTCCTCTCCGAGGTGTCATAATGTGAATCCTGCGGGACAAACTGCATCTGCTGATACATGTTTCTTAACACACTGTCTTGAAAGCAGTCTCTGAGCTTGTTCTATGCCTTAGAAAATTGCATAAAGATCAGAACCAGGAAGTAAAAAAAGGCAAGAGGGAGGCTTATCTCAGGCTGTGCAATGTTTATGGCAGGATGTCCCCTGTGTAAAGAGGTGCATTGTGAGGTAAGGGGCTGGTGAGCTACCATTGTGTGGCAAGTGTGCTCAGTCCACTGTATAGTGGGAGGACGCTGCCTGGATCTCTGTCCTCTATCGCCAGAGAAGGCTGCGTGTAAAAATGTCCAATTACTGGTACTGGATGCTCTGATAAAAGGGCATTTGAGTTTCAACCATTCAGTCCCCTTGTTAGCAAGCCTTTTCAAGTCCTGATTTTTCCTTTCAATATCTTGGTCTTTGAACCCACAGAGAGAGTTCTATAGAGCTAAAGGGCCCCTGTTCTTTGGGTTGGAAGAAGAATTGTTTTTGTGGTGCGTTTATCAAGTAGGACCTCTTTTTGGACAGACAGATGGGGCCATGAGGCCGGTGACCCAAGATGTGCAAAATCATGTTCTCACACAACCAACCGCCCTCCCCTCCCGCCAGACTCCACACGCAGCGTCGTCCTTCAGTAGTTAGCCAAAGGCCAGGGCACACCCACACCAGGAGAAAAGAGTTGTGCACAAGACCACAGGTTAGAGGAACCAGCCTCTAAATGCCCAGCTAGCGAGGAGTTTTTCCTCACGGGAGCCCGACCAGACATCCTTGGAGAAGAATCGAACTTTAGAGGCAGGTGCATCAGCCCCTTGGGGAAGTCAGGGCCCTTGCACGCCAACCAGAAAGTTACTGTTGGCGGGACCCTAGTGGTGACCTGGTGGCCAGCGAGAGCCGGTCCAACCCTCCCTGACACCTCGCCGGACTCTCCCCAACCCCTCCCCCAGGTCCTCTCCCCGGAGGCCCCGCCCTCACTCCACCCCCGCGGTCGCAAGAGCGGCCGGGCCGCTCTGGGGGCGGGGGCCCCGGGACCTGGGGCGGCCCCGCCTGACCTCGACCTCGGTCGAGCGAGCCCGACCGGAGAGTCCCACCCGGCAGCCACAGGCCCCGGTCCGCAAGCCCCTCCCTTCACCTCTCCCCGCCCTGGCGCCGGGCACGGGCCGCGCTCCCTCGAAGCGGCAGGGCCCGCAGGCGGCCATGGCGGCGGGCGCCGGGGCCAGGCCGGCGCCGCGCTGGCTGAAGGCGCTGGCGGAGCCGCTGAGCGCGGCGCAGCTGCGGCGGCTGGAGGAGCACCGCTACAGCGCGGCGGGCGTCTCGCTGCTCGAGCCGCCGCTGCAGGTTTACTGGACCTGGCTGCTCCAGTGGATCCCGCTGTGGATGGCCCCCAACTCCATCACCCTCCTGGGCCTGGCCATCAACCTGCTCACCACGCTCGTGCTTATCTCCTACTGCCCCACGGCCACCGAGGAGGTAGGGCCCACCTCCCGCCCGGCCGCGGAGGAGGGACCCCCAACTGCTGTCCCGGAAGCCCCGGTCCCCCGCCCGAACCCCGCCCGAGATGCCCCGCCGTCCCGCAGCTGGAGGTGCCCGGGAGAGCCGGGAGACCCCCGCGAGGCTCAGCCTCGGGGGTGGGGGGGTGGGGGTGGGGGTGGGATACCGCCACTGCCCCGCGCTGCGTCCGCCCTGAGACTCCCCGGGCCACCTGGAGGCTGTCGCGCCGCTACCCTAACCCTGCGTCCACCCCGAGCCTCCCGGGGCGGCGGAGGGGTTGTCAAGGTCACTGCTTCAACCCGGTATGCACTCAACCTCCCCCGGGCCACAGCAAGCCTGCCTGCCCGGCCTCCATCCCATCCGGCGCCGAGCTGTGGGATGGACAAGCTGTCGGTTACTTTGCACACTGGGGACTGAACGCCCCCAGTCTCCGTCCTTCCTGTCTGGCACCAGGGCTTGAGGTCGGGTTGGCCAAGCCGGAGTTACCCTTTGGACACTTTTATAATCGTCTGTTTCTCACGGTTGTGCTAGTGATCCTGAAATTACTGGTAGCACTGATCAAAGATAAGTTACTTCCAAGAGGTAACTTCCACTTTGCCTCATTGACCTGCAAAACAAACTAAGGTATTATTAGCAGACGATAATCCTTATTATCACGACCCAGGGGTCACAAAAGCCAACAGATTTTGTTAGCAATGCGTATTTGACATATATCTGAAATAAGAGTAAATTAAAAAAAAAAGTAGATAACGTGGGCTTTGGACAAGTGTTAATCAGAAGCCCCCTTGGGCTCAGTGTGGATGGGGTAGGAGGCAAAGGGGGTCCACTCCCATTTGTAGCTTTAAGGCATAGTACATGAGATAAGTATCACATTGCACATTCTGTGACACAGCTTTCTTGTCTTTTTTCTCCAAATAGTGAAATCCCTTTTATAATCCTAGTATAGGTTCTGTGGGGAATTAATTCAAGTTGAAATTGGATAGCAGGAATACAATGGAAATATTTTATGCCTTCCATACTATCCGTCCATTAAAAAAATATTTAATGGAGCCTACATTTTAAACATACCTTGCCAATTGATGGTTATGTTTATTACATATGAGTTCTTGGCAGATGTTTCCATTGTTATTCATTTCCATATTGTTTGCAAAAAGTAAGTTTCTTTAGTTTTTCATTTTTGCAGTCTGTTTGCAGAATTTCCCGGAGTTGGTGCACTGGATTTACAAGTGGAAGGTTTGAGTTCTCATGGGGCTCCACAGCACCATAGAGAGAGATAACTGCTGGTCAGTTTTCCCACATATGAATTAGAAAATCATACTTGCCAAACCAATTTTACAAGGACGCAATGAGAATTAAATAATACATTACCTGCAGATAAATGTAGAAAAAGGTAGTTTGCCCAACAGTTAAATATATTACTCAACACATTAAAAATATCACTATTATTAAAAATATCCTGAAAATATATAATAAAATTTAGTTTTTATTGGGCCTAGATTTGGCTAACCGCATTTGGATGTTTCTGATACTTGCCAATTAAACTGTGAACTTGTCAGTATTATTAACTTTAGAAGCATTTGTTGAGCACTTACAGAGAGCAGGACACATAAACAAGTCTAATAGATTATGTTTAGGAGGGTCAAGAGGGGCTTGATGGAAGAGGTAAAATTATGATTAATTAATTTTAGGCTTAACTGCCTTTAAAAAAATGGTGATGGTGGGGGGAAATCTCAGACACTTAAAAAAAAAAAAGTGAAAAAATCAGAATGGCCCTAAAAGGAGGCGTAAGGGTTAAAATAATAAGGTGAAACTGACAAGAATTTCTGAAATGTAAGTCACTAGATCCTGTAGGTGCTTGTAAGAGGCTGAAGCAGTGAGGGGAAAAACCATTATAGGATTGACATTGTGTATTTGGTAAAATCGCATCAATAGCAGGAAAGAAGCACAGTAGTTCAGGCTTTTTTACTTTACATATAGTATATTTATATAATATATAATATACATATTCAGATCTAAGTCAATCTAACCCCAAAACTTTCATTTATATATATGTAATATATATATTATATATTATATATATTATGTATTCTACATAGACATATATATATATATGTATATATATATAAAATCATTTACCACCACCTTCTGGTCCAGAGTTCCTGCCTTTCTGTATGTGGTATGCAGGAAAAATTCCTTGTGTTTTATATGAGA
Organism: Panthera uncia; assembly: GCF_023721935.1. NCBI lineage: Eukaryota > Metazoa > Chordata > Mammalia > Carnivora > Felidae > Panthera > Panthera uncia. The sequence goes on from NC_064809.1 coordinate 119,199,532, forward strand.
TTTATCAGGTATGTAAAGTGCTTTTACATCAATTGTGGCCTTTGTGTTTTATGTCTACCCAAGGAGGTTGGCAAGTTTTTTCCCTTCCTACAATAGCCTTACCACCATTCTAGCATTTCTTCTATCCATCCATCCTGAAGTAATAGTAGTATATACATTTTTATTAAGAGAAGATTGAGGCCCAGAGGGTTAAGTGACTTTTACCTGGCATGGAATGTGTTTTCTGATTCTTAGTCTTAAGAATTATTAGTGCTTTTTCAAACTTGACAGATTGCTTCCAGAAAGGCTCAGGGAAAATACATAAGGTTTTTGGATTTAGATACTTTGGTTTATGTACCCATATAGGATGTAATCCTACCCGAATAGGATTACATATATGTAATGCTGACTACATTATCTATATTAATAATAACACTTCATCTAATTTTTACTACTGTTAATTTCTAGGACATAAGTGGGGATGAAGGGAAATTAATAGAAAAAAATTAAGTGATTTATATTAAGTTCTACAGTGGTGTTCTGAACTGCATATCATGTCACTGTTTCTATTTTTTAATTTATTTTATTGCTTTGTAGAGCTACTTTTTTTTTTTTTTTAATGTACTCTCAAATTAGTTAACATATAGTGTAGTCCTGGCTTCAGGAATGGATTCCAGTGATTTATCACCTCCATATAACAACCAGTGCTCATCCCAACAAGTGCCCTCCTTAATGCCCATCACCCATTTTTTCCCACCCCTCCATACCCCCTCCCCCATAAACCCTCAGATTGTTCTTTGTATTTAAGAGTCTCTTAATGGTTTGCCTCCCTCTCTGTTTTTATCTTATTTTTTCTACCCTTCCCTTATGATCATCTGTTAAATTTCTCAAATTCCACATATGAGTAAAATCATGTGATATCTGTCTTTCTCTGACTGGCCTATTTCACGTAGCATAATACCTTCGAGTTCCATCCACATTGTTGAAAATGGCAAGATTTCATTCTTTTTTTCACTGTTGATAGTATTCCGTTGTATGCATATACCACATCTTCTTAATCCATTTATCAGTTGATGGACATTGGGCTCTTTCCATGATTTGGTTATTGTTGATAGTGTTGGTATAAACATTGGGGTGCATATGCCCCTACAAATCAACACTTCTGTATAAATTCCTAGTAGTGCAGTTGCTGGGTCGTAGGGTAATTGTATTTTTAATTTTTTGAAGAACCCCCCACACTGTTTTCCAGAGTGGCAGCACCAGTTTGCATTCCCACCAACAGTGCAAGAGGTTCCCCTGTTGTTTCCTGAGTTGTTAATTTTAGTCACTCTGACCAGTGTGAGGTGGGATCTCAGTGTGGTTTTGATTTGTATTTCTCTGAAGATGAGCAATGTTGAGCATCTTTTCATGTGTCTGTTTGCCATCTGGATGTCTTCGTTGGAAAAATGTCTATTCATGTCTTCTGCCCATTTTTTCACTGGATTATTTGTTTTTCAGTTGTTGAGGTTGGTAAGTTCTGTATAGATTTTTGATGCTAGCCCTTTATCTGATATGTCATTTGTAAATATCTTCTCCCAGTTCGTCAGTTGCCTTTTAGTTTTGTTGATTGTTTCCTTTGCGGTGCAAAAGCTTTTTATCTTGATGAGGTCCCAATAGTTCATTTTTGCTTTTATTCCCTTGCTTTGGGAGACATGTCAAGTAAGAAGTTGCTGCGGCCAAAGAGGTTGCCGTCTGTTTTCTCATCTAGGATTTTGATGGTTTCCTGTCTCACATTTAGGTCTTTAATCCATTTTGAAATTATTTTTGTGTATGGTATAAGGAAGTGGTCCAGGTTCATTCTTCTTCATGTTGCTGTCCAGTTCTCCTAGCACCATTTGCTAAGAGACTGTTTTTGTTTTTGTTTTTGTTTTTCCTTGGATACTCTTTCCTGCTTTGTCAAAGATTAGTTGGCCGTATATTTGTGGGCCCACTTCTGGGTTTTTAGTTCTCTTCCATTGGCCTATGTGTCTGTTTTTGTGCCAATACAATAGTGTCTTGATGATTACAGCTCTATAATACAGGCTAAAGTCTGGGATTGTGATGCATCCAGCTTTGGTTTTCTTTTTGAACATTACTTTGGCTATTCAGGGTCTTTTGTGGTTCCATACAAACTTTAGAATTGTTTGTTCTATAGCTCTGTGAAGAATGCTGGTGCTATTTTGATTGGGGTTGCAGCCACTGTGTCTGTTAAGGAACTTTCCACTCCAGCCAAATTGAACTACTTGCTACACCAAGGATTTCTCTTTGTTTTGTCCCTCTCTTTTCTCCTTCCTTTTCCTTCCTACTGTCCTGTTTCCATCTGTCAATGCCCAGTTCTAACATGACTTCCTTATGAAATTTTTCTTCCTTCTCTGGAGTCAAATCAACCACTTAATCTTCTAAACTCCAATAAAAACTACAATAACAACTAACATTTACTGGGTATTAACTGTGTACCAGGCATTATTTTAAGGTGCTTTAGCCTGTTTTCTCATTTAATCCTCTCAACAACTTTATGAAGTAGTACTATTATTATCCCCATTTTATAGATTATGAAACTGAAGGGAATTAACCTCTTCTATGTAGGTAGCTTTAAAAAAATTTTTTTTAACGTTTATTAATTTTTGAGAGACAAAGTGCAAGTGGGGTTGAGGTAGAGAGAGAGAGAGACAGAGAGAGAGACAGAGAGAGAGAGAGAAACTGAAGCAGACTCCAGGCTCAGAGCTGTCAGCACAGAGCCCCATGAAGGGCTCTAACCCATGAACCATGAGATCATGACCTGAGCCGAAGTCAGACACTTAATCGACTGAGCCATCCAGGAGCCCCATGAGTAGGTAGCTTTAAATGGAGACCAGCTTTCCAAGCTAGAAAGCTATGCTTCAACCACTGGGTTTTGTAGGTTTCCTGTGGAACTTCTCCAATTTTTTTGCTTATGTGTGTCCTTACTGAGCAGGACAACCTACCAACTTTAAAGTTCAGAGATTGCCCATTTGTACATTCTGCACCGCACAGCACCTTGTATAAAGCAGAGGCATGGTAAATATTTGCTAAATTATTGACTGCATGAATGAAATGTCATCTTGGGAGGTAATGTTTTTCTACTCTTATTCAGTTCAAGCTGGTCTTGGAATAAATACTTATCAGTTTGGCCTGGGAATTTTAAGAACAGTAAGCAAGAATTAGGGCTACTAGAGAAAACAGAAATTGAATTGCCCCCTCCTCACCTCGATGAAGCATTTCTATCTGAATTTTACTCTGTATGGAGTCTTTGGCCCCCATTCCTTGCTACCTAATCCTAAAATAGGATCACAGACTTCTACATAAAGGACTTTAGAGCTTATTTAATGCCATTCCTACATTTATATATAAGAAAACTCAGTGATTTGAATCTAGTTCTTTAGGCTCCAGCCTAATAACAGTCTTTACCACAAAACACCCATACACTTACTTTTGACTGGTATAAAGTGTGGCTCCATTCTCTTTTAAGCTTACTTGAGTAAATGTCGGAGACACATCAGTGTCTGTGTTAAGAGTAAGAATTAAAGGGGTGCCTGGGTGGCTCAGTGACTCTTGATTTCAGCTCAAGACACGATCTCACGGTTCGTGGGTTCAAGAACCATATCGGGCTCTGCACTGGCTGTGTGGAGTCTGCTCAGAACTCTCTCTCTCTCTCCCTCTTTACCTGCCCCTCCCCCATGTGGAGACGCCCTCTAAATAAATAAATAAGTAAACAAACAAACATTAAACAAACTTAAAAAAAAAAGAGTAGGAATTATAGCAAATAGGTACCTATTGGTCAGGGAATTAATACATTTATTTTATTTGTGATGATAAAAAGTTGAACCAAAAAGGAAGTTTTTCTGAAGAATCAGAAAGACTTTAAGAAATGGTTTATTCCCTCTATAAATAATTCAGATTATAGTTGCCTTTGCTCTGTAAAGGGTTATTTGTTGGGGAATATTAAGAAAAGGAAAATAATCTTTAGATTCCTATTCAGACATTTTTTTAAAAGGTTTTTTTTTTTTTTACGTCTATTTATTTTTGATAGAGAGACAGAGCACAAGCAGGGGAAGGGCAGAGAGAGAAAGAGACACAGAATCCAAAGCAGGCTCCAGGCTCCGAGCTGTCAGCACAGAACCTGACGCGGGGCCCGAACCCACAAACTGCGATATGATGACCTAAGCCGAAGTCAGACTCTTAACTGACTGAGCCACCCAGGCGCCCCTAGACATTTTTTTAATTGGGTTTGGTTTCTTTGAAATCTAGTGTTTTCTTTTTTATTACTTATCTCCCTCTTTTTTTTTTTTCTTTATTTTAACCAGCTCAATAAAATCAAGCATCATTTATTAAGGCAGGACTCTTGTAAGGGAGTGGCCTCCCTTACTAAAACAAAATATAAACTCCAATTCCTTTCAGGATTTGAAAATTCTAGAATCTGGGCAGGGACTAAAGTGAGGCAAGCAAGTACTCAGGCCTCAGGATTTAAGGAAGCACATGTATGATCCTGACCCTGGGGGTAAATGCAAGCCTCTGCTTCTGAAGCCTGGATGCCTCACTTTCCTCACCGGTAGAAGGAGCTTCTAATTGTCTTGGGGTTTATCCCTCTGATTCCTAAGGCTTTCCTTAACTTGATTCCCAAGGTATATAAGCTGTTTCTGTTTGAGACTTTTGACCTGGGCAGAAAGGCTCTGACCACTTGGGTTTTGCAAAGTTAAAGAACAGAGCAGATGTTAAAGCACCCAGTACAGTGGATGTTGATAGATCTGACCCCAGGGAGTCTCTTCATATCCCTCCTCCTTCTTGTTCCCCTGAGCACAGTGAGAGGCTGGCATTTTCAACAAGAACTCTAGTAAGTACTGAAGAAGGCTTAAAAAAAATAGGGAAAAGAAAAAGGACTATTCCCCAAAATATGAAAAGAAAGAAATCTACATTTCAAAGTACAAATTTCTGTTGTCATGAAAGAACCCTTTGGTCCCAAAGTGTTGGTTGAACTGCATTTGTATAAGCTGCTGGCTTTCCTTCCCCCATTTTATTACCTGCTTCATTCCCTGAAAATAGGTATACTCTCCTCAAATGCTGGCCCCTAATCAGAGCTGAGGCCTGAAGGTCTGGGTTGAAACCAGTAAGCCCCCAAGGCCCTTTCCGATTGGCACTGAGAATGATCTTATCCTTGCTGACCACCAACTGCTTCTGGAGCCTTGGAGGCCTCCCTTGGGAGCCCTCCCTCTGTAAACAAGGAAGTGCTCCACCAGCCAGAGGCACACAGTAAACAATCTCTTAATCCTCCTTAATCACTGTTAGAACAGTGTCAGACTAGTAGTCTGTTAGAAATTCCATGAATTTTCTTTTAAAAATCCACTTTTTAACACCACACTAGCATTACATTTTTCCACATGTGCATGATCTGTCTTCTAATTTTCTTTCTTCCTACCTCTTATAAACGCACTTTTCGTTTTTATGGAGAGAGAGGTCAGTTGCTCTTTTGATAATTGAAATCTCCCTGTTAGCATCTGATCCAGTTGTTACTGATTATATAATACCTTTTGCATATGTGTCATCTCACACCCAAGGCCATTTAAAGCAAAGAGGTAATTTTTTCAAGTATAAAAATTTATATAAATAGGCATTATATAGTTCCAGTATTTCCTAGATTTTAATTTGGGAAGATTTTTACTTTTGTGTATTACCTATATATACTATTTTTTATTTACTATTTTTCTTTCCATCAGCTTTAAATCACTTTTTAAAGACATGGACTCATTCTAAGCCTTAATATCTATAAAGTCATAGATTTGACAGCTATGCTAGCTATTTTTTAAATATGTTAAAATATTTCCAAAATATATTAATATAAAGTCATAAATATTAGAATGAAAAGTTGACCCATGAATCATCTAAAAGTGTCTTATGTAGTATCAGTAATACCAATAACAGTAATTAAAATTTGCTGAGCTCCTTCCATATGCTGGGCACTTAACACTTTCCGTGTAATTCTTTTTTTTTTTTTTTAAATTTTTTTTTTAGCGTTTATTTATTTTTGAGACAGAGAGAGACAGAGCATGAACGGGGGAGGGTCAGAGAGAGAGGGAGACACAGAATCTGAAACAGGCTCCAGGCTCTGAGCGGTCAGCACAGAGCCCGACGCGGGGCTCGAACTCACGGACCGCTAGATCATGACCTGAGCCGAAGTCGGCCGCTTAACCGACTGAGTCACCCAGGGGCCCCTGTAATTCTTTCTTTGATCCTCACAGTGAGACAGGAGCAGTGATTATTTTCATTTTTCATAAAGGGAGACTGAGGCACTGAGAGGTTAAGTAACTCATCCAATTCACTCAGCCAGTGATGAAAGCAAGGATCTGGGTACAGGTAGAGTCCGGGACTCCACACTTCTAACAGGTGTGCAAGAACAGCCCGGGGCATGAATTCTTCCCTTTGGAAACTGTTTTACCTGATAAGGAACAATTAGATCATCTAGTTATTTTAGCTCCTGTGGTATGGACAACAGATTTTAAAAACAGACAACATGTCTCATATCCTTGAGAGGATTATATTCTAATATGAAAGATGGGACCTTGGAGACTATCTAGTCTAGCATTTTCATTTACAAAAGACCTAAGGATGTGTTCCAGAAAATCAAGTATTTTAAGGTCCAAGCTTGTAAGTGAAGTTTGTCCAGTGAGCAGAGATGTGCTCACCGATCACTTTCTAATAAGTCTTTTCTTCCTTTTCCTGATTCGTGTGTGCTTATTCAGATGCATGTATCAAAAGAGGATAAATTGGTTTATATGTGAGTGTTCCCTCTGACCCAGAGTTATTTTTAACAAGAACAGTTGCCATATGATCTGGTTCAGAACTCTGGTTTCTCTAATTATAAAATGAATAATAGCATCCTATAATTTAAGTAACCAAAAAAGTAAAATTTCCCACTTACTTTTATACAGCTGTTTTTTAGTGGTGTTACTGAAAAGCAATTTAAATTTATTAGTGCTTTAATTTAAATGACTAAGGGTTATGATTGATTCTTAGTAATTATTTTTGTTTTCTAGAATAAACTTACATAATAATTTTTAATGCAGTAATGCAAGATTCATCATTAATGAAGTTATTACTTAAATTGTGGTATAGCCACATCATTGAATACCATGTTGTCATTTACAAGAGTAATGTAGGTCTTCATGGTTTACCTGAAAAGATTCCTATGACATACTGTTAAATTCTGATCCTAAAAGATACAGTAGATATTATGAAAATTACGGAATTTAAAACTTTACACGTTAGGAGTTTAATATTACCTGAAGAAGTTCTACTTTGGGGAATAGGTTCCTTCTGTAGTAGTTTTTTGATAAACTGCTTATGACTTTATAATGCATAATCTAAGCCTGACTTTTCCATGCTTATGTTTAAAATTTTTGAAAATAAGTGCACATGAAAACCTGAAATGAATTGGGGTGGCTCTTGTAGATCCTCCTTACAGAAGACCCAGAGTCTTCTGTAATTACACCTGTTTTGAGGACTCCTGGAAGGAAGGGTCATCCTGTTCCTGGCCAGTGCATCTCTAACCTGGAGCTGGTTTTGCAGAGGTAACAGGTTAGAAAAGAAGATGACAGTTTGCAGCCTATTTAATAGCTTCCAGCTGGGGGTGGAGGTGATGACAGCAGGGAAGAGAGAAGGTAGGTTAGGTCCCTGTGGCCTTGGGAAGACTGGAAAGTAGTGAACCAGGTACTGGGGACCAGTGTGCCTTTCTGGGCTTAAAAGGAAGTGTCAGTCACATGGCTCACAGCCATTTCCTAGGGCTCACTGCACTTGAAATTGGATTGTGTGAGCAGGAAAGTGCTTCTTAGCAGGTTTAAAGAAATAGGTAGTCAGTGAAGTAAGAATTCATGTCTGTGCAGCCTGCAGCCTGATGGATCCCATAGCCTGGGGAGGTCGGAAGACCTGATTCCTGGACCATCTGGCCACTCATCTGGATGGGACTTCGTCATCCCTTCCTAAGTTTTACTTTCCGTCTTTAATAAAGAGAACATGGTAACTGCCCTGTCTCTGTGGATTGCTGTATCAAATAAAATAATGCTGAAAAATGCCCTTTGTTGTACTGTTTTAGATAATGTTATTACCTTTCCAATCTGATCTCTTGGTCCCAAAACAGGGATCTGGTCACTGACTCATGAGTAAACCTTTCATTTTCCAGGCCTCAACCTTCGTTTCTGCAGAGAATTCCTCTCTCTTTTTCTTGTCTAAATTCCCCTGCACTCTTACCTGTTTAAGCTCTAAACCTTTAATTCTTCTAGTATCCTAATGAAGTAGTCTTAAACTAGTGAACCAGTCTTCCTTTATTTTTTCCAAATGAGGGGCAGAATCCACCCCCAACTGTCGTGTCCAGGAGTGAGCGAATTTATTTCAGTATGGATTTCCGTTAACACCTTGACCTTTCAATTTGCCTGTGGCCAGTCTCCCAGACCAGAGGTCAGAATTAAGCTTTTAATGCTTAATTGGACCTTGGCTCCAGTTGTTTCAGTATAAGAAGGTTCTGGGCATAGAAGGGAGAAATGGAATACATCTCAGGTAGATGATGCACTTTGAGAAGTCTGTCATTTAGGGGGAAAGTATTTGGTGGAAAATAGATGATAAAAAAGTGACTTTTTATGTCATTCCAGAAATTTTAATAATTTCAAGTTTCCAATTTTACATAGATTTGAAATGTCACCTCTCTCCTTTGGTTTTCAAAATGAAAACAATATAATTTTTCATAGCAGGAAAAAAATGGGTAAGAATTTGCTTATTTGAAAAGTCACTGGGATTGTTCTCTGCAAAACACTTTGGGATTTTTTCAAAAAGATTCGAGGTGGTTTGTTTTGTTTTGTGTTTTCCACTCTTATACTGTCAAGATGATTTAGCAATTCTCTGTTTTTTTGCCCTCTCTTAATTGTTTTACAGTTTGCAGATAAGCTTTTAAAAACATGCTAATCAGAACTGAATGTGACATTTAATTTTTTAATTTTTTATTAAGTTTTTTAATTTTAATTCCAGTATGGCTAACATACAGTATTATATTAGTTTCAGTGTTATGTATAGTTTCTATACATTACTCAGTGCTCATCACAAGTGCACTCCATCCCCTTCACCTACCTCACCCGTCCCCTCATCCACCTCCCCTCTGATAACGCTCTTTGTTCTCCATCATTAAGAGTCTGTTTTTTGGGTTGTCTTTTTGTTTTCCCTTTGTTTATTTTGTTTCTTAAATTCAACATATGAATGAAGTCACAGTATTTGTCTTTTTCCAACTGACTTATTTCACTTAGCAAAATTCTCTCTAGCTCCATCTGTGTGGCCAGTAGCAAGATTTCATTCTCTTTTATGGCTGAATAATTTATATATATATATACACACACATACATATAATGTATGTATGTATGTATATATAGTTATTTATGTGTATATATATGTACACACACATATACACATACACGTATATACACATACCATATCTTTTTTATCCATTCATCAGTTAGTGGGCACTTGGCTTGGGCTTCTTCCATAATTTGGCTATTGTAAATAATACTGCAGTAAACATCGGGGCACATATATCCTTTCAAATTAGTGTTTTTGTATTCTTTGAGTAAATACCCTTACTGGGTCATAGGGTAGTTCTATTTTTAATTTTTTGAGGAACCTCCAGACTTTTCCACAGTGGCTGCACCAGTTTGCATTCCCACCAACAGTGCATCCTCACAGACACTTATTGTTTCTTTGTGACATTTTAATATGCATATTCACAGCTCAGGTTACTTCTATTCTTAAATTTTTTCTAATTTATACTGCTTTTTTTTTTTTAACTAGAAGAGACTTGATAAGTCCTTTTAAGCAATTAGTAGTGTAATCGTTAATACTGGGCATCTAATATTAACAAATAATGAAACTTCTATTAAAGTTAAGTTCAAAGTAAACCTCTATTTACTTAAAAATATTGAAGAATAAAGTAGCAGGTTGATTGGATATTTGTAGAATTACCACATAAACCATACATAGATTGGTATATTAAAACTTATATTTGCCACTAAAAGTGTACAAGACAATTTAATGAGAATAGCTAACCTTTACTGAGCATTACTGAGCACCTACTTACTGTGTGCCAGGCTCTGTTAAAGAGCTATCTAAGAATTTTTTATCTGATACAACTATAAGGATTATTCACATCTTACATGTGAGTACCCACAGTTTAGAGAGGTTAAGTGATTTGCCCAAGGTCATCTGGCTATTAAGTGACAGAGTCAAGGGCTCAAACACAGATCCAACTTCAAAGCCTTACTTCTTAATAATTTTGCTATACTTCCTCCCTAAGACATAGAAATCTGGCTTGACCATTGCTATCATCACACAGGTCCCTGAGGAAGAAGAGTATATTTTTAAAGTGTGAAAGAAAATAATGGTCATTTTAAAATCTCTTTTTCTCTGCCTTCTTCAAATTGAATCATTTCTATTCATCTGTATTCAACTTTACAGACTCTTTCCTCTCTCTCACTATTATCTATGCTTCTATATATGATGTTTCTGTTTTCCTCTGGCTTCTGATTATCATGTGTCTTGGTGGGTTTTTAAAAAGTATTTATTCTGTTGTGTTTGTTGAGCTTGTTGGATACGTGAGTGTATAAATTTCAAATTTGGAAACTTCTCCAGCCATTATTTCTTAACATTTTTTATGCCCAACCCTCTCTTATCTCCTCTGAGACTCCAATAAAAATATGTCAGAGTGCTTCTGTTGTCCCACTGGTCACTGGTACCCAGATCAATTATTTGTAGTCTTTTTTCTTTCTGTGCACCATTTTTGATAGTTTCCATCAGTATTCTGCAAGTTCACTGATCTTTTCTTTTGTGTTGTCCAATCTCATCCAGTACATTTTACATTTCAAATACCTTTTTTTCATATCTAGAGGTTTCACTTGAGTCTTTTATATTTTCCTTCACCTTCTTGAACATGCAAAACGTATTTATAATAACCTTTCATGTCCTCATCCAATTACATCTAATTCCATTTTCTGTGTCATTCCTAGGTCTGATTGTATTGATTGATTTTACTATTAGTTGTAGTTCATATTCTCCTGCTTTTTGTATGACTAGTAATTTTTGTTTGTTTGCATGACTGGTAATTTTTGATTGGATGCCAAACATTGTGAATTTTACATGTTTGAGTACTAGATTTTTTTTTTTTTTTATATATCCCTTTGAGATATTGCACTTTGTGTTGGCTGTAGTTGAGTTACATAGGATCAGTTGGCTTCTTTTGAGGCTGGACTTTATGTCTGTTAGGACTCTTCCAAGAGGCCTTTAGTCTTGGGCCAATTTCTCCCCAGTGCTAAGGCAATACACTTCTGAGAACTCTACCTAATGTATTACAAAGTCTTTGTGTTGTGCCTTGAGGGAGCATGAAAAATTTCCAGCTTTGTGTGGCCTTCAAGAATTATATGGCCTTGGGGTGCCTGGTTGGCTCATTTGGTTGAGCATCTGACTTTGACTCAGGTCATGATCTCACTCACAGTTTGTGAGTTCGAGCCCCGCGTCAGGCTCTGTGCTGACAGCTCAGAGCCTGGAGCCTTCTTCACGTTCTGTGCCTCCCTTTCTCTCTGCCCCTTCCCCACTCATGCTTTCTGTCTCTCTCTCAAAAAGAAATAAACATTAAAAAAAATTTTTTTAATTAAAAAATAAAAAGAATTATGTGACCTTATACTGTCCCATGGTTCTTTCCTTGGCCTTGGTTAGTAGTTTTATCTCATTTAGGCACAGGTCACTTCTCAGCCAAAGACTCAAAGATACCCTTCTGTAGATCATGTGTCCCTCTTTTCTCTGATGCTATGCTCTACAGAATCTAGCTGCTTTGACCTTCCAGAATTCTGCTACATTTCTCCTCAGCATAACAAGATCACTGGGCTCTGTTCAGGTTCCCATTCCTGTACTGTGGTCTGAAAACTGCCTGTAGGTACTAAACTAGAGCACTGTTGGGCCCACCTCATTTGTTTCCCTCTGGCAGGGATCACAGTACTGCACTGCCTGCCATGTCTGAAAAATTGTTGCATTTGTTTTATTGCTTTTCTAGTTGTATAAGGTGGGGACATAGATCCAGTCCCCTGACACTCCATCATGAATGGAAGCACAGGTCTGTGATTTGTCTTTAAGATCTTTTTTCCTAGCAAAAACTTACTGAATAATTTCAAATCAAAAACCATATATAAATCATATATTGAAAGAGCTGTGAATTAGGAACCAAAATCAAGGTCCTCATCCTTGCTCATTTAACCTTGTGTTTCTCACTCTTTGGACTTCTGTGTCCCTCTACCCAGATGACCTAGAACAATTCATCTGATTTCTCAGTTTCGTTCTCACCTGTCAAAGGAGGCTTATGAATGGTTTTTATAACACCCTGAGGTGATATAAGGTGAGAACACAAGAAAATGTATCAATTGGCTTAGGTTGAACTATTTTCAAACAGAAGCTAGCTTGTTGTCACGTACCAGTATTTATTATTCACGTTTATCTTTAGGCACCATATTGGACATACCTTTTATGTGCACTGGGACTCTTTATCTACCAGTCACTGGATGCTATTGATGGGAAACAAGCCAGAAGAACAAATTCTTGTTCTCCCTTAGGGGAACTTTTCGACCACGGTTGTGACTCTCTTTCCACAGGTAAATTAGCGTTATTAGTGAAGGTTTTTCCCAATTTTGTTGTTGTTGTTGTTGTTGTTGTTGTTGTTGTTAATAATGGCTTAAAAACTAACATGAACCGAGCTGTTTGGTCAACTTTTTGGATAAGCATACATTTGGGGGCAAATTTTCACAGTGTATTTTGAAAGTATGTTCAAAAATTAATTTTGTTTGGTGTACCTTATTGTGATGCCAAGGTTACATACCCTAAAACTCTGCATTTCTGAACTCTGTATCTCTGAATGAATAATGGCAATTATTTCATTAATTATTTTTAATTCTTAATGGTTCTTAAACCTTGTTTCTTTCAGTATTTATGGCAGTTGGAGCTTCGGTTGCTGTGCGCTTAGGAACTCATCCTGACTGGTTGTTTTTCTGCTCTTTTATTGGGATGTTCATGTTTTATTGTGCTCACTGGCAGACTTATGTTTCAGGCGTATTGAGGTTTGGAAAGTAAGTATGTTTTTTAAGTTGTACATTTTTAAATATAATTCAATTTATTTTCACAATCTGTTATATTTTATTTATCCATAAGGAGAACAATGCTTCCATCAGGAATTTAAATTATCTTTTAATTTATTAGAGCATCCATAAATGCTACAGCTTAATTTAAGTCTTGCAGGGATTCTGCACGTTATAAATAGTTATGTATTTGATAGTAATTTTATTTCTTTCTCCCTTTTAGTAGCTTACTAACTCAAGCTTACATTATACAGGAGAAAGAGAAAAATAAGGGACCTGAGTAAAAAGTACTTAAGTAAACAGCATTTGACTTACATAATAAAATAATGAAATATGGAATCTAAGGGTCCTTTTTGGTCAAATCTTCATGTGCCCAAAAAGGGGCACCCCTTACATCAGTCACCAACAAGATAATTGTGAGACTGTTCAGTTGTGGTAGACAATTGATGAGATAATGTAAAAGCACCTTGAAAATGTTAGAGATAAACATCAGATGATAAATATGCCTCTGATGCCTTTCTTAGACACCAGGAAATAGTGCCGAAAACAAGAATTCGATTCTGTTTTCCTCTGTCCCATCAGCTCCCTCTCTGCCTGATCCTTCAAGAACTATCTGCCGTTGGCTCATTCTCAGCTCTGCCTTTCCGCATCTACTGATTCTTTGTAACCCCACTTTATTGCTGCATAGGAGAAACAGCCATGGAAAACAAAAACAAAAACCTCTGATGATACTAAAAATATCATCAGGAGAAGCCCAAATCTATGAATCATGTAACAGAGGGAAGGCCTTAGGCAACTCATCACATTGATTCTAAATTATGGAATAATTGTAGTACCACCTAGTGCACTTGCATGTTTCAGGCACTGTTCTTTTTTTTTTTTTTCAATATATGAAATTTATTGTCAAATTGGTTTCCATACAACACCCAGTGCTCATCCCAAAAGGTGCCCTCCTCAATACCCATCACCCACCCTCCCCTCCCTCCCACTCCCCATCAACCCTCAGTTTGTTCTCAGTTTTTAAGAGTCTCTTATGCTTTGGCTCTCTCCCACTCTAACCTCTTTTTTTTTTTTTTCCTTCCCCTCCCCCATGGGTTTCTGTTAAGTTTTTCAGGATCCACATAAGAGTGAAAACATATGGTATCTGTCTTTCTCTGTATGGCTTATTTCACTTAGCATCACACTCTCCAGTTCCATCCACGTTGCTACAAAGGGCCATATTTCGTTCTTTCTCATTGTCAGGCACTGTTCTAAGTGCTTTACATGCATTAGCTCATTTGTTCCTCACAGTACCCTGTAAGGGTATTACCTCCACTGTACAAATGAGGCAGAGAGATTCTGTAACTTACACTGCTGTTAAGTATAGAGCCAGGATTAAAACTCAAGTCTATTTGACTCCAAACCCCACACTCTTAGCGACTGTTGTTCAGTTCCCTGGGACCAGCAATGTATTAGATTCTGTGGAAGGATACAAAATGCATTTTTTTAAAAATTCCTGTTTTAGGAGCTATATAGTATAGTGTATCAAAGGGATGATATAATACTTCTGTGACACTGCTAATACAGTCCATTGCCAAGTGTAAAATGACTTGCGCTAGGTTTCCATAAGCACTGAAGAAATCCTACGTAAGGAAAAGGTAATTGTAGGTTGAATTAGTTTAAGAACACTTTTATGGAAAATCTGACTCTTTTGCTGATTCCCTGTCTACTGATCAAGATCCCAAGGAACAAAAAGCCTGGTTAAAAATTCCAGGCAACTATGGAAAATTAATCTGTATCTATTTATAAATTAAGATGCTAAAATAGAAAAGTAACTTTGCAAAATCTAATGCATTTTAATTTGCCGAACTTGCTATGGTAAACTAGAGTAATATAATAATGCAGTGTTCTGGTTAATTATTATTATTGTTGTTACTATTAATGACCAACTTATCTTTTTGGCTTCCAACTTCACTAAAAATCTTTCTGAAATGAATTAGTTCATCTTGGCCTAGATGTAAATTTTACATTCATTTGCTACTGATTGAGAGTCTATTGTGTGCCCAGAACTAGACATACAAAGATGAGTTACTTGTGGATGGACTATGCCAGATAGATGGGAGTAAATCTAGGCAGAAGCATGAGGAAAGAAAGTACTCAGAACATTAGGGAAATGGCTATTTCCTCCACCACATAGAGGAAAGGAAATCCTGCAATGCTGGGGCAAGGGTGGAGGGGTGGGGATAGCCATTTAAAATACTAACACTGGAGAGATGCCTCAGTAGGTTAACCATCCAATTCTTGGTTTTGGCTTAGGTCACGATCTCTTGGTTTTGGCTTAGGTCACAATCTCTTGGTTTTGGCTTAGGTCACAAGCCCTGCATCTCTAACAGCTAACAGTATAAAGCCTGCTTAGGATTCTCTCTCCCTCTTTCTTCCCTTTCCCCGTTCATGCTGTCGCTGTCTCTCTCAAAATAAACAGTGGTGACTGGGTGGCTCAGTCAGTTAAGTGTCTGGACTTCAGCTCAGGTCATGATCTTGCAGTCTGTGAGTTCAAGCCCCGTGT